>NC_087268.1:0-306923 GCF_015220805.1 Pogoniulus pusillus
ACTCCCTCCCAGTCCTTCCCAGTCTCCCACAGTTCCACTGAATCCCACCCACTGCCTCCCAATCCCCTCCCAGTCCCATCCCTGTCTCTTTCAGTCCCATTCCAGTTCTTTCCCACTACATTCCAATCCCCCCCCATCCTCTCCCATGTCCTCCCAATCCCCCATCAGTCCCACCCAGACCCCTCCCAATCCCTCTGAGTCCATCCCATTATCTCCCAGTATATCCCAGTCCCCTTACAGTGCCCTCCCAATCCCCTCCTACTACCTTTCAGACTCTCCCGGTCCCCCCAGGTCCCTTCCCAATCACTCACAATCCATTCCAGATCCCTTCCTGTTCTCTCCCAATCCCCTCCCACTCCCTCCTAGTCCTGCCCATTCCTCTCCCACTTCCCATAAGCCCCTCCCATTCCCCTCTCTGTTCTATCCCAGTACCTCCCAGTCCCATTCTCCTCACTGCCACCTTTCAATCCCCTGCCCAGTCCCATCCAAACCCTCCCAGTCCCTCCCAGTTCTGCTCACTCTTTCCCAGATCCCCTCACAGTCCATCACAATCCCTCCCAGCCCACCGCAATGCCCTTCCAGTCTGCTCCCAGTTCCTGCTATCTCCCAGTATATCCCAGTCCCCTCCTACTCCCTCCCAATCCCGCCCCCATCCCTCCCTGTCCCAATCCAGTCCTTACCAGGTCCTTCCCAGTCCCATTCCAGCCCCTCCCATTTCATCCCACTACATTCCAGTATATCCCAGTCCCCTTACAGTCCCCTCCTGCTCCCTCTCAATCCCCTCCTAGTACCTCCCACCTCAGTGCCCTTCCCAATCCCCCCCATTCCCCTCCCAATCACAATCCATTTCAGACCCCTTCCCATTCCCTTCCAATCCCTCCCAGTCCAGCCCATTCCTCTCACACTTCCCATCAGTCCCTCCCCTTCCCCTCCCTGTCCCATTCCAGTACCTTCCAGTCCCATTTCCCTCTCTGCCACCTCAGTCCCCTTCCCATTCCCACCCCACTTCTGCTGACTCCTTCCCAGATCCCTTTCCAGTCCATCCCAGTCTCTTGTAATCCCCCAGAGCCTTTCCCAATCCCCTCTCACACCAAATCTCCTCTCAGTCTCTTCCAATTCCTCTCAATCCATTCCAGATGCCTTCCCAGTCCCTCCCATTCCAGGGCCCTCCTAGCCCACCCATCTTTCTCAGTCCTTCCCAGTCCCCTTCCAGTCCCGCCCAGCTCCTCCCAATCCCTCCCTGTCCATTCCACTATCTCCCAGTATATCCCAGTCTCCTTCCAGTCCCCTCCAGTAACTCCCAATCCCCTAACACTCCCCCCCAGTCCCTCTAAATCCACTCCCAGTCCCTTACCAGTCCCCTCCCACTACCTCCCAATCCTTCTCCATTCCTTCTAATCCCTCCAGTGTATCTCTGATGCCTTCCATCCCAGTCCCTCCCAGTCTCTCTCAGTTCCTCTACATGCTTCCCACTCCCTCCCAAACCCCTCCCAGTCTGGCTCAGTCTCTCTCAGCCTCTCCAAGTCCTTTCCCAGTCCCTCCCAGTTCCCATCAGTCCCTCCAAATCCCCTCACAGGCCCTTCCCAGTCCATCCCAATGGCTTCTCAGTCTCCTCTCAATCCCAGTCTCTCCCACTTCCACTGAATCCATCCCAATGCCTCCCAGTCTGGCCCTGTCTCATCCCATTCCCATCCCAGTCCCTCCCAATTGCCTTCACTCCCATTCCTGTCCTTTCCTCCTCCATCCCATTCCCCTCCCCCATCCCTTGCAGTCCTCTCCCATTTACTCCCAACCACCTTCAACCCTACCCATTCTCCTCCCCATCCCTCCCAGTCACTCACATTCACTCCTAGTCCCTCACGCATCCCTTCCTACTCCATCCCAATGACCTCCCAGTTTCCTCCCAATCCCTCCCAGCCACCTTCCAGTCCCTCTGGACCCCTCCCAGTCCCTCCAAGCCCAGCCCAGTCCCTCCCAGCCGGGCAGCAGAAAGGCAGCAGCAGGAGCACATCCCAGCAGTAAAAGGATGTTAAATCCACCCCGACACAGGCACACAAAAGCCTCTGCAGGCAGCACAGCCTCGGCCCCTAGCCCAGCCCCTGCTGAGCTGCCCTGGCACTGCTGGCTCTGGGGCTCCACTGCCATCAGCCCAGACCCAAGCAGCAAAGGCTCCACTGCACCAGCACCAACTGCACTGCAGCACAGGCTGCTGGCACAGCTGCCTCTCTGCCCAAGCACAGCCCTGAGCAGCAAGTGGCACAGCTGCACAAGTGACCTGCTTTGGCCAGCACAGCAACGAGGCCCAGGCAGCTCTGCCTTCTGGCTGCCACCTCCTGCACAGTGCCCCCAGAGTGCCCCTGAGGGGAACAGCTCCCCGAGGGAAACCATGTGGGATGGAGGGGGAGGACTTTTGCCCTAAGACCTCTCACAGACTGTCTACAAGGAATTTCTGGGGGCACTCACTCTTTGGATAAACACCCTCACTGACAACTATCTCCCTTCACAACTCTACTCTCAATTTGTCAGTAGTTTTTTTTCTTTCCTGTCTGATGTCGACTTTAAGGTGGTAAACTTGTCTGAAAGTCAAGAGACTTCCTTTAACACAAGCCCAGGTCTCTCTGCTTTCATGCCAGGCCCCAGAGTAGATTGCCATAAGCTGCCCAGTGTATCGAAGCTGTGCTCCAGCAAAAGGAACAAAGCCAAAGCAGCAAGACCTGGGAGAGGTGAAAGAAACAGGCAGCAAACCAGCACACCTGGCAGACTAAACCTATGTTGCTGACCAGCCAATGGAAGGGGCACACAGGTGCTTATCTTGACCCTGAGATAGCAAACTGGAAGCAGAACAGAGGTCTGGTAACACATGAAACATAGGAAGAAAGCATCAGAAAAGATGGAAGGATCTCTATTGTCCTCCAGATCTGTGAGAGGACACACAGAGTTCGAGGTGGACAAGCAATGTCCCTTTCAGATGGCAGCAGCTATCTGAAGACTAAAACAGCTGCAGCTAAACCACCCAGCAGTGTGGGCTTTGCGTAGACCTGCCCTTGCTGTGGCTTTTGACCAGACATTCTTGCTTTCTCCTGCTGCCTGCAGCCTTCCAGCCACCTGCTGCCACTTTCAGCTTTCTGCTGCTGTATCAATCTCTCCTAAATCCTACATACATTTTTTTGAAGGGAAGATGAAACTGGAAATTTTCAAGCCAAGTTTTCAAAGGAATCAAGTTTTCTGTGATCTGCAAGGGCAGCAAACTTTCTATCTCCTCTTGAGCTACAGACAAGGGAATTGAGCTGTTTCTACATGCAAAAGACGATTGATAAATAAGATGCTTAATGCTCTCACTGAGAAGACAAAGGAGTAATCATTCTTCTTTCCCTTCACTGCTTGGGGCCATGAAGGGCATCAGGATATCACAGTAGGATATTACGTAGGATAGTATTAGGATAGGCCAGGCTGGATGAGGCTCTGGCCAGCCTGCTCTAGGGTAGGGTGTCCCTGCCTGTGGCAGGGGGGTTGGAACTAAATGATCCTTGTGGTCCCTTCCAACCCTGACTGATTCTATGATTCTACATGGGGATGCATCTATTATAGTGGCGAGGGGTAGCTCAAAAATATGGCAGCAACAAAGAGACAATCAGGGCTGAATTAGTTTCACTGTTCACAGAGCAGCTACAGATCACACAGCTGAGGGGTGTTGGGGGGGGGGGGGGAGAAAATCCTGCAGAAGAGAACATCTGTGGAGTGAGGATGTAATATCATAGAATCAACCAGGTTGGAAGAGACCTCAAAGGTCACCCAGCCCAACCTAGCACCCAGCCCTGGCCAAGCAACCAGACCATGGCACTAAGTGCCCCAGACAGGCTTGGCTTCAACACCTCCAGGCACAGCAACTCCACCACCTCCCTGAGCAGCCCATTCCAATGCCAACCACTCTCTCTGACAACAACTTCCTCCTAACACCCAGCTTAGACCTGCCCTGGCACAGCTTGAGGCTGTGTCCTCTTACTCTGTTGCTGCTTGCCTGGCAGCAGAGCCCAGGCTACAGCCTCCCTTCAGGTAGCTGCAGACAGCAATGAGCTCTGCCCTGAGCCTCCTCTGCTGCAGGCTGCACACTCCCAGCTCCCTCACCTGGGGGTTCCAGGCCCCTCACCAGCTTTGTTGCCCTTCTCTGGACACCTTCCAGCACCTCAACATCTCTCTTGAATGGAGGAGCCCAGAACTGGACACAGCACTCAAGGTGTGGCCTGAGCAGTGCTGAGCACAGGGGCAGAAGAACCCCCCTTGTCCTGCTGCCCACACTGCTCCTGAGCCAGCCCAGGATGCCATTGGCTCTGCTGCCCACCTGGGCACACTGCTGCCTCATCTTCAGCTACTATCTACCAGCACTCCCAGGTATTTCAAAACCAACCTAAAACCCAAACAAGGCAGCACATAGCACCATGTCCTTCATGTAGCAGCAGAGTAATGAAAGAGGAAACAATCCAAACCCCAAGGAAAACCCTTAGACTTTTCCCATTTCAGAAGTTAAAAAAGACTATTTCCAATGAAGGTTTTTGTTTAGGATTTCACAATAAAGACAAAGATAGGAAACCTTTCCGTGCTTTCCCAAGGAAACATTTTCCAAGAGAAACCAATTTTCATGGGGTACACATGATGAAAGAGGATAAAAGGTGGCTGCAGCTCTGCTCTTTTATCTGCTTTTTGCTATTGTGTTTACCCTGGTTTGTGGCCAGATGTCCTTCTGCTGACATTTAAGACAAAAAAAGGAGGAACATGAAAGGCCTAGGTGGGGGGGAAGGAAAAAGGAAGGAAACACATATTATCTTACAAAATCAGAAAGTCACTGGCAGCAAAACCCCCTGCAGTGATAAAGTGCCATGGCTAGATGACAGCAGTACCTTTATGCTTCTTGTTTCAGAATAAGCTGCTGCATTTTTCCTGTATGCACATAAGATCCCAAAATTCCCAAGTCTGTTGATCCAGGCTTTGTTGCAGGTCAGTACTTGTGCTAGTCTGAGCCTAGCTGGGGTGTTTTAGTGAGAGGAATTAGATGCTAGGCTGTGAAAAGGAAGCAGTGGTGATGGCTGCTGCACTCATAGGCTTGCTGAGATGGATAAAAACAGGAACACAAACACAGATAACAGAGTTTCGCTCTGGCTCTGGCTGCCTCCCTTCTCTCCCTAACCTGCTGTGTGACTAATTCCTGGTGCTGCTGCAGGACCCCTGGGAATACAGGGATGCACAGGAAGATTCCCTGGGGAGCTGCACCTGGACACCCTCTAAACAACTGTATAAAAAGACCTGAGCAATGCCTGCCAAAGGGTGGGCCCCCAGGTGTGCACCTCCACCAGAAGTCCTGGCCAGCTCCACAGAGAGCATCCCTGGCCCACGCACAAGTCTCTCTCTGCCCCCTATCTGCAGCTGATGGTGATATAATCCCTGCTCTTCTCCTTCCCTGCTCCTTCTCTTTCTTTTGTTCTCTCTCCCCTTCTCTCTCTCCCTCTGTTTTGTTCATCTTTATGCTTTAATAAATAGTTTTGTGGTGCTCTCTGGTCCTGCTTTCACCTTAATTACACAACACAGAAAGCTGTAAGAACAGATCTTGCTCCTCTGGGCAGAGATACTGCTCGTCTCTGTTCTCTGGACCTTGACAGTTGCCTACCCCTAGTCAAAGGTTGTGAGTGGGACACCCAGTAACATGCTCTTGCCTTCTGAGATGCACACAGCATTTCACCTGTGTTAAAAGTGAACTCTGGCATCAGATGAGCCACATCAGTGCAAGGCGGCACCTGAGCTACTTTGCTGTGCTGAAAGAAAGAAGTAACTAACATCAACATGCCACTCTGATGGTGAGGTTCTTTGACTTCTGGCAGCCAGGCTGGAGCCTGCTCCTACTGATTCAGATGGCCACAAGATACGTGCTGTGTTTCTACAGGCACTGTCTTGTAGAGCAATAGGTACCTCATTAGTCCTAACTGAAGCACAATCTCCTCAGCCTGAGTTTACTCATCTCAAGGAGGCTTGGATTTCACTGCCAACATGAAGGAAACAGGCAGTATCCCACTGAGTGATGTTAGACTGGAATACAGATACAGGTGACTCACTTTAGTTTTTGACACAGCAGCTTCCAAGTTAAGGAAACTGTGCTAGTTTGAGCCTAGATGGGATGTTTTAGTGAGAGGAATTATAGGCTGTGAAAAGGAAGCAATGGTGATGGCTGCTGCACTCATAGGTTTGCTGAGATGGATAAGAACACAAACATAGATAAGAGTTGCTCTTTGGCTTTGTCTACCTCCCTTCTTTCTCTCTCTCTCTCTCTCTAACCTGCTGTGTAACTAACCCTTCTGCTTCCTAATCCCCCTGGCCAATTCTCCAAACTTACCCTGAGGGTAAGGCAAAGTCTGGGATGAGGCAGAGGGGTGGGAAGGAGGTGGCAGGGTGGTTGGGAGCCCCTGCTGGGGACTCTGGTTTCTGGGAGGGCTGCTGTGTTTCTGTATCACTTTTTCACTTGTCTGTGTCTGTCTCTAGCTGCACAGATTGTCAATACCTGCTTGGGTACTGTGCTAAGCTGTACATAGAAAGCTTCAGTCTTTAATTTCCAGCTTGGTTGAGTCTAGTCTGGGGGATTTTCTTAAGTGGGGGGGTGGGTAGCACCCAAATCATCACAGAAATGATGATGATTCCAAAAATTTCAACCCTGTATTTCAAACCAAATAATGTATTTGTATCAATCCTTTAGCTTGGGAGAAGTCAGAGCAGCAGCATTAACGTGTGGGTGCTGTGGCTGTGCAACCCATACCAACCTTGGTGCTCCTGCCTCTGCATGAGATGGGGAGTCTTCTTCCAGGAACTTTTAACTGCGACTTCACAAAACACAGGACTATGAAGGCATCTTCACTCCCCTAAGGAGGGAATGCTGGAAAAACAGTGCAGATGTGCCACTGGCTATCTGAATGGGTCAGCCTCTGAATCCTGGATCTGTCAGGGAGAGGGAAAGAGAAAGCAGGGAGGTGGGGGGGGAGGGAGAAGGATTTGAGACTGGCAAGTATCTTCTTGCCTCATTTGCAGATTTTTCTGCCACTCAAACATCTGCATGATAAAAGGTTTCTGCCTGGGTTTACTGCAACGAAGGCCTGGCTCCATCGGCCTTGTCTCAGTTCTGGATTTTATTGCTCACAGTTCATAATAAAACAAAGGTTACTTTCAAAAGTCAAGAGAGAGACAAGATAAAGATGTAGCTATGAGGCCACCAGGTGCACTCATGCCAGTTCTCCACTGTATCGGAGAGCACATGCCCGTGGAGACTCCGCTGTCAGCGTCAAAGGCTCGCCTCGGACTGCAGCATCCAGACCCTCCGGGCTTCAGTGTACCTAACACAGCTATCAGGTGCTTGTTTGTCTTGCCACAGCAGCCTGACCCTTATAATCTTGTGAAAGACTGATCTGGTAAAAAGGTGGAATGTGAACAGCAGCACAGCCAATTCAGAAACTCCTTTCCCGGACTTTTTACAGTGCCCTGCATGGCACAGGTACGACAGGCCTATGGGGCTTTTGACACCAGTGCTGCAGATGCAGTGCACAGGCTGCACTGTACAACTGCAGAGGGGGACTACTCTGGTCTGACTGCGCTGCATAAAAGCCTTGGTGTTAAGAAATGAGACCTGAGCGTAGCTGTCGTTACATAACGTGCACTGACAATGCAAACCAGCCTTCTTCTTTTTGTTCTTCCACCTGCACAAGAAAGCAAGCAGCTGAAATTCACACACCACAAACTTCCCACAGACTTACAGCTAGTGTTGGCATGTGTAGGACTGCTACATGTCAGTTCAAATTCTCTGCTGGAGGGAGCCATACCACTCACTTTATACACCTAATGTAACTCATGTCTACCTTAGGTATTCCAGATTTCCCCTTGTGATGGTTTGGGTGTTACTCTGCCCTGCTGAGACCTCATCTGGAGTACTGCCTTCAGTTTTGGGCTTCTCAGTTTCAGAGGCACAGGGATCTGCTGGAGAGGGTCCAGCAGAGGACTAGGAGGATGATGAGGGGACTGGAGGGCATGGCTGATGAGGAGAGGCTGAGGGACCTGGGGCTGCTTAGTCTGGAGAAGAGAAGACTGAGAGGGGATTTGATCAATGTTTATCAGTATCTGAGGGATGCCAGGAGGGGGGGACAGGCTCTGCTCACTGCTCCCTGGCATAGGACAAGCAGCAATGGGTGTAAGCTGCAGCACAGGAGGTGCTGCCTCAACACAAGGGGGAACTTCTTTGCTGGAAGGGTCCCAGAGCACTGGCACAGGCTGCCCAGAGAGGCTGTGGGGTCTGCTTCTCTGGAGCCTTTCCAGGCCTGTCTGGATGTGTTCCTGTGTGCTCTGTGTTAGATAGGATTGTCCTGCTCTGGCAGGGGGTTGGACTGGATGCTCTCCTTGGGTCCCTTCCAACCCCTGACATCCTGTGAGCCTGTGACCTGCCCTCCCACACTTATGAAATCACCCAGACTCTTCTGCAGGCTGCACACCCCCAGCTCCCTCAGCCTCTCCTCACAGGGCTGTGCTCCAGGCCCCTCCCCAGCCTTGTTGTCCTCCTCTGGACACCTTCCAGCACCTCAAACATCTCTCCTGAATGGAGAAGCCCAGAACTGGACACAGCACTCAAGGTGTGGCCTGAGCAGTGCTGAGCACAGGGGCACCAGAACCTCCCTTGTCCTGCTGCCCACACTGCTCCTGAGCCAGCCCAGGATGCCATTGGCTCTGCTGCCCACCTGGGCACACTACTGCTGGCTCATCTTCAGCTCCTCTCTACCAGCACCTCCAGGTCCCTTTCTTCCTGGCTGCTCTCCAGCGACTAGTACTTAGGCCTCCCCTTACCAACTGTCCAGAATCCAAACTTCCAAGAATTGATTACTATTAGCCCCAGAAGACTGAACATAGGACAAAACACTCTGTCCTTATTTGTCTTGATTTTTCCTTATGTGTCACTGCAATCAGACTTTGTCTCACAATTTTTCAGTCTTACCTTTAGTCTTTGGCTGACAGAAGTTCACTGCCTACTTTCTGTTGTGGCACTTTGAGGTGAACAAGGTTTGCTAGAGTCTCCTACAGACCTAAGGATAGTTAAAAAGAGATTGAAAAAGTGAAAAGTAGAAGTGTCTATTAGAATCATGTCTCAGATTCTGAATTAGAATCAACCAGGTTGGAAGAGACCTCCAAGTTCAGCCAGCCCAACCTAGCACCCAGCCCTGCCCAAGCAACCAGACCATGGCACTAAGTGCCCCAGCCAGGCTTGGCTTCAACACCTCCAGGCACAGCCACTCCACCACCTCCCTGGGCAGCCCATTCCAATGCCAATCACTCTCTCTGCCAACAACTTCCTCCTCACACCCAGCCTAGACCTCCCCTGGTGCAGCTTGAGGCTGTGTCCCCCTGTTCTGTTGCTGGGTGCCTGGCAGCAGAGCCCAACCCCACCTGGCTACAGCCTCCCTGCAGGGAGCTGCAGACAGCAATGAGCTCTGCCCTGAGCCTCCTCTGCTGCAGGCTGCACACCCCCAGCTCTCTCAGCCTCTCCTCACAGGGCTCTGCTCCAGGCCCCTCCCCAGCCTTGCTGCCCTTCTCTGGACACCTTCCAGCATCTCAGCATCTCTCTGGAATCGAGGGGCTCAGAACTGGACACAGCACTCAAGGTGTGGCCTGACCAGTGTGGAGTACAGCACTCCTCACTGGTAGTCTTCAACAACCCATGTCCCATGTCTTATGTCACAATGCAGGTAATTTAAATACCAATAATGGAAGCTGTGGAAAAGCTACTGGACCTCTGTGCCATTTCCACAGAGTTGTGCATTATGAAGTCAGGGAAAGTCCACAAAGCCAAATAAAAACATGGCACTGCCCCCACTGTATTTATATCCTGCTGCAGAGGTAATTGAGACATTGCAGAAATGAAATAGGAGAGGCTTAACTTTTTACCTTCTTACACTGGTCATACTGGCAGGGAAAACACTGTCTTCTTTGGAGCTGCCCATAGCAACTGCCACAGGAACAGACACTTCAACTGCTCTCCTTGCATGTTCTAGGCAATAAACAATCACTCAATCATACAATCATAGAATCAAGCAGGTTGGAAGAGACCTCCAAGATCATCCAGTCCAACCTAGCACCCAGCCCTATCCTGTCAACTAGACCATGGCACCAAGTGCCTCATCCAGTCCTTTCTTGAAGGCCTCAAGGGACAGTGCCTCCACCACCTCCCTGGGCAGCCCATGGTCTGGGTTGGAAGAGATCTCCAGAGGTCATCTAGTCCAATCCCTGCTGCAGTCAGCAGGAGCATTTTCAACTAGATCAGGCTGCCCAGAGCCCTGTCAAACCTCACCTTGAGTATTTCCAGGGCTGGGACCCCAACCACCTGTCTGGGCAACCGGTTGCAGTATTCCACCACCCTCATAGTAAAGAGCCTGTTCCTAACATCTGATCTAAATCTGCTCTTCCCTAGTTTGAAGCTCCTTGTCCTGTAACCAGAAGCCTTTGCAAACAGTCCCTCTCCATCCTTCTTGTAGGCCTCCTTCAGGTACTGGAAGGCTGCTATTACGTCTCGTTGGAGCCTCCTCTTCTCCAGGCTGAACAACCCCAGCTCCCTCAGCTTTGTAGCAGCAATCCCCTGACCATTTTTGTGGTCCTCCTCTGGACCTGCTCCATCAGGTCCATGTCCTTCCTATCTTGAAGGCTCCAGACCAGGACTCAATACCCCAGGTGAGGTCTCACCAGACAGAGTAAAGTGGCAAAATCACCTCTCTGGATCTGCTGGCAGCACACTATTTGATGCAGCCAGGATAACTTGATTCTGATGAGACTCTTGCACAACAGTCATTTTGTTTTTCCATTTTCTGAGCAGAAGAGGAGGCTCAGAGGTGACCTCATTGCTGTCTACAACTACCTGAAGGGACATTGTAGCCAGGTGGGGTTGGGCTCTGCTGCCAGGCAACCAGCAACAGAACAAGGGGACACAGTCTCAAGTTGTGCCGGAGGAAGTATAGGCTGGATGTTAGGAGGAAGTTCTTCACAGAGAGAGAGATTGCCATTGGAATGGGCTGCCCAAGGAGGTGGTGGAGGCACCGTCCCTGGAGGTGTTCAAGAAAAGACTGGATGAGGCACTTAGTGCCATGGTCTAGTTGACTGGATAGGGCTTGGGGATGGGTTGGACTGGATGATCTTGGAGGTCTCTTCCAACCTGGATGATTCTATGATTAGTTACGAGGGGAACTTGTGGACAATTCATAATTCTTCACAACTGCACAGAATATGCAGCATGAACATGCAGGGTCCTACACTTTGGCCACAACAATCCCAAGCAGTGCTACAGGCTGGGGACAGAGTGGCTGAGAGCAGCCAGGAAGAAAGGGACCTGAAGGTGCTGGTAGAGAGTAGCTGAAGATGAGGCAGCAGTGTGCCCAGGTGGGCAGCAGAGCCAATGGCATCCTGGGCTGGCTCACAGAATCATAAAAATCAACCAGGTTGGAAGAGAGCTCCAAGCTCAGCCAGCCCAACCTAGCACCCAGCCCTACCCAACCAACCAGATCATGGCACTAAGTGCCCCAGCCAGGCTTGGCCTCAACACCTCCAGGGACAGAGACTCCACCACCTCCCTGGGCAGCCCATTCCAATGCCAATCACTCTCTCTGCCAACAATTTCCTCCTAACATCCAGCCTAGACCTCCCCTGGCACAGCTTGAGGCTGTGTCCCCTTGTTCTGTTGCTGGCTGCTCCAGTCCAGGATGCTATTGGCTCTGCTGCCCACCTTGGCACACTGCTGCCTCAGCTTCAATTCCTCTCTACCAGCACCCCCAGGGCCCTCTCTGCCTGGCTGCTCTCAGCCACTCTGTCCCCAGCCTGTAGCACTGCTTGGGGTTGTTGTGGCCAAAGTGTAGAACCCTGCCCTTGGCCTTGTTCAATCTCATCCCATTGGCCTCTGCCCACCCATCCAGCCTGGCCAGATTCTCCTGAAGCTGGGTACTTACCAGTGTAATTTAGGGATGGAGACAGAAGAGGAGACACCAGTGGAGGGACTGTATCAACAGCAGCTAGCTTCTGCTGGTCTATAAGGTGCAGCAGTTTCTCACGTGCTTCCACACTCTGACGGCTCAGCTCTGCTATTCTCTCTTCCAAGCTCCTCGACACCATGAGATGAGTCTACTTAGATAATTCATTCCAATTAAAAACTTACACTTTGTACCTTCCAAGGAGAGCATGCAATATATTTTAAGAAATCCTATGCAGTTCATTTTCAAACTGGAAGTAAACTTCATTATACAACACCTCCTGTGAAAAATCTGCTTTCAGCCTTTCCCTTGTCCTGTATCTAGGTCCTTAACTGACCAAACACAACAGTATTTTAAACTGCTTTTCCTACAAATAGGAAAACCCAGCTCTTCCCTGTATCATTTAAGGAAAACAAACAAACAAACTCACTCCTAATCATCCAGCAATTAATCCTACATAAGAGTCAGAGAGAGACACAGGGGTCAGAGTGTGGGGAAGTCAAAGCACATTTCTAGAACAGAAATAGCACAGAATGGTTTGGGTTGGAAAGGACCTTAAAAATAATCTAGTTCCACCCACCCTGCCACGAGCAGGTACACCTCCTACTCTAGACTAGGTTGCTCAAGATCTCACCCAACCTATCTTTGAACATTTACAGGGTTGGAGCCTCCACAATATCCTAGAACACATCTTAAAACCAGATTTTCATCCACTTTGAGCTCATCGCATGCCTCTTCAGTAACCACTTCCACAAAAACACCTGAAGCAGTTTCCATCGTCTCATTCAACAAAATAACTAAATATGACACAGCAGAACGGGGAAAAGCATCGACAATCTCTGCCAACATTTACATGAGGAGAGGTAAAAAATCTTAAGGAGCCTTAACTGAACAGTAATTCAGCCACTGTGATGGAACAAAAGCAAAGAACAGCAGCAAAGGCAGGGATTGAGCAGCTCTGTGGTGTTCTCTCACTGGGGTGCCACTGAGTAGTTGCAAATTAAAGCTTTTCTAAGTGAAGCCTTCAAGTTTTCTCCTTCCCAAAGACTGTAGAATTTTCACTGCACAGCAGGACTGATATGACAGACCCAACCGGTACATACACTATTAATCAAGTACTTGCAAGGGATACATCTGTGCTAACTTTAATCTTGAGGGGGTTTCAGTCACAGTAGCAGAAGAGGTATTGTATGGATTTCCATATGCATTTTACGTGCTTGACAAGAATCTGTGGGTTGGTGCAGTGCTTCCACTGCAAATACTATCCAAGCTACATGAGGTAAACTCAATCCTGCTGCAGTCACATCTCTTTTGTCAGCAATAATCTTATCACAGCTCACAGGATGTTAGGGGTTGGAAGAGACCCAAGGAGAGCATCCGGTCCAACCCCCTGCCAGAGCAGGACAATCCTATCTAACACAGAGCACAGAGGAACACATCCAGACAGGCCTGGAAAGGCTCCACAGAAGGAGACCCCACAGCCTCTCTGGGCAGCCTGTGCCAGTGCTCTGGGAACCTTCCAGCGAAGAAGTTCCCCCTTGTGTTGAGGCAGCACCTCCTGTGCTGCAGCTTACACCCATTGCTGCTTGTCCTGTGCCAGGGAGCAGTGAGCAGAGCCTGTCCCCCCCTCCTGGCAGCCCTCAGATACTGATAAACATTGATCAAATCCCCTCTCAGTCTTCTCTTCTCCAGGCTACGCAGCCCCAGGGCCCTCAGCCTCTCCTCATCAGCTATGCCCTCCAGTCCCCTCATCATCCTCCTAGCCCTCTGCTGGACCCTCTCCAGCAGATCCCTGTGCCTCTGAAACTGGGCAGGCCAAAACTGAAGGCAGTATTCAAGATGAAGTCCCAGCAGGTCAGAGTAGAGCCGGAGGAGACCCTCCCTTGATCTGCTAGGCTTACAAGCATGCTGCACACTTCTCAGCAGTCGTGTACAACATGTGCCCAACACGCAAAACTACTGCTGAGCTCCTCAGGGAATGGTAACAATCACAGCAATCACAGGTCTCCAAGCAAATTAATTACACAGTGCTTGTTTGGCTACTCCTTTCCTTAAATCAACTGACAACAGAGGAGAAACAGTCTTTGAGCACCAGCAAGCTATAGGAATGCAGATGAGTAAAAAGGGGACACCAGGCTCCCTTTCTTAAATTTCTCACCTGCCCTTGTGAAGAGTCTGGACTAGGATCTGCATTGTGTATTGGGTCTGGCTGATGCAGGCAGTCACTTGTGTCCTCAGAGAAGCTTTTGAATTTGCTCAGCTGAGCTTTAATTGCAGAGTTCTGCTGTGTAAGGTCATCTATCTGTCTCAGCAGATCACTGGTATGAAATAGCTCTTCAGCTCTGCTGTTTTTCCTAGTGTCACCTGCGCAGGACAGACTGATTTTCTCGTGTGAACTCTCCAAGTCTTTATTGGCAGGAGGAATTGTTTGCCTTTGAGATATGAGCGTCTTTTCCTCAGTTGTGCTCTGTGTTCCCAGGGAGGAAGATGAGCTCCTTTCCTTGCATGGCTCTCTTTCAGCATTTTCAGGAGCCTGAGAAATGGCTGTAAACATGACAAAAAGTAAAAGAACAGTCAGGAAAGAGATGTGATCCTCTTTAGCGACAACTAACTACGGCTTTAGCACATCAGGCTAGGCATAACCACGCATGAACTCAAACTGTAACATCTGGAACGCAAACCCTATGAGGAGAGGCTGAGGGAGCTGGGGAAGTGCAGCCTGCAGAAGAGGAGGCTCAGGGCAGAGCTCATTGCTGGCTACAAGTACCTGAGAGGAGGCTGCAGCCAGGTGAGGCTGGTCTCTTCCGCTAGGCAACTAAGTGCCCCATCCAGGCTTGGCTTCAACACCTCCAGGGACAGAGACTCCACCACCTCCCTGGGCAGCCCATTCCAATGCCAATTTCTCTCTCTGCCAGGAACTTCCTCCTCACATCCAGCCTAGACCTGCCCTGGTGCAGCTTGAGGCTGTGTCCCCTTGTTCTATTGCTGGGTGCCTGGCAGCAGAGCCCAACCCCACCTGGCTACAGCCTCCCTGCAGGCAGTTGTAGCCAGCAGTGAGCTCTGCCCGGAGCCTCCTCTGCTGCAGGCTGCACACCCCCAGCTCCCTCAGCCTCTCCTCACAGGGCTGTGCTCCAGGCCCCTCCTCAGCCTTGCTGCCCTTCTCTGGACACCTTCCAGCACCTCAACATCTCTCTGCAATGGAGGAGCCCAGAACTGGACACAGCACTCAAGGTGTGGCCTGAGCAGTGCTGAGCACAGAGGCAGAAGAATCTCCCTTGTCCTGCTGCCCACACTGCCCCTGATGCAGGCCAGGATGCCACTGGCTCTGCTGCCCACCTGGGCACTGCTGCCTCATCTTCAGCTCCTCTCTACCAGCACCCCCAGGGCCCTCTCTGCCTGCCTGCTCTCAGCCACTCTGGCCCCAGCCTCTAGTGTTGCTTGGGGTTGTTGTGGCCAAGGTGTAGAACCCTGCACTTGGCCTTGTTCAATCTCATCCCACTGGCCTCTGCCCACCCATCCAGCCTGGCCAGGTCCCTCTGCAGGGCTCTCCTACCCTCCAACAGCTCCACAGCTGCTCCTAGCTTGGTGTCATCTGCAAACTCACTGATGCTGGACTCAATCCCCTGCTCCAGATCATCAATAAAGATGTTGAACAGGACTGGGCCCAGCACTGGTCCCTGGGGCACACCACTGGTGACAGCTGCCAACTGGATGTGGCACCATTCATGACCACTCTCTGGGCCAGGCCCTCCAGCCAGTTTTTGACCCATATCAGAGTGAATCTGTCCAAGCCAGAAGCTGCCAGCTGTGCCAGGAGCTTGTTGTGGCAGACAGCGTCAAAGGCTTTGCTAAAGTCCAGGTAAACTACCTCCACAGCCTGCCCCACATTCACCAGGCAGGAACCTGATCATAAAAGGAGATCAGGTTGGTGAGACAGGACCTGCCCTTCCTAAACTCATGCTGTCTGGGCCTGAAAGAAAGAGTTGGGGCTGTGCAGTCTGTAGAAAAGGAGGCTTCCAGGTGACCTTCTTGTGGCCTGCCAGCATCTGAAGGGGACCTACAAAAAAGCTGGGGAGGGACTTTTTAGGCTGGCAGGGAGCAACAGGACTAGGGGAATGGAGCAAAGCTGGAGGTGGGTAGGTTCAAACTGGACGTTTGAAGTTCTTCAGCATGAGAATGGTGAGAGGCTGGAGTGGGTTGCCCAGGGAGGTGGTTGAGGCCCCATGGCTGGAGGTATTTCAGGCCAGGCTGGCTGAGGCTTTGGGCAGCCTGCTCTAGGGTAGGGTGTCCCTGGCCATGGCAGGGGGTTGGAACTGGCAGCTCCTTGTGGTGCCTTCCAACCCTGACTGATTCTATGAAACAGTAACACACTGCACAGACTCAAGCCTACTACAGCAAGGAGAGCTCACCATTCCAGAGGGGAGGCAACTCCTGACTGCTCTTCTGCCGGGGGGGTGACAACAGCACAGCTGGCTGGAAGACATGAGATGGCACGCTTCTGTTGAGTCCCACACAAATGGAAGCACTTGACTTCTGGAGAAACTGGAAAGGAAGTTCTTCCTGTGGGAATTTCAGCATGCCTTCCTTGTTGCCTGCACCAGCCCTAGGCTCGAAATAGCTCAAATCACGTTCTTCTGAAGACAAGAAACAAAGCAGAGATAGAACTAAAATTTAGTGCAATAGGGAAAATTCTTATGTTTAGGTAGCTGAAGAGACAGGCCACAGCGCGTTTCCTACACGTTGCTAACTTACTTTGGATCCCCAGCTACGGAACTCTTTCACTAGAACATAAGATGAACTTCACAACTTGAGACTGTGTCCCCTTGTTCTGCTGCTGGTTCCCTGGCAGAAGAGCCCAACCCCACCTGGCTATAGCCTCCCTTCAGGCAGTTGTAGCCAGCAGTGAGCTCTGCCCTGAGCCTCCTCTTCTGCAGGCTGCACACCCCCAGCTCCCTCAGCCTCTCCTCACAGGGCTGCACCCCAGGCCCCTCACCACTTTTGTCGCCCTCCTGTGGACACGCTGCAGTACCTCAATATCTCTCTAGAATTGAGTGGCCCAGACCTGGACACAGGACTCAAGGTGTGGCCTGGCCAATGCTGAGTACAAGGCCTCAGGAACTACTATTTCTAGACAGCAGAGACCTCCAGTGTCTTATGGAAGGATTAGTCCTAGACTGTCAGGGTGCCTCAGGAACAGCAAGCTGGGATCTTGATTGAATTGGGTTTGTGGGGTTTGTTTTAGAACCCTCAGAATAAACCCGACTTTGTAACCCATCTAAATAAGGGAAAGCTACTCTCCTCTTCCCCCTTCTTTGTAGTTTTGGTATAATATATTACATATCACCTAGAGCTCAAGCCCAGGACTTGGCTAGGAATTTAATCCTGGAAGTCCTGATTCATCAGGGTGCTAAGGACAGAATACAAGCTATACCTGTAGCTCAGAGCAGGACTCGTATGCATTTCTGGAATTTAAGACTCATGCTCACGCAGGAAGAGTTTATTTGAGCAGATATCTGCTAAATAACAGGCTTTGCACTGCAAGGGATAAGCTACCCACAACTCCTGTTTCACTCTTCACACATGTACACGCACACACAGCGCACACACTCACCATGGCCATTTGCTGGACCTTTGCTCTCAATTCCAGAATTACTTGGACGCTGTTCTCTCCCAGGTTCTATGAAAGGAAGGCCTTTGAATGCTTGTGTGAGGGAGGTCAGCTGTTCATCTGTAACCATCATGTATTGCTGAAGCTTCTCCTAAAGGAGGAAGGAAATAAGAAAGGTACAGCTACTCATGTTCTAGCAACATGAATTAGAAAACTGTATACCACAGGCAGCTGTGAGGAGAAGTTTGACCTCCTAACAGCACTGTATGAGCCTATAGGACTCCATGAGGTGTTCAGTATGCATCTCCATGTCTCTTGTTTATTTCCTCTCCAGACTCAAAGAAATAAATCTCTGGCCAGGCTGAGCTTGCATGGCAGGGGGGTTGGAAGCAGATGATCCTTGTGGTCCCTTCTATCCTTCACTGATTCTGTAATCATAAATTATGATAAAATAAGGAATTTCCAAACATACCTTCCCTCCTCCCTTGAACCTACATTTATAATTCTCAGGCTCCTCACTGAGTTTTGTAATTCTGTTTATTCTTAGAATCTCTTGACCATGAGACAATGCATCTCAGCCCATATTTGCAGTGCAACTCAGTACTGTAACACCTGAGGGGTAAGGAGCAAGGGGGGCTGTCGGGGTCCGGAGGCTGGCGAGAGGCGAGATCGGGGCACTGAAGAGTCAACTCAACAGCTTGCTATGCATCGGTACAATTTTATTAGGGTAGTGCAGTCTTATATAGTGCTCAGAGGAGGTGTATCCAGCCAGCCTGGGGCTGGCACAAGTGGACAGTACAGACTGGCCCAAAGCCACGTGCAGGGTGCAGATAGGTTACCCTGTGCCAAAACAACCTGCGGTTCCACCCCAGGGGGCTGGCAGGGTCAGCCCCCTGGAGCTGTGTCCACCCCAGGGGCCGGCAGGTCCAGCCCTCTGCAGGTGTGCGTGGGTTGCTCACAGTTCACAGCCTAGCTTCCTTGAGCCAGCAAGCTCAAGGACATCTCCCATCACAAGGTCTCGTGTTTACAGCTCATGTCCCTCTGCAGGAGAAATTCTCCCACAGGGGGCTACAGTACCTGCATAGTAAGGTTTTCTTCCCGCACTAGAAGTATTTCTGCAGTCAGAGCATCAATCAGTTCTCTGTGTTCATTCAACATTTCCTCATGCTGCTGCCTCATCACCTCTCTCTCACGCAGCTGCATTTCACTCTAAACAGGAAGAAAGATAAAAAGCAATAGATTCCAAAAAGTTAAAATATCATAGAATCAACCAACTTGGAAGAGACCTCCAAGCTCATCCAGTCCAACCTAGCACCCAGCCCTGGCCAATCAGCTAGACCATGACACTAAGTGCCCCATCCAGGCTTTGCTTCAACATCCTTGTTCTGTTGCCAAACATACTACCAGACATTTACAAAACCACTACAAACCAGTACATGGAAACAAAAGCAAGTCCGTGTGCCATCATACTGCAGCAGCTCTTCCCACTACTGCTAAACAGGCTTCATCACTTTCCTGACAAAAATCCCACGTTCAGGCCTTGAGAATGGTCACAGCTTACTGATCTATTTGTTACTGCTGAACTCTGTAGGGAGTCCTACACATCTCTGTCCTTCTGCCTTTGCAGCTTTTCCAGGCTGTAACTACCGTAAGTATTCTCTCTCTGAATGGATACTGTGGTAAATGGCTAACTCCAGGTGTTATGATGCTTGTCAGTATCCTTTGCTACTTGTGCCTACTCTTCAGTTCCCTTAACTCATTAATGAAGAAAATATGACTATTAAAGGAGGAAACACTTGCTTTTTAACACTTTCCCCCAGAGAGGTAAAAAGTTCTAGAGATTTTCACTTTCTAAAAGTTTTTTGAAAGCTGGTGAAGGGTCTGGAGAACAAGTCTTGTGAGGAGTGGCTGAGGAACTGGGGTTGTTTAATCTGGAGAGGAGGTTGAGGGGACATCTTTCCTCTCTCTACAACTCCCCTAAAGGAGGTTGGAGTGAAGTGGGAATCATAGTATCAGCCAGGTTAGAAGAGACCTCCAAGAGCATCCAGTCCAACCTAGCACCCAGCCCTGCCCAATCAACCAGACCATAGCACTAAGTGCCCCAGCCAGGCTTGGCTTCAACACCTCCAGCAACAGTGACTCCACCACTTCCCTGGGCAGCCCATTCCAATGCCAATCACTCTCTCTGACAACAACTTTCTCCTAACATCCAGCCTAGACCTGTCCTGGCACAGCTTGAGACTGTGTCACCTCATCTGTTGCTGGGTGTCTGGCAGCAGAGCCCAACCCCACCTGGCTACAGCCTCCCTGCAGGCAGCTGCAGACAGCAATGAGCTCTGCCCTGAGCCTCCTCTGCTGCAGGCTGCACACCCCCAGCTCCCTCAGCCTCCCCTCACAGGGCTGTGCTCCAGGCCCCTCCCCAGCCTTGCTGCCCTTCTCCAAACACCTGCCAGCACCTCAACATCTCTCTTGAACTGAGGAGCCCAGAATTGGACACAGCAATCAAGGTGTCGTAGATCAAGGCTCACACTTTCTTCTGCCACACTGGTGCCTCTCAAGTATGATTGTTAGATACCTGTTTGTACTTCCTTCCCACTTAAAAGCACAGAAACATTTGCCCTGGGAACAGCCAGTGAAAAACACCAATTACTACTCTAATAAGGAACTAACATGAACCAGTTCCATATGCATGAAGAACCTATTGCCTTCAATATGGATTGGAGTATTTGGATTTAGTTAATCTATTCTCGTGCATCTCATTTAGAGTAGAGGAACTGCCATTATCTGGCTTAAAATTCTACCCAGGCCCAGTGAAACTACCTTCAGTACCTCTGGGTCAGAGCTGAAACAGAACACTTTTTCTTCCTTTCTTTGTTTTTAAAGAAGAAATTCTACATGGCTTACAGGTAGTCTTGTTTATGGGATTCCACTGATCCCTAGCTGCGCGCTGCCAGAGCCAGCACTTCAGGCCATTACTGCTTATAGTGAAGACACTGCTATGGATAGAAAGAGAAAGCCAAGTAATTCCTCAAAGAAAACTAGGGATTTGGGTCCATTGCTCCAGTCACAATAGCACTGCCTTTGGGAGACAAAACAAAGGAAAACCAGCTGTGTAAACAAGGCTGTAGTTAATATCCTGCAGCAACTCTGAAAGTATTTAAATAACAAATTAAAATTATCTGAATTGGTACTTTTTTGCTAACAGCCACTGAGACACTTTCACTGCAATCAACTCCTCCCTCTCCACTAGGGATACCTGTTTCTGACAAACCAGAAAAGTTTAACTCCCTGTGGTGGCAGACTTGATGGGGCAAACGTGGGCTCACCCACGTTGGCTTCCCCAGACGTGTTCCCCTGCTCCTCCTGTGCTGGGGGAGCCAACCGCGGGAGGGGAGGGCACAAGCTCTGGCTTCAGCTAACATGGCCTGGCAAAGTGCCATTCTGATTGACTAATCTATGTCCAATGCCCCACTGATAAAAGGGACAAGCAGGTAGCACAGGGCTGCTGCTGCTGCCTCATTTTGCATCCTGAATCTGCCTGGAGAGCTTACCAGGATCAGGCTCCAAATGCCTGCAGAGCCAGTGTGACACTGTGCTGAGACTGCACACTGCATCACAGCCTGCCTGCACCTGAACGTCTCCTGCTGGGACTAGAAGTGCTGGAGATACACAGACTGTACACAGATTGTCCAGAGCAGCCAGGACACAAGCTCAGAGACTGTTTGCCTCCTTTCCCTGGAAGCCTGGAAAGGATCAAGTCCCAGAGACCAACAAGACAGAGCTCCCTGAAAGTGTTTGGGTACTCTCTGATCTATACTTGGTGAGTAAACACTTAAAAGCCTCTCCCAGGATAATATTTGCTTTGGCCATTTTAAGAAGTAAGCGATGTAGTTTTGCCTGTGCCCTGCCTGTATGAATTTCCAACCTGTGCATTTCCAACCTGTGCATAAGTTTCCTGGTGAGTTTTGATGTCAATAAACAGTTTGCATAGGCATTAACAACCATCACCTGGGTACCAAAAGTAACACAGGTTATTAGTTTTGCATCATCTGTCACACCCCCTAATTGCATGCAATACAATAAGCAATGATCACCAGGCTCCAAAGCAAACTGATGGGAAGCCAGGAAATACCAGAGTTCATAACTGTGAAGTAACTTTGAGGAGTAATGCAGAAGCAATTCAACGTTTCCTCACCTCTTTGAGGTAGCGCATCAGGCGACAGAGAGTGTTCACCAGCGACAGGGTAAAACCAGTGAGGCCTTCACTTCGCTCGGCTTTTTGAACCTCACGACCTGTACATCGTTCATATTCCTCCAATTCATGTTCCACTTCACGTATCATGCAGATGAGAACATCTAGACTGGATTTGTTGGACCTCTGAAGGTCAATGGGGACTGAATTAACTGAGGAATCATCTCTCCTCCGTCTTGCAGAGTTCTGTGCCGTTTGTTTTCTTTTCACTGAGGGCAGAAAAAAAAAAACTGTCATTGGAATTTCAACTTGTACAGAAGGCTTTGCAGTACCAACCAAAATCAATTATTTATGGCAGTTCACAGGCTCACAGGATGTCAGGAGTTGGAAGGGACCCAAAGAGATCATTGAGTCCAACCTCCCTGCCACAGCAGGGCCACAGTCTAGATCAGGTCAGAAAGCAATCACCCAGACACATCCAGTTATTCCAAGAATAGGCTCTCTCTTGCCCAGAGCTGAAAAGGCCATCAAAGAACACCACCAGACATGTCAATTGATTTTGGATCATAGAATCAATCAGGTCAGAAGAGAGCTCCAAGCTCAGCCAGACCAACCTAGCACCCAGCCCTGCCCAAGCAACCAGACCATGGCACTAAGTGCCTCAGCCAGGCTTGGCTTCAACACCTCCAGCCACAGCGACTCCACCACCTCCCTGGGCAGCCCATTCCAATGCCAATCACTCTCTCTGACAACAACTTCCTCCTAACATCCAGCCTAGACCTGTCCTGGCACAACTTCAGACTGTGTCCCCTTGTTCTGTTGCTGGGTGCCTGGCAGCAGAGCCCAACCCCACCTGGCTACAGCCTCCCTGCAGGCAGCTGCAGGCAGCAATGAGCCTCCTCTGCTGCAGGCTGCACACCCCCAGCTCCCTCAGCCTCTCCTCACAGGGCTGTGCTCCAGGCCCCTCCCCAGCCTTGCTGCCCTTCTCCAAACACCTGCCAGCACCTCAACATCTCTCTTGAACTGAGGAGCCCAGAATTGGACACAGCAATCAAGGTGTTGTAGATCAAGGCTCACACTTTCTTCTGCCACACTGGTGCCTCTCAAGTATGATTGTTAGATACCTGTTTGTACTTCCTTCCCACTTAAAAGCACAGAAACATTTGCCCTGGGAGCAGCCAGTGAAAAACACCAGTTGCTTTCAGGTCTGGTATTCGGTGAGCAGCCCCTTTACAACAATCTTTTTGTGTTAGTCTTCACAGGCAAATGTGGAAACTTACAGGGTAAGTCTGTGCAGCACAGAACAGAAAGCTGTACCAGCGAAGTCCTGCACAGGAAAGAGCTCCACGTGTAGCAAGGCAGCATGCAGCACCAAAGGGCCATGGTGGTGGTTCCCAGTTTCCTATGGACTTCGCTTTGCCAATGAACATACAGGGGAATACATCTCACTTAGTGTGGGGAATGTCCAGCCTTAGATACTTAGCTAGAAGAAGCCCATCTCAATCTAATTTGGAGTTAGCCCTGTGATGACTTCCAAAGATCTGCTTCAACCTACATTTCCTTATGATATTAAAGGCCACAGTCAAAGAGAAGTATGTTATTTTAAATATTACTCAACTTTTTGCTGCCATTTGCTTTTGTTTCCTTGAGTTTGGGTTCAGCACCTGTCTCACACTGTGAGTGGAGTCTCCAGTGTCTTCTTCATCTTCATTCTGAAGTCCTGAACGGATTCTCTTGACTACATCAGTAGCATTGAGGGCTGATTTAAAGACAACACAAAAAATACATACACAAAATATTTCAGGTGTGTTGTTAATAGTAATAGGTTAAAAAGTAATGTTATTGTAAGAGCTGCTTTTTCAGACTGGAAATTCATCTGAGCCAAATTAGCATGTCTCACTCTCTTCATCCCCGCTTGGTAAAGGAATTCCAGAGAGGATGCTATCAACAGCCTAACAACCCTTGAGAGGCTGTGAATTGGCAAATCACAGAATTCCTTAGATTGGAAAAGCCCTTCAAGCTCATGGACTCCAATCCTGAGTTTCACACTGGCAATTCCTTGACTGAACCAAATCCCTCAGCACAACCTAAACCTCCCCTGACACAACCTGAGGCCATTTCCTCTTGTCCTATCATTAGTGACTGGGGAGAAGAGACCAGCTCCAGCCTCACCACAACCTCCTTTCAGGTAGCTGCAGAGGGCAGTAAGGTCCCCTCTCAGCCTCCTCTTCTCCAGACTAAACACCCCCAGCTCCCTCAGCCGCTCCTCACAGGCCATGTGTGCCAGACCTCTCCCCAGCTCTCTGCCCCTGCTCCAGCACCTCAGTGTCCCTCCTGTACTGTGCTGACCAAAACTGGGCACAGGACTCGAGGCATGGTCTCATGAGTGCTGAGTACATGGGCATGGTCACCTCCCTCCTCCTGCTGCTCACACCATTTCAGACCCAGGCCAGGATGCTGCTGGCCTTCTTGGCCACCTGGGCACACTGCTGGCTCATGTTCAGTCAGCTGTCCACCAACACTCCCAGGTCTTTTTCCACCAGGCAGCTCTCCAGCCACTCCTCCTTCAGCCTGTAGGGCTGCTGAGTCTTGTTGTGGCCAAAGTGCATGACCCCACACTTGGCCTTGTTAAACCTCATGCAATTGGCCTAAGCCCATATCAATCCAGCCTGTTCAAATCCCTCTGCAGGGCCTTCCTACCCTCCAGCAGATTGACACTCCTGCTTAATTTGGTGTCATCTGCAAACTTGCTGAGGGTCCCCTCATCCAGGTCACAGATGAAGAGATGAAGCAAGACTGGCCAGAAAACTGAGCCCTGAGGGACTCCACTTGTGACTGGTCCCAACTGGATTTAACCCCATGGACCACAACTCTGGGCTCGGCCATCCGACCTGACTGATCCAGAGTTGGAGAAACAGCTGCTGGAGTCAAAGGCACGTTTGAGTCTTGAGATAAGGTAGGTTTTCTCATTTCCTTTTCAGCCCGAAACTGAGAATTCACCAAGGAATCTTCTCTCAACAACCGAAGCAGCCTACATTCAAAACAAGCATAGCAGTGAATTGTGACAGGACAGCATGGGTTTAGAATGCCTGCACTCTAGAAAGAGCTTTTCAAAATCTCTGTAACTGCTCAGGTTGAGTTCCCTGCTCATGTTCATTCCCAATCTGTTACAAGAAGAGGCTTCCTTAGAGGAAGAGGTAAAACAAAAACGTAGCAACTGTTCGAGTGCAACATCCTTTTAAGTCTATTTCCAGTGCTAGAGAAGGTAGAGACTCAAATGGGTATTTGTACTGACCTGTCAGTACTGATGCTGGATCTGAAATTCAGAGAGTCATGGTGTTCATCTTCTGACTGACAGACTGATAATGCTCCCTCTTCTACTTCATTAGGAACCTTTTTAGAAGACAAATAAAAGGGACTTCACAGCAATTTTAATTTGTCTTCACAAAGAAGTCAGAGCTCAGTTTTCTGAGCTGCTCAAAGAAAAAAACAACCCTTTTTTCATTCTCTGCCTCCAGAACAAAAGAAAGAAGGTGAGAAAGAAAAACACAAACCTCTGTGGGAAGAGTTTTGGGGTACTTCAGTACCTAAGAAATATTCATAGAATCATAGAACCAACCAGGTTGGAAGAGAGCTCCAAGCTCAGCCAGCCCAACCTAGCACCCAGCCCTGCCCAAGCAACCAGACCATGGCACTAAGTGCCTCAGCCAGGCTTGGCTTCAACACCTGCAGGCACAGTGACTCCACCACTTCCCTGGGCAGACCATTCCAATGCCAATCACTCTCTCTGCCAACAACTTCCTCCTAACATCCAGCCTAGACCTGCCCTGGCACAGCTTGAGATTGTGCCCCCTTGTTCTGTTGCTGGGTGCCTGGCAGCAGAGCCCAACCCCACCTGGCTACAGCCTCCCTGCAGGCAGTTGTAGCCAGCAATGAGCTCTGCCCTGAGCCTCCTCTGCTGCAGGCTGCACACCCCCAGCTCCCTCAGCCTCTCCTCACAGGGCTCTGCTCCAGGCCCCTCCCCAGCCTTGCTGCCCTTCTCCAGACACCTTCCAGCACCTCAACATCTCTCTGCAATGGAGGAGCCCAGAACTGAACACAGCACTCAAGGTGTGGCCTGAGCAGTGCTGAGCACAGGGGCAGAAGAATCTCCCTTGTCCTGCTCCCCACACTGCTGCTGAGCCAGCCCAGGATGCCATTGGCTCTGCTGCTCACCTGGTCACACTACTGCCTCATCTTCAGCTCCTCTCTGCCAGCACCCCCAGGGCCCTCTCTGCCTGCCAGCTCTCAGCCACTCTGGCCCTAGCCTGTAGCACTGCTTGGGGTTGTTGTGGCCAAAGTGCAGAACTCTGCACTTGGCCTTGTTCAATCTCATCCCATTGGCCTCTGCCCACCCATCCAGCCTGGCCAGGTCCCTCTGCAGGGCTCTCCTACCTTCCAACTGCTCCACAGCTGCTCCTAGCTTGGTGTCATCTGCAAACCTACTGATGATGGACTCAATCCCCTGCTCCAGATCATCAATAAAGATATTGGAGAGGATGTAAAGGTCTTTTCCAATCAATACACTTCTTTGAGTTTGTGGTATACAATACACCAAAGACAAGCTTAGGTTTGCTTAGAAATTCTACTTTTGAATACTTTGAGTGAACAGAAATGTCAAAGGATGTGTGTGGAACAGAACATACATTACCTGGGAATCTAGGACAGATTCACTAAGGAAGGAATGCTGATTGGGAGGATCATCTTTTTGTACAGTGGGTCTTGGAGATGATTCTAGGTCACAGTTTGGTGCCATTGTTACGTTAGGGAAACCTAGAGAAATCAGACAGAACAGGGAAGAACACAGAGGACTTGGTCTGCAGTATGTTACACGACTTTGTACCTAAAAGTAAGGTCCTGTACTGTGCACAAAAAGCATCACAGGGATGTACATTGCTTTAAACAACTGCCAAAGGCCAAGCATACGGTCATGGTTATCTTAACGTATTTGGCCACGTAACAGGTTTCTGTCCTTCTCACCTGATGAAAAACACTTGTGCAGAAGAAACATGTAGGAAGAAACAATCACTATAAGCAAAAAAGAATGGCAGCCTACAGAGGTAACAACCTAAACTTAAGATTCCACACACAAACTGCCAGTCCCGCCTTCCAGCAGCATAAGGATTCACAAACAGAGTAAGAAAAAGAGAAGTCCTGTTCATGAGCTGCTGATAAATCTTTAACAATATCCAAACCCAGGCTGCTAGCCCACATGGCAATGAGAACCAGAACTACTACAGTGGCTTGAACTCATGCTCTGCACAGACCAGTAGCTTGTCTGTGGAAAGGGTGAGCATGAGGTGTTTCACAGTTAAGTGATCCACAATTTCACAATGGACTGATACAGCCGAATACAGGGCTGGGTGCTAGGTTGGACTGGATGATCTTGGAGGTCTCCCCAGTCTGGTTGATTCTATAATTCTAATAACCACCCATTGGAAGTATTATCTTCATTTGAGTTTCATCCAAGTCCCGAGAGACTGCTATGCTAGATGGAAAGCTACAATCACGAACTAAATGAACTCACATTTGTGTAGAAAGATAAACCATAAGCTATCAACGGTTACAATGTAAATGGCAAGGAATAAGGGGCATGAGATAGATAAAGAACTGGCTTGACCGGCCAAAGAGTGGCTGTCACTGGCTTCACGTCCCAGTGGAGTCCAGTGACAAGCAGAGCCCCTCAGGGATCAGTCCTGGGACCAGTCTTGTTCAACATCTTTCTGGGTGACCTGGACAGAGGCACTGAGTGCAGCCTCAGCAAGTTTGCTGCTGACACCAAGCTGTGTGGTGCAGCAGCCAGGCTGGAGGGCAGAGATCCATCCAGAGGGATCTGCACAGGCTGCAGAGGTGGGCACAAGCCAAGCTCAGGAGGTTCAACAAGACCAAGTGCAGGTTCCTGCAAGTGGGTGGAGGCAATGCCAAGCACAACTGCAGGCTGGGCAGTGAGTGGCTGGAGAGCAGCCCTGAGGGGAGGAACCTGGGGGTGCTGTTGGACCAGAAGCTCAACAGGAGCCAGCAGTGTGCACTTGCAGCCCAGAAAGCCAAGCAGAGCCTGGGCTGCAGCAGCAGAAGTGTGGCCAGCAGGGCCAGGGAGGGGATTCTCCCCCTCTGCTGTGCCCTGCTGAGACCCCACCTGCAGTACTGCACCCAGCTCTGGAGCCCCTATTCCAAGAGGGCTGTGGAGATGCTGGAGTGTGTCCAGAGCAGGGCCAGGAGGATGCTGAGAGGCTGCAGCAGCTCTGCTGTGAGCACAGCCTGAAAGAGTTGGGGCTGTGCAGGCTGGAGCAGAGGAGGCTCCCAGGTGACCTTCTTGTGGCCTTTCAGGATCTGAAGCGGGTTACAAAAAAGCTGGGGAGGGACTTTTGAGGCTGTGAGGGAGTGGCAGGAGTGGGGGGAATGGAGCAAAGCTGGAGGTGGGGAGAGTGAGAGTGGCTGTGAGGAGGAAGTTGTTGAGCAGGAGAGTGGTGAGAGGCTGGAGTGGGTTGCCCAGGGAGGTGGTTGAGGCCCCATGGCTGGAGGTGTTTGAGGCCAGGCTGGCTGAGGCTGTGGGCAGCCTGCTCTAGGACAGGGTGTCCCTGCCCCTGGCAGGGGTTTTGGAACTGGCTGCTCCTTGTGGTGCCTTCCAACCCTGACTGATTCTATGATGTGACAAAGTCATAAGTAAAATGGTCATACTTGTGAGGAGAAGCCAACAGGACAGGTGACTCAAAGCTGACCACCAAAGTATTCCAGTCCACTCAGTATGATGTATGTGGACTCTATTCCTCTACAACCAGTGTCTGAGGAGGACTCCATCTGTTCTTCTGCTTTGGTCCCAATCCATGTGTTCCTGAATCCATAAGTTCCTGCATGCCACTGAGTCCAGTCTTGACTCTGGGGGAGTTCACTATTGGGTTTGCATTTATTATTTTCTTATTAGTATTATTATCATTTTATTGCTACTGATTAAAGCTGTTTTAAGGGACTTTTTATCCAACCCATAAGTCTCCCTCCCTTACTCCCCTTTCCATTCTGGAAAAGGAGAGGGGCTTAACAGAGAGCATCTCTCATTAAGACCAGCCCAGCCTTAGTCCTTGACACTGCAACATGAACAGGATCACTAATGCTACGTTGATGAGCTATGACACTCAATAATGCTGTAATGATGATGTTAGATGATGAGATGAAAACAGCAAGAACACTTTGCAAAGCAAGGCTACTTATAAAAAGCAAGGACATAATCTTGAATCTGTTACTGAAAGGAAAGAAGATGGTCTACCTGTTCTCGTGCGAGGAGCACCTGCAAGCAGGCCTTCTGCCACAGCCATAATCTGATCAGACCGCTCCACAGCGTCTTGCAAATGGTATTGCTCAGTCAGAACCTGAAAGTATGGTGTGAAAGGAAATATTTCAGTTGGAGGATGCTCAGAGGGCTGCAGCAGCTCTGCTGTGAGCACAGACTGAAAGAGTTGGGGCTGTGCAGGCTGGAGCAGAGGAGGCTCCTAGGTGACCTTCTTGGGGCCTGCCAGGAACTGAAGGGGGCTACAAAAAAGCTGGGGAGGGACTTTTGAGGCTGTGAGGGAGTGCCAGGAGTGGGGGGAATGGAGCAAAGCTGGAGGTGGGGAGAGTGAGAGTGGCTGTGAGGAGGAAGTTGTTGAGCAGAAGAGTGGTGAGAGGCTGGAGTGAGTTGCCCAGGGAGGTGGTTGAGGCCCCATGGCTGGAGGTGTTTAAGGCCAGGCTGGCTGAGGCTGTGGGCAGCCTGCTCTAGGATAGGGTGACCCTGCCCATGGCAGGGGGGTACAAACTTAGGAGGAAATTCTTCAGTATGAGGGTAGTGAGACTCTCAAATAAGTTGCCTAGGTTGTGGATCCTTCCTCCCTGAGGGTGTTCAAAGCCAGGTTGGGTGAGGCTTTGAGCAGGGGAATCCAGTTGAGAGGCAACCCTGTCCATGGTGGGGAAGTTGGAGTACACAATCTCTACTGTCCCTTCCATACTAAGCCATTCTATGATTCTGAAGGCAATCATCTGACATATCTACTTTTCCAAATCACTACTCAGTTTTTGCACTTGGTACTAACTAAATCCAGCCTTTCCATTTAGCTATCCGATGCAAAAACAACACAGGTTTTTACTGACAGACATGCCAGATCTACAGAAGGAAGGAAAAAAAGTAAAAAGCTGGCTAGCCTCAAAACATGCTTTTAATTGCCTCAGGGAAAGTAATCAAGGTGACATGTTTAACTGGACACAAATTACCCCAGTTAATTTGTTTTCAAATTTGTTTACAGACCTGTCAGTATGACCTCAGTGACAGGCAAGGTCATGGAACAGGTCATCTTGAGTGCCATCACAAAGCACCTACAGGATGGCCAAGGGATCAGGCCCAGACAGCATGGGTTTAGGAAGGGCAGGTCCTGCCTCACCAACCTGATCTCCTTTTATGATCAGGCTCCTGCCTGGTGAATGTGGGGAAGGCTGTGGATGGAGTCTGCCTGGACTTCAGCAAAGCCTTTGACACTGTCTGCCACAACAAGCTCCTGGCACAGCTGGCAGCTCATGGTTTGGACAGATTCACTCTGTGCTGGGTAAAGAACTGGCTGGAGGGCAGAGCCCAGAGAGTGGTGGTGAATGGTGCCACAGCCAGGTGGCAGCTGTCACTAGTGGTGTGCCCCAGGGATCAGTGCTGGGCCCAGTCCTGTTCAACATCTTTACTGATGATCTGGACCAGGGGATTGAGTCCAGCATCAGTAAGTTTGCAGATGACACCAAGCTAGGAGCAGCTGTGGAGCAGTTGGAGGGTAGGAGAGCCCTGCAGAGGGACCTGGCCAGGCTGGATGGGTGGGCAGAGGCCAATGGGATGAGATTGAACAAGGCCAAGTGCAGAGTTCTGCACTTTGGCCACAACAACCCCAAGCAGTGCTACAGGCTGGGGCCAGAGTGGCTGAGAGCAGGCAGGCAGAGAGGGCCCTGGGGGTGCTGGCAGAGAGGAGCTGAAGATGAGGCAGCAGTGTGACCAGGTGAGCAGCAGAGCCAATGGCATCCTGGGCTGCATCAGGGGCAGTGTGGCCAGCAGGACAAGGGAGATTCTTCTGCCCCTGTGCTCAGCACTGCTCAGGCCACACCTTGAGTGCTGTGTCCAGTTCAGGGCCCCTCAATTCAAGAGAGATGTTGAGGTGCTGGAAGGTGTCCAGAGAAGGGCGACAAAGCTGGTGAAAGGCCTGGAACACAAACCCTATGAGGAGAGGCTGAGGGAGCTGGGGTTGTTTAGCCTGGAGAAGAGGAGGCTCAGGGGGGACCTCACTGCTATCTACAACTACCTGAAAGGAGGCTGTAGCCAGGTGAGGGTTGGCCTCTTCTCCCAGGCAACCAGCAAAGGGACACAGTCTCAAGTTGTGCCGGGGAAAGTATAGGCTGGATGCTAGGAGGAAGTTCTTCACAGAGAGAGTGATTGGCATTGGAATGGGCTGCCCAAGGAGGTGGTGGAGTCACCGTCCCTGGAGGTGTTCAAGCAAAGCCTGGCTGAGGCACTTAGTGCCATGGTCTAGTTGACTGGCTAGGGCTGGGTGCCAGGTTGGACTGGATGATCTTGGAGGTCTCTTCCAACCTGGTTGATTCTATGATTCACTCTCCCTGCTTGATCTCTTCCTGCATCAGCAGGTTCCCAAGCTGTGCTCTCCTGCTGAACATGTTATGAACGTTTTTAGACCATTGCACCCAAGGTAGATTAGCTCACATCTGTTTGTGAGCAACAGAAAACAGTGACATCAGCTTCTCAGACCTCTAGGCCAACTTACACGACCTTGCCCAATTCACCGAGTGCTGCACTTCGGCTCAGCTTAGCATCACCTATAAATTTCATGAATTTCCCTCTTGTTACTACAGATAATGAAATGAGATTAATTTTAAAGTCTCCTCACTATGACAACCCACTCGCCACCTACCCTTCAGTGCAGAACACTACGGTTATTTAGGATCAGTCAGCACAGCATCTACACATTCACAGTTCACATTTACAGAGATGAGCTCATGCTGTTTTTCCATTCAGATTTTCAGGCAGACAAATCCCCAAAAGATTAAGAATTTGTTCACCCTTTCATAACTTTTGCTCTCCTCTCTTCGGCCTACAAATAAAAAAAATAGTAGCAGCATCTTCCTGGTTTTTTGTCTCTGAGTCTTTAGTAACTGAGTAGAGTTCAAGCAGCTTAGGAAGCTACACTCTCAGAGCGGTAAAGGAGGAACAAGATCACTAAGATAGAGACAAGAACTCATAGTGGTTGTGCACTAGTGGGAGAGACAGTCTGAAGCATTTTCCCAGTTACTATGAACAACAGGACACAGGAATTAACAATAAACAAGCTAGGTGTAGGCTTAAATGGTGACTGTCCTCCATTTATCTTTTGTTTTGCACATGAGAAGCTGCTGCTGCTGTTTCAAACAGTAGCAGGCACATGGATTTCAGCTTGCCTAGCATGATCTCATTTTGTCCTCCTGTGTGGAAGCACCTTTTCTCCGATCCAGAAGCAGACACAGGCCACGTTGAATAAAGCAGTCTCTTGCATATGAAGGGGAAAGCCAGTTGGGAAGAATTTAAATTGGTGAATTGTCATTAGAAATGATAACATGCAGGGAAGACTATTTCTTATCTTTGAGTTTCCACATCTGCAAGATACTGAGCTCACATAACAGGCAACCCAGCCAAATCTTAGAGCTGGTGGTCTAATCTACCTTTCTGATACATAACTTATTTCTGCACAGAAGTCTTATTGAAACTATTCTAAGTGATCTCATTGCTGTCTACAACTACCTGAAGGGAGGATGGAGCCAGGTGGGGGCTGGTCTCTTCTGCCAGGCAACCAGCAAGAGAACAAGGGGGCACAGTCTCAAGTTGTGGTAGGGGAGGTCTGGGCTGGATGTTAGGAGGAAGTTGTTGTCAGAGAGAGTGATTGGCATTGGAATGGGCTGCCCAGGGAGGTGGTGGAGTTGCCATCCCTGGAAGCATTCAAGACAAGACTGGCTGAGGCACTTAGTGCCATGGTCCAGCTTGGTTGAGTCTATGATTCTACTATTACACTAAGGACATTTGTATATAAGCCACAGCTTTTTTGAACACTCCATTGTCCCAGGTTAAGGTGGATCCCTCCCCCGGCAGCATAAATTCACTACAACATGGATTTTTTTTGAAAGTCAGGGGGAAACGAAATTGTATTTACTGTAGTTTAGATATAAGAGTATAAGGAGAGTACACTACTAGAGAAATATAATAACCTTAATGAAGATGGGGAAGGGGTCAAGCAGCAGCGAAGCAGCAAAAAGCAGAAGCAGCCAAAACAGCAGTAGGGGAAGATAGCAGTGGGTGCAGCAGAAGCAGCAAGGGGAAGGTCCAAGCTGTGCTTCCAGACACAAAGCTCTTGATGCTTCAGTGAAATTGTATTACCTTATCTACTGTTCTCTAGAATGTTCACCCATCCACTCAGAGCTTCCACTTCTAAGTTTCCCTGTTCCAAACTTTTTAATGTCTGAGATAGAAATCTAGCTCAAAGGGCCACATCCACTGAAATGTACTCAGCAGAAAAGCATGTAAATGACAAAGGTTGAAATCAAAGTGTGAGACTTGATGAGCATGAGATCCTGAACACAAAAATTCTGCCGTGATTGCAGAGAAACAGGTGACCTTCAACTCTCAGGAACTTTCATTTGTTTCTGTCTAAGCTTGAGGATCCTCAGAGATCAGGAAGACTTCTGAACATTTACAAAATATGAAAGAGAGAAGTCTGTGATGGTTAATCTGCTGCACATTTACAGGATTGGTAAATCATGTTTATTTTAACTGGTAGGTCAATACTGTTCATTCTCATTCTTTACCAATAATTCTCAGTTTTGTCTAAGTGCTGGTGAGGACTGATAGTTAATAAATGTTTGGAGATTAGTTTTTATAATGTAGAGCAAGGAGTCACCTGTCATGTAAACCAAGATGTTGTTTACCACTGAAACGCCTTTTCAGTGACTCTCTCTGTTAGCTAAGACTTAGGCTCGCTGCTACAATGCAATACTCAAAACCAAATTCAACTATTTCTAGTCAGGGTGTTTCAGAATGCCTAAAGAACAAGCTTCTCAATCTCCAGACAGCAAGCTTGTCAGCCAGCAGCCACAGACCCTCAACCTTTGTTGTGTCAATTCTCCTTCCACACAAGCTCATCCTTACCAATTTTTTACCTCATCCCTACAGACCCCTGCGACTCTGAATTTCCTCTGTTTCAATAAGCAACAACAGATTATGATGTCCCTCCCAGAAAGTGAAACGTTCATGTTTCCATCGATGGAAAATACTAGACAGGGAGGAGATGGCAACAGCAATAAGAGCACAAAGACCACACAGTTCGGCTCTGCAAGCAGCTCCTGCTTAGATGCAAAGAGGCCTGCAGACGTAGAGAGCACAACCAGCCAACAAGGATCAAATATGCAACTGTGTAGATCAGCTAATGTTACACAGCTTATTCCAATCTCTGCACGCACTCAACACATAGAGCAGGGAGAGTATATACATACCTAAAGTTAAATTACCCGGTAAGGGGAGCAAATGTCAACCTACGTGTAAGAGCAGTTTTCTACTACTGATGCAAATGACCTGTAGCAGGCTTAAAGCGCAGATTTAGCTCCTACCTCACGTATCACAGACAGTTTCCTTTTCTCCAAGGAGTCAGCAGCCATTTGTTCTTGCTTCTTCCATTTTCTTTTCAGCGCTCTCTCTTGCAGCTCCAGATGAGCCAGTGCTTTGTGTTTTGATTTGTGTATCTCATGGCGACGCAGCTACATAAACACGAAAGCAAACATTTTTTGCATCAAAGGACAATCTAAAGCAAAATGCGCAGGGGAACATTAACAAGTCCTGCTTGATATTATTGTTCACGCGCTGAACACTTCACAGTAGCACTACTGACAGCCTCACAAACATCCAGAAATGTCAAATGCCATCACTAGCAGCCGATTTAAAGTAGCTGCAAAGGTGAACAGGTAAATTGCACCATTTCCATCTCCCCTACACCACTGACTTACGTCGTGGTAGGTCTGACAGGCCCAAATAGGCTTAATACATGTCCAGGCTTGCCCAGGCACGTTTTTCTGCTCCACGGGAGAAGCAACCGTGGGAAAGGAGACAGAAGAACTTGGAGCCACTAAGCGCAAGGTACACATGCTTAGCTTGTGTTTGCCTTCTGCAAGGCCTAGGCTTTTCCCAAATTTGGGTAAAGCAAACCTATGGCTTTGCCTAATATGATAAGGTTTGGCTAACTGCTATTCTGTGTCCAAAGGGAAATTAATCTCAGCCCACATTGGCAAAAAGAGATATGCAAGTAAACAAGGTGCTCTGGTGTGCTCTGCTGTGCTATGCCGTGCTGTTCATGCCTGCTGTTGCCTGCTGCCATTGCTTACTGCCTCCTTGTTTGCCTGCAAACTCCACTGTTGTGAGTTCACCAGGGACAGACTCTAAATGCCTGCATGCAATCGGCCTGCATAGCCAGCATGACATTGTGCTGAGACTGCACATCACAAGACATCCTGCCTGCACCTGAAAGTCTCCTGCTAAGACTAGGAGTCCTGGAGATACACAGCTCGTCCAGAAGACTCAGGAGACAAGGTCAGAGATTGTCTGTTTCCTTTCCCCAGAAGCCTGGGAGGAATCAAGTCTCAGCTGCTGACAAGACAGAGTTCCCTGAAAGCGTTTGGGTACTGTCTGGGACTGTGGCCAGCCCCTGCGAGTCAGGTAATAACAATTTTGTGAGTAAATAAGCCTCTTTGTAATTCTCCATTGCCTTCTAAAAGCCTCTTTGTAATTCTCCATTGCCTTCTGCCATAAGCAGAAAGAGCTGCTTGAGTCCACCTAGCGGGCAAGCGGCACATTGACCACAAGCGGCACTGGACCGCAGGAACCTTCTCTTCCAGTTCAATTAATGTTTATCTATTTTTTGCTGGTTATTACCAGTTCTAGATATTATCTGTAAAATGCTTCCATGACCGTGAAAGAACCTGAACACGATTAAAATTAGTGGTCAGGGGTGGCGAAGAGTCCCGATATCAAAATCAATAATATTAATTTTGGCATCAATACCATCTCACATTGCCTTCCCCCTCATAACAACTCACTAAGGTTCCTCTCAGCTTTAGAGCACCACCTCCTATAACACACATAAAAAGACATTATGCATTTTCCTGGCCTCACATTAGCGTCAACCACCAGAGAGAGTCTAACACTTCTTCTAATGGTGATACACATTCACTTTAACCACAAATCAAGTGTGTGCAGCGCTTTTTGAAGTGTCAGGAGGCTATCAAGACAACTATTTATGGAATCGAGACTCTCTTTGTTACTGTTCCCATCTGTCCTGACTAACCTGTCAAGATTTATAATCAAAGACAGCACCTCCTGTCTATTCCATCCTGGTAATCACAGCTATCAAGGAAAATAAAATGGAATTAACATATTCCATATTAACATCTTCTAATTAACAGGTCAGCATGCTCAGAATTAGTGTTTCCTAAAAAATACAGCATGTCTTTCAGTCCTTCCAATAGAGATGATACTTAACTTCAATTACTTCTTTGAGATTTTAGGCTTTCATATTGGCATAGACTTTACAGTAACAGCAACTACAGCTACTGATTCCTGATGGAAACAGAAAGCTGAAAAACACCGACTGCTAGAGCTAGGGATGTATGATATTATAAACAAAGAACTAACATCCAAGAGCAACACTAAAGAAACGTCAAAAAAGGAGATTAAACATTAGCAGAAATTATCCCCATAAGTATGGCAAACACTTTTGTCAGATAACCAACTAAATCTTGGTACAGAGGAGCTGTGAGTGTCATTAAACTTACAATATCATCGGGAGTTGCACGGTGGACTGTCAAATCTTGGACCGTACTCTGCAAACAGTAACCAGAGAACACATCACAATCCAGAACTGATGATGAAGTTGAATTCTTTCTCAAGTTTCATTTTAAAAAAAACAAAACACAAAAAAATACCCTTTAATAATTAGCAGAAAACTACGTAATAGTGCATTCTGAAGGTACTCTAAAACATTCCACCTCCAACAAAAAGTCGCAGAATCATTAGAGTTCAAAAACATCTTCAAGATCATCTAGCCCAAAAGCCAGCCAAAAGTCGTTAAACCGTTAAACCAAGCCAAACCATCATCATTAAACCACTAAACCATCGCCTGCCAGGATCTGAAGAGGCCTACAAAAAGGCTGGGGAGGGACTTCTCAGGCTGCCAGGGAGTGCCAGGACTGGGGGGAATGGAGCAAAGCTGGAGGTGGGGAGAGTGAGGCTGGAAGTGAGGAGGAAGTTGTTGAGCAGGAGAGTGGTGAGAGGCTGGAATGGGTTGCCCAGGGAGGTGGTTGAGGCCCCATGGCTGGAGGTGTTTAAGGCCAGGCTGGCTGAGGCTGTGCGCAGCCTGCTCTAGGGTAGGGTGTCCCTGCCTCTGGCAGGGGTGTTGGAACTGGCTGCTCCTTGTGGTCCCTTCAACCCTTCCAACCCTAGACTGATTCTATGAGTCTATGTCCCCAAGTGCCATGTCGACACGTTTTCTGAACGCCTCCAGAGATGGTGACCACTTCCCTGGGCAGCCTGTTCCATGCCTGACCACTTTTTCAGTAAAATGGCAGCACTTACCAAGACCGGCCGTATTCCTGTCTCAGGGCCGAGCTGCCAGCTAAGAGGCCTCAACTCCAGCAGCACCGAGGAGGTGAGAGGGGCCACGTCCACTCCACGCACATAAAACTTCGAACCACGGAATCCCTCCCCGTAAAAACACACGCACAAACCAGCCACCTCCAAACTCCCCTTCCCCAGTGGCTAAAAAGCCAAAGGCGACCTATGTGTGTGTCGTCCCGGACAAGCAACCCCGCCGCCGGGGCCGCCTTACTGCCTGCAGGCCAGAGGAGGCGCGGGAAGAACCGCCGAGGCCGCAGCAGGCTCGGGGCCCGGCTCGGCACACAGGAGGGGAAAGCAACTTACATCCCAGTCCCGTCTCGCAGCCGGCGGCTTCCTGGGGCCCTTCCTGCTAGCACCGCGAGCCCGCGGTCCCCGCAACAGCGACATGGCCGAGGAGACGAGGCGGGACCGGCGCCACAAGAGGAGCCGGAGGGCTCCGCCCGCCGCACGGCCGCCCCGCGGCGCAGCCAGGCTCACCTCTGCCCGCCCTGAGGGGCGGAGCGCAGCAACGGCTCGGCCCTGCCCGCCCGCGCCCGCGCTCCCTTCAGGGCGGCGGGAAAGCGGCGCCGCGGGCGGCTCTGGTGCTCCCTCCTGGCCTCTAGCGTCCGCCCCGGTAAGCATTTCCCGCTCCTTAACCTTGTTCACCCGCGCCTCACGCCGGCTCTTGCCGCCGGCCTCTCCTCACGAGGAGAAACCGCCGGAGCCTGCGGCTCCCTCTCGGGTTTTCTGTGGTGGAACAGTCCCTGTCCGACCCCGGGAGACACCTCAGGGGTGCAGGTTGGAGCCAGGTTGGGGGGGCGGCTTTCTCTCCACAGTAACCATATGACAGGACAAGAGGAAATGGCCTCAAATTACAGCAGGGAAGATTTAGATTGAGATTAGAAGAAACTTCACTGAAAGGGTTCTCAAGTGCTGGAATAGGCTTCAGGAGGTGTTTCAAAGATGCACAGACAGAATCATAGAATCAAACAGGTTGGAAGAGAGCTCCAAGCTCAGCCAGCCCAACCTAGCACCCAGCCCTACCCAAGCAACCAGACCATGGCACTAAGTGCCTCAGCCAGGCTTGGCTTCAACACCTCCAGGCACAGTGACTCCACCACCTCCCTGGGCAGCCCATTCCAGTGCCAATCACTCTCTCTGCCAACAACTTCCTCCTAACATCCAGCCTAGACCTCCCCTGGCACAGCTTGAGGCTGTCTCCCCTTGTTCTGTTGGTGGTTGCCTGAGAGAAGAGCCCAACCCCACCTGGCTACAGCCTCCCTGCAGGCAGCTGCAGGCAGCAATGAGCTCTGCCCTGAGCCTCCTCTGCTGCAGGCTGCACACCCCCAGCTCCCTCAGCCTCTCCTCACAGGGCTGTGCTCCAGGCCCCTCCCCAGCCTTGCTGCCCTTCTCCAAACACCTGCCAGCACCTCAACATCTCTCTTGAATGGAGGAGCACAGAACTGGGCACAGAACTCCAGGGGTGGCCTGAGCAGTGCTGAGCACAGGGGCAGAAGAACCTCCCTTGTCCTGCTGCCCACACTGCTGCTGAGCCAGCCCAGGATGCCATTGGCTCTGCTGCCCACCTGCCTGGCTGCTCTCAGCCACTCTGTCCCCAGCCTGTAGTGCTGCTTGGGGTTGTTGTGGCCAAAGTGTAGAACCCTGCACTTGGCCTTGTTCAGTCTCATCCCATTGGCCTCTGCCCACCCATCCAGCCTGGCCAGGTCCCTCTGCAGGGCTCTCCTACCTTCCAACTGCTCCACAGCTGCTCCTAGCTTGGTGTCATCTGCAAACTTACTGATGCTGGACTCAATCCCCTGGTCCACATCATCAGTAAAGACATTGAATAGGACTGGGCCCAGCACTGATCCCTGGGGCACACCACTAGTGACAGCTGCCACCTGGCTGTGGCACCATTCACCACCACTCTCTGGGCCAGGCCCTCCAGCCAGATCTGGTGCTAAGGGACATGGTGTAGCATCAGCATTGGTAAAGTTAGATAATGGCTGGACTCAGTGGTCTTAAAGGTCTCCTCTAACCAAAACAATTCTACAATTATTGCTCTTCCATGTCTTCTACCTCTCACCTTAATTTTTCCACTCATTTAATTAATGTCCCTCCCCACTGCAAATGTCCTCCCAAGCCATCTCTCACTGCCCCTCTGAGGAAGCCTGGAAGTTTTCCCAACGTGATAATGTATTTCAGATCCTATTAAGCACCATTAAAAGCAGAATGTCACATGAACTATTAAACTTAGGTCACATCGAATTAAAGAGTGGCACTTGACCATGAAATAACAAACAGATCTCATTAACTGCCACCGAGTGTGTAGTGTACCCAGCTACCCACAAGGAAGTTCTAGCTTCCACAAAGCACTGGTTGTGCTTAAATGAGACATTAAAGTTACACTCAAGTGCAATATATTTCCTACAAATTTGTCCCAGGAATATGCCACAGATCCTCCACTTCTCTGTCACATACCTGGTGTCAAGATGGACATTACGCTGAAGGGTGATAGTTGACATCCTATAGTATAAAGTAAGTTCACTATTTCATCTGTGGGAGCTCAAGTGAGGATACAGAGTTTATCAGCCTCTTGGTCAAAGAAAAATTCCCTTTCACCAAGACTTCCTGGTGCTTAAGGTCCTCATCAGCCTGATTGTGGCCTTGCCAACGTCACTGCAAAAATATTTTTGTTAAGGTACAGATTGTAACATTTAGCGTGGGGAGAGAAGGAATTTGGTTTCATGTGATACACAAAGAAAACACTGAATTTACAAAGAGACAAAAACCATGACAGAAAGGTGCTATTAGCAGCTGTCTTTGCTGATGTGCTGCAAATGTGGCTAAGTCATGGGTTTTGATTGTTTGTTTTCAATACTAAAAGTTACACCTGAATTTCAGTTTCCATCCGGGCAGTAAACATAGATACCACATGCAACCTTGAAACTCAGTATCAGAGCACAGCCTGTGGTAAAACAAATCCTTGTTCTCACACACATGTGCAAGGTAGTGTGCTGGATTCATTGCTCTCTGTTTATCTGAACATTTGAAACCCAAAAGCATAAATTAAGGGCACATCTGGAATTCTCTCCTGACATGGCTTTAAACTGTCTTGGAGAACAACATCTACTGAAGAAGAGAGAAAGGCACAGTTAGCTCCGTACATCATTGGAATAGGCTGCCCAGGAAGGTGGTGGAGTCACTGTCCCAGAGGTGTTCAAGCAAAGCCTGGATGAGGCACTTATTGCCATGGTCTGGTTGATTGGATAGGACTGGATGATTGTCCTGGAGTCTGGTATACCCCACACTCCCTCTCCCTCTGTGGTTTGAATGGGAGAGGAAAAGGCTCCAGCCCTCTGAGCATCCTCGTGACCCTGCTCTGGACACACTCCAGCATGTCCACATCCCTCCTGGAATGGGGGCTCCAGAGCTGGATGCAGTACTGCAGGTGGGGTCTCAGCAGAGCACAGCAGAGGGGGAGAATCCCCTCCCTGGCCCTGCTGGCCACGCTTCTGCTGCTGCAGCCCAGGCTCTGCTTGGCCCTCCAGGCTGCCTTCTTTCCTCCAAGCTGAAGAGCCCCAACTCTTGCAGGCTGTCCCCCCATGGGGAAGGTGAGGGTTGGACTAGATGACCTCTGGAGGTCTCTTCCAACCCTTGCCGGCCCGTGATGCTGTGTGCTCGTCGCTCCAGCAGCCCGGCAGAAGGCGGGACCAGGACGGTCCTGACTCGTAGGGGCAGGAGTGTCAGAGCCCTGCTGCTGCCGTCCGATGTTCTTGACGTAACCCACAGCTCACAGTCAGCTGCCCAAGGACTAACGCTCCGTAAAACCATCCCCCCAGAACAGCTCCCTGCTTGAGACCGGGCACAGTGAGGGGACCTTCCCCGGGCCGCCCAGCCTGCCTCCCCTTCCCGCTGCCGGGCCGTGGAGGCCCCTTCCCCTCAGTAAAGTTGCTCGGCGTCCGGCGGGAGAGGGGCGGGGGTGCCCGGAGCTGCCTCCCCGCCTCCTGTTCGTATCGCCAGCGAATTACCTCAATTGCAAACGGAGCGCCCCAGCGCCCGCCCCGCCGGGGGGAGACGCTGCGGGAGCTGGGCGGCCCCGAGGCTGCTCCGCAGGGACGAGGCTATGGCCCGGGTGCCGGTAGCCGTGGTCCCCGGGGCTCTGCTCAGCGCCCTGCTGTGGGCGGCGGCAACGGCGGCGGGGGCCGGCCCCGGGGGCAGCCCGACACCTGGCGCCTTCGACCGCCTTTACCGGGGAGCCGTGAACATCAGCGCGGAGCGGGTCTACGCCTTCGCCTACAGCAGAGAGCCCGGGCAGGTAGGAGCGTTCCACGGAGCGGGGAAATTCACCGGGTCGCTCCCTCCTCTCCGCCGGTGTGGATTGGAGGGGGTTGGTGAAGAAGCGCTGGTGGCGCGGCCGCTGCGGCTCACGGCTGTGCGAGGGCGAGCCAGGCTCTTCCTCCGCCACCGCCGTCCTGCCCTCCTTCTTCTGTCCGGTCCACTTGCAGGCTCCGCTCCCCTCACCCACCCCATGGGCTTCCCCAGCACCACCTGAGCGTCCCGGGGGTGGGGGAGGGGGTGGTGGAATCCTAGAGGTGACGGAGTGGGGAAGTGGCTTGGTGCACCCCCTCGCCCGGGACGAGGGCTTGGTGTCCAGCGCTTCCAGCAGCAAAATGGGGTTAAAGTCTAGAAGGGGATTATGAGAGGAATAGTACTACCTAACAGAACAAATAAATGCTGGTGGTGTGTGAACTTAATGCGCCTTTTCAAATACAGTTTTCCACACTCGTGTACTTCTCTAGGATCAGGATCTTCTCTGGGAGGTGAGGAGGCTGTGGGGCAGCACGGCTCAAGCCATGGCTGCTTGATGGAGAAAGAAAACCTGCCGTTTCAGTATGCCTAGCTATTGCAGGTTACCACCCCATCCCCCTACCCTCCTCTTTTAATGTCGTGTTTATCTCCAGTAACTAAGTGGTACCTTGGAAACTGCCCCAGTTGTTTGGATTGGGTGTTAATTGCTGAGTAAGATGTTCTGATATACCAAAAGATGGTGAACTGGGCAAATGAACTAATTCTCAGTTGCACAGGGCAAGAGAAAAAAACAGCAGACATTGCTTTTTCTACATTATAGTTCTAATGCTTCACTATGGAGGCAATTGTTAGAAAGCATCATAAAAGATGAGGCAGGAAAGCAGGAGGAGATGTTTGTCAGCCCTTGCTTTACTCTGAAATTCCAAAATAGCCAGCCCTTTCAATGGACTATTCTGTTGTATGGGTTACTATGTAATAACATGCACCTGGTATTCATGGGGCAGGAGTTGTGTGTTGGGGCTGTGATGCAACTGAGCCCAGTGTTTCTTAGCTATTGGGTGCCACCACTGAACCTAGGAGGTCAAAAGCACTATTTGGCCATGAGCCTCCTTGTAGAAGCTGGCGGTGATGAAACTTAGGTGTTTTCAGGTGTAACATGGGCTATTATGGTGAGGGCCTATTGGCACACCAACTGTTGTGAGCAGAGATAGCAGGCATGTTTACTTCAGTTAAAATGATTTTATCTTCTTCAGTTTAATGCATTCTTTGCTTTCCATTCTGCTTGTGCTTTCCATTCCAGACCTTCCATGAGAAGTTTTCTCTCCTAAAGAACTAGAGTAATAATGAAGTGGGAGTAGGCAGGCAAAGTACCCAGCTGCTTGGTGGTGTTTTTGAGTATCTAGCAGTGTCTTCTACTCAATGGCTACTTTCAGATGCTAGGCCATTCCCCTAGCTGTGGAGAGCCCCCAGTTCAGGTTACCCGATAATTTAAATGGAAATTCTGTTGCCATAATCGCTATGTTCTTGCATACGGGAACGTGGAACCTCGGCAGAGATCACAGCTCACAGGGTGTCAGGGGTTGGAATGGACCCAAGGAGAGCATCCAGTCCAACCCCCTGCCAGAGCAGGACAATCCTATCTAACACAGAGCACACAGGAACACATCCAGACAGGCCTGGAAAGGCTCCAGAGAAGCAGACCCCACAGCCTCTCTGGGCAGCCTGTGCCAGTGCTTTGGGACCGTTCCAGCAAAGAAGTTCCCCCTTGTGTTGAGGCAGAACCTCCTATGCTGCAGCTTACACCCATTGCTGCTTGTCCTATGCCAGGGAGCAGTGAGCAGAGCCTGTCCCCCGCTCCTGGTAGCCCTCAGATACTGATAAACATTGATCAAATCCCCTCTCAGTCTTCTCTTCTCCAGACTGAGCAGCCCCAGGGCCCTCAGCCTCTCCTCATCAGCCATGCCCTGCAGTTCCCTCATCATCCTCCTAGCCCTCTGCTGGACCCTCTCCAGCAGATCCCTGTCCCCCTGAAACTGGGCAGCCCAAAACTGAAGGCAATATTCAAGATGAGGTCTCAGCAGGGCAGAGTAGAGGGGGAGGAGACCCTCCCTTGATCTGCTGGACACACTCCTGCTAACACACCCCAGGCTCCCATTGGCCTTCTTGGCCAATGGGACTGTGGGAGTACTGAGGGAACTCAAAATGAACAAGTGTTCCAAGCCCTCTAAGCTCTGGCAGTTAAGGGTTAATTTGTTGAGAACACAAATGGCAGTACTACCAAGCATGTGGGTGTTTTGCGCTGTAGGAGAGCATTGTGAGGAAGCTGACTGTCAAAGACACTAATAGTTCATCCACATCAGAGCTCAGGTCAGCTGAATGTGTGATTTGGGAGATAACTGTGTATAGAATCTCTCAGAAGAACAGGTTTCCAACTTTCCATGTGCAGGCAAAGCTGCTGCCATCAACACACAGCTCTTGGGTGTTCAGACAGTGCATCTTGGTTACGAGGAGCCCAAAAGCTGAGCAGTGGGCTGCACCTATTTTAGGGGGAGATGTGGATGTTATTTTCCTCCACCTCCTCTCTTGCCAGGGCTAGTCTCAGTTATCTTATGGCCCAGCCTTACTGGAAGTTGTGATTGGCAGTAGATTAAGCTATGGCTTCTCTGCTCAGCAGCTGTGCCATGTAAGCATGTGTAGGCCTGGAGGAAAATGTTTCCTGAGTGGAATTTATCTGAGGGGCAATGAGGAAAAAATTGCCCTTAGTGAAGGAGTATGCTTTAAGTGGCTGTGTACCACTGTGGTAGGTTGCTGGCATTATCCTTCCTTCCTTCGTGGCTACAGATGGCAAATATATGGCTGACTTCAGGGAAGAGGGGAATCAACACTGGCAAGAACTGAAGTCTTTCAATTGCATGGGTTAAACTTTGTTGCCCACTAACAGAGACCAAGCCCCTTTTCCAGCCCAAAAGTGCGATACATGTGGGTTCCTCTGATCTCTTGCGAACGAGTCCCTTGTATCCTAGGTTGTGGAGGCAGGGAATTTCTGCGGCTGAGTCAGGAGTAGGTATAAAAATAGAATTCTTTTATTTTCCCGAGCCCCACCCCAAACCATATACAGAAATTACTTTAGTTTTAACTGGCAGATTCAGTTTGAGAAGATCCTACAAGGGTACCATAGGTAAATTTGACTATTTTGGAGTCAGGAGGTGGAAAAGGCTAAGCTACTAAACAGCATTCCCCACTATTAATCAGGCTGAGCCAGAAGTTTCCTCACAGGTGAGCCAGGCTGGGAGAGCAAGGGCGCTCCAGGGGCTTGGCCGTTGCCCTCTTTCAAAAGCCATCCGCGGCTCGTTAGGGGCTGCCAAGCTGCACGAAGGCAGAGCTGACAGCGGGAAGCTGTCCAAAGCAGGCAGGGTCCCGGCCCCGGCCCTCGGGAGCGCCCGGGGACGCTTTCTGCAGGAACTGCACAGGCGGGGGAGCACTCTGAGGTGGGAAGCCCAAGGCGGGCAGCACCCCAATATTTGTACCCTTCCTAGACAGAGAGCCGAGCTACCACTGCCTGGGCGCGAACACCACAGCCGACCCCTAGCCCAATCCCAGCGCGGGCACTGCCCAGCACCCCTGGTGCCTAAGGGCCCTGTGCTGCCCCGCGGGCACTGCCCAGCACCCCTGGTGCCTAAGGGCCCTTTGCTGCCCCCGCGGGCACTGCCCAGCACCCCTGGTGCCTAAGGGCCCTGTGCTGCCCCGCGGGCACTGCAGGGCACCCCTGGTGCCTAAGGGCCCTGTGCTGCCCCGCGGGCACTGCCCAGCACCCCTGGTGCCTAAGGGCCCTGTGCTGCCCCGCGGGCACTGCCCAGCACCCCTGGTGCCTAAGGGCCCTTTGCTGCCCCCGCGGGCACTGCAGGACACCCCTGGTGCCTAAGGGCCCTGTGCTGCCCCGCGGGCACTGCCCAGCACCCCTGGTGCCTAAGGGCCCTGTGCTGCCCCGCGGGCACTGCCCAGCACCCCTGGTGCCTAAGGGCCCTTTGCTGCCCCCGCGGGCACTGCAGGACACCCCTGCTGCCTAAGGGCCCTTTGCTGCCCCCGCGGGCACTGCAGGACACCCCTGGTGCCTAAGGGCCCTGTGCTGCCCCGCGGGCACTGCCCAGCACCCCTGGTGCCTAAGGGCCCTTTGCTGCCCCCGCGGGCACTGCAGGACACCCCTGGTGCCTAAGGGCCCTTTGCTGCCCCCGCGGGCACTGCAGGACACCCCTGGTGCCTAAGGGCCCTTTGCTGCCCCGCGGGCACTGCAGGACACCCCTGGTGCCTAAGGGCCCTTTGCTGCCCCCGCGGGCACTGCAGGACACCCCTGGTGCCTAAGGGCCCTTTGCTGCCCCCGCGGGCACTGCAGGACACCCCTGCTGCCTAAGGGCCCTGTGCTGCCCCCGCGGGCACTGCAGGACACCCCTGGTGCCTAAGGGCCCTTTGCTGCCCCCGCGGGCACTGCAGGACACCCCTGGTGCCTAAGGGCCCTGTGCTGCCCCCGCGGGCACTGCAGGACACCCCTGCTGCCTAAGGGCCCTGTGCTGCCCCCGCGGGCACTGCAGGACACCCCTGCTGCCTAAGGGCCCTTTGCTGCCCCCGCGGGCACTGCAGGACACCCCTGCTGCCTAAGGGCCCTGTGCTGCCCCCGCGGGCACTGCAGGACACCCCTGCTGCCTAAGGGCCCTTTGCTGCCCCCGCGGGCACTGCAGGACACCCCTGGTGCCTAAGGGCCCTTTGCTGCCCCCGCGGGCACTGCAGGACACCCCTGGTGCCTAAGGGCCCTTTGCTGCCCCCGCGGGCACTGCAGGACACCCCTGGTGCCTAAGGGCCCTGTGCTGCCCCGCGGGCACTGCCCAGCACCCCTGGTGCCTAAGGGCCCTTTGCTGCCCCCGCGGGCACTGCAGGACACCCCTGGTGCCTAAGGGCCCTGTGCTGCCCCCGCGGGCACTGCAGGACACCCCTGGTGCCTAAGGGCCCTGTGCTGCCCCGCGGGCACTGCCCAGCACCCCTGGTGCCTAAGGGCCCTTTGCTGCCCCCGCGGGCACTGCAGGACACCCCTGGTGCCTAAGGGCCCTTTGCTGCCCCCGCGGGCACTGCAGGACACCCCTGGTGCCTAAGGGCCCTTTGCTGCCCCCGCGGGCACTGCAGGACACCCCTGGTGCCTAAGGGCCCTTTGCTGCCCCCGCGGGCACTGCAGGACACCCCTGGTGCCTAAGGGCCCTTTGCTGCCCCCGCGGGCACTGCAGGACACCCCTGGTGCCTAAGGGCCCTTTGCTGCCCCCGCGGGCACTGCAGGACACCCCTGGTGCCTAAGGGCCCTGTGCTGCCCCCGCGGGCACTGCAGGACACCCCTGGTGCCTAAGGGCCCTTTGCTGCCCCCGCGGGCACTGCAGGACACCCCTGGTGCCTAAGGGCCCTTTGCTGCCCCCGCGGGCACTGCAGGACACCCCTGGTGCCTAAGGGCCCTGTGCTGCCCCGCGGGCACTGCAGGACACCCCTGGTGCCTAAGGGCCCTTTGCTGCCCCCGCGGGCACTGCAGGGCAGGGGGAACAGGTTTTTGGCGCCTTTCCTCTCCCATTCAAAGCACAGAGGGAGAGGGAGTTTGGGGCACACCGGACTCCAGGACAGGTGGCAGTTGCATCTGCTTTGCTCTAGGCGAAGAGCCAGAGCTGGAGTTCACTACAATACTCCTCTGGGACTGTGTGATGAGGCACTTGCTCAGACCAAAGCCATCTGTCCTAGCTGCAGGGAAACTCCTTGTTCTGCTACACAGGACAGCCAGGTTTAATCAGTGCTCAAATCTGCCTTGCTCGTTGCTGTTTCACCTGCAAATGTAGCACCTACATCTGTTATAATGACTCCGGAAGCTATTTTTTTCACCTTCTGAGCTGCTTTTGGGCTTCACACATAGAGCTCTTCAAGCTGGAACTAAACTACTGTAAAATATTCCCTTTCTCTCTGTAATGTTAGCCTTGGCTCTGGTCCAAGTTTCAGCCTACAGCCACAGCACACATGCAATAAAACTTATCTCTTGCATGGAGACCACCAAACCTGAGCTGTAATGGAGGCAAAAGGGTAGGTTCTGCCTTTCCTTAGTGCTGAGTGGCAGCCCAGCATTTTGGCCCCAAAGATGCAGTGAAAAATAAAGTGGGAAGACTACAAATGTTTGAATGAGAGGATTGAACCGTGTTCACTTTTGGGCTCCCTGGTTTCAGAGGGACAGGGATCTGCTGGAGAGGGTCCAGCAGAGGGCTGTGAGGATGATGAGGGGACTGGAGGGCATGGCTGATGAGGAGAGGCTGAGGGACCTGGGGCTGCTCAGTCTGGAGAAGAGAAGACTGGGAGGGGATTTAATCAATGTTTATCAGTATCTGAGGGCTGCCAGGAGGGGGGGACAGGCTCTGCTCACTGCTCCCTGGCACAGGACAAGCAGCAATGGGTGTAAGCTGCAGCACAGGAGGTGCTGCCTCAACACAAGGGGGAACTTCTTTGCTGGAACGGTCCCAGAGCACTGGCACAGGCTGCCCAGAGAGGCTGTGGGGTCTGCTTCTCTGGAGCCTTTCCAGGCCTGTCTGGATGTGTTCCTGTGTGCTCTGTGTTAGATAGGATTGTCCTGCTCTGGCAGGGGGTTGGACTGGATGCTCTCCTTGGGTCCCTTCCAACCCCTGACATCCTGCGAGCCTGTGATTGCTTAAGGTTGGTAGAGCTCTTGTTATTGCAGGGTCTCAAGGGCCCGAACACTGTTGCTTTTAAGTTGCTGGTTCTACTCAGTTCAGCACAGGACACTGAAAGGGCCTCAGCACACCATTTCTGCAACCTAACATTAAATTCCTGATGAGGCAAAAATGCAGGCACAGTGTCACATCAAAGCAAGCTATTGTATATGATGTCCAAAGCCACCCAAGGTTCAACAGAATTCCTTTGGAATAACTGTTGTATGTATGCTTTATCTTTTTTTAAGGAAAACAAACACCCCTAGGAGGTGACAGTCTGGGCAGTGTAGAGCACACAGCAGTTGAAATGCTTTTGCTGCTTCTCAGTGGGGTCTCTTGACCACTCTACGTTCTGCTCAGGGCAACATCAAAAGCATTTGCTTACAGGAGAAACCAAATGTAAACTACGAGAGAAATAGCATAGGCACTGCTGAAAGCATGAACTTGACCATTGTATGCAGCAGTGTGCTAGTTTGAGCCTAGCTGGCATATTTTAGTGAGAAGAGTTAGATGCTAGGCTGTGTAAAGGGAAGAATGGTGATGTCTGCTGCACTCATAGACTTGCTGAGATGGATAAAAACAAGAACACACACAGAGATAAGACAGTTTGCTCTCTGGCTTTGAGCTGCGCTTCTCTCTCTCTAACCTGCCATCTCTGTGTCTAATCCTTCTGCTTCCTTACCCCCCTGGCCAATTCTCCAAACTCACCTTGCCTTGCAGAGTCTGGGATAAGGTGGGAAGGAGGTGGCAGGGTGGTTGGGAGCCCCTGATGGGGACTGTGGTTTCTGGGAGGGCTGCTGTGTTTCTGCATTACCTTTTTAATTTGTAAGTTCTTGAAAACTCTATGTCTGGGGGAAAAAAGCAATATCCTAAGTGATGGAATGGCGTGGGAGCTGGCTTTGCTGTGAGTTGGCACCACGTGCCCACCTGAGGGCCCTTCAAACTGAAATTATTCATTTGAAAATCTATGTTTTTGTTAACTTTCAGTCTCCTAACTCAGAGAGACAAAGAGCATACATTCTCAAGGAGGCTATCAGTTTGCAGGTTTTAGGGAAAAAGCCTGAGAGCTCTGCTCTGTTTTGGTTTTGATTTTTTTTTGCAGGGTGGCCCCACAGGTCTACTGATGGTGACTTTGGTGCTGGCAAGAATTTTGGGTTTATTTCTAAAGCATAAGCTAATGTCACATAACTTGGCAATGAGCTAAAGCCTCTCATTTGAATTTGGATGTTGTTCTAAATCTTAAAACTGCTCCTGGGACCAGACTTCTTCAACATCTCTGTGGGTGACCTGGACAGAGGCACTGAGTGCAGCCTCAGCAGGTTTGCTGCTGACACCAAGCTGTGTGGTGCAGCAGCCAGGCTGGAGGGCAGAGATCCATCCAGAGGGGGCTGCACAGGCTGCAGAGGTGGGCACAACCCAACCTCACGAGCTGCAACAAGACCAAGTGCAAGGTCCTGCAGCTGGGTCGAGGCAATGCCAAGCACAACTGCGGGCTGGGCAGTGAGTGTCTGGAGAGCAGCCCTGAAGAGAGGAACCTGGGGGTGCTGCTGGACCAGAAGCTCAACAGGAGCCAGCAGTGTGCACTTGCAGCCCAGAAAGCCAAGCAGAGCCTGGGCTGCAGCAGCAGCAGTGTGGCCAGCAGGGCCAGGGAGGGGATTCTCCCCCTCTGCTGTGCCCTGCTGAGACCCCACCTGCAGTACTGCATCCAGCTCTGGAGCCCCCATTGCAAGAGGGCTGTGGAGATGCTGGAGTGTGTCCAGAGCAGGGCCAGGAGGATGCTGAGAGGCTGCAGCAGCTCTGCTGTGAGCACAGACTTAAAGAGTTGGGGCTGTGCAGGCTGGAGCAGAGGAGGCTCCCGCGTGGCCTTCTTGTAGCCTTCCAGCATCTGAAGGGGGCTACAAAAAATCTGGGGAGGGACTTTTGAGGCTGTGAGGGAGTGCCAGGACTGGGGGGAATGGAGCAAAGCTGGAGGTGGGGAGAGTGAGGCTGGATGTGAGGAGGAAGCTGTCCTGATCGGGTTTTGCTGTTCCCCCCTCTGTCATCTCTGCCCAAGATCCTTAGATTAAAAAAGAATAAATCCTGGGTTAGAGTAACTTCTTCAAAATATCCCTGCTGGGTTTGAACTCTGTCCAAGAACAGTACAGCAACTTACAATACAAACACTGGCATTGTAAGTGGAGGCTGAAACGTCCTTAGATAACTTATGCAGAAGTTGTTGGGTAGGGAGGTTTGCTTTTGCTATAGAGACCTCATCTGCTAATTTCAGGAGGTATTTAGGGCATGGAAGTGCAGCCTAGAGAAGCTGTATTGCAAGGGTGTGCCATCTGCTAGGGCTGAGAACATGGTTCAGTATGTTTGCATAAGCAAACCTTATTTCCTGTTGTGTGTACTTGGGGAAATAGAAAGGATTTCAGAAATAGCCTTCCTCACTTGCTTTATCCTGATGTTTTTCTTTGGGCATACAAATATCTACTTCACTATGGTTTAAAACATACAAATGGCATAAAACAGGGGAGGTGGGAAAAAAAAAAGAAAGGGAGGGGTAAAAAAGGAAGGGAAAATAAAGAAAGTATAGGATATAAAATTCAGCCCGTGACTGAAGTGTCACTGAGGTGAAGAATGTGGCAGCCAAGACAGAACCAGATATCTGTGTTGTGACAGTAATCCAGAGGTTATTGCTGTGAGCTTGGGGTGCTGGCAAAATTGGAAAGGGTATAAACACTTTTCTTTCAAGAGTTGCCCTAGCTTTGAATTCCAACTGTGATGGGCTAAGAAGACATTCTTTATTACAGAATAGTTTGTGCCTTATCTAGCTGTTCAAAAAAGGACCCAGGTGACCAAGAGAGCCAGTGGCATCCCGGGCTGGCTCAGGAGCAGTGTGTCCAGGTGGGCAGCAGAGCCAATGGCATCCTGGGCTGGCTCAGTAGCAGTGTCGGCAGCAGGACAAGGGAGGTGCTTCTGCCCCTGTGCTCAGCACTGCTCAGGCCACCCCTGGAGTTCTGTGCCCAGTTCTGGGCCACTCAATTCCAGAGAGATGTTGAGGTGCTGGCAGGTGTTTGGAGAAGGGCAGCAAGGCTGGGGAGGGGCCTGGAGCACAGCCCTGTGAGGAGAGGCTGAGGGAGCTGGGGGTGTGCAGCCTGCAGCAGAGGAGGCTCCGGGCAGAGCTCATTGCTGTCTGCAGCTGCCTGCAGGGAGGCTGTAGCCAGGTGGGGTTGGGCTCTGCTGCCAGGCAGCCAACAACAGAAGAAGGGGACAGAGCCTCAAGCTGTGCCAGGGCAGGTCTAGCTGGATGTTAGGAGGAAGTTGTTGTCAGAGAGAGTGATTGGCATTGGAATGGGCTGCCCAGGGAGGTGGTGGAGTCACTGTGCCTGGAGGTGTTGAAGCCAAGCCTGGCTGGGGCACTTAGTGCCATGGTCTGGTTGGTTGGGCAGGGCTGGGTGCTAGGTTGGGCTGGCTGAGCTTGGAGCTCTCTTCCAGCCTGCTTGATTCTGTGATTCTACTTGTTTCGCATCTCTGAAGGCTGAGAGTGGTCAGAAATCCAGCATAGCAGCTCTGTGGTTTTTCTTTCTGACTGCCTTGGAGACTCCCTAGTGACATTGGTTAGAGGACAAATCTCAAAAAGGAAAAGATAAATATTGACAGGCTTTGTATTTGTCTTGCTTCCATTTTATGCTGCTCCAATACTGTGGAAACAAGTGAGCTCATAGGATTGTCCATAGCAGACTCTAAATCCATTCAGCATGTTTACACTAAGTGGAGCTTCTAGATCACAGCTCACAGGATGTCAGGGGTGGAAGGGACCCAAGGAGAGCATCCAGTCCAACCCCCTGCCTGAGCAGGACAATCCTATCTAACACAGAGCACAGAGGAACACATCCAGACAAGCCTGGAAAGGCTCCACAGAAGCAGACCCCACAGCCTCTCTGGGCAGCCTGTGCCAGTGCTCTGGGACCGTTCCAGCAAAGAAGTTCCCCCTTGTGTTGAGGCAGCACCTCCTGTGCTGCAGCTTACACCCATTGCTGCTTGTCCTATGCCAGGGAGCAGTGAGCAGAGCCTGTCCTCCCCTCCTGGCAGCCCTCAGATACTGATAAACATTGATCAAATCCCCTCTCAGTCTTCTCTTCTCCAGACTGAGCAGCCCCAGGTCCCTCAGCCTCTCCTCATCAGCCATGCCCTGCAGTCCCCTCATCATCCTCGCAGCCCTCTGCTGGACCTTCTCCCCTCTGAAACTGGGGAGCCCAAAACTGAACACAGTATTCAAGATGAAACAATAAATGAAGCAATATTAATCCTGAGACCATTATGTTCATGTCACTGTGGCTGTGCCTGACATACCCAGAGTCTGTCACTTCGTTTATGCTGCTTTGGATGCTTAATACTCCTGGCAGAAATGCTGGAAGTAAGCTGTGGGCCAAGGCTATTGGAAAGATTGTTTTTGTCTGTTAAGACTTACTGACATTAGGACACAAAGCCAGACAGGAAAGCTGATAGGGAATGGTTCTCTGGGCCCTGTGTGTTTTATTGGCCAAAGCGACATGAGGGCACAGGAAGGAGACTCTGCAGTGGCTGTCTCTCCGAGAGCTGCTTTCCTCCAGCCTCTCAGCTTCCCCTCTTCACGCCGGCAGTGGGGAGAGCAGGGGCAGGTGCTTCGCTCGCTGTCTCGTGTGCTGCTGTGAGCTCTTTGGCTGAGACCTACTTGCCCTAGTACTAGAGGTTAGATCAAAACGATGCACCTCTTTCTTGTTCAACAGCAGGCAGCAGCAGTTCAGTGGCCTCTGTAAACGTATCCTGCACTGAGACCTTCCTTCGTAACTGGCACCCTGTGTGCTTGCTTGCCGGATGTGTTCCCTGCCCACTGGCTTGGCTCGGTGCCTCCTCAGGCCCAGGACCGAGGGCTGTTGCAACGTGGACCAATAATGCTCAATAGTCCTGCAAGGAGTGGTGTGGGGTGGGTGTGGTGGAGTGCATGGTGGAGCCCTGGTGTCATTTGAAGGTTTTCCTTAGTATGAGGGGGGTGAAAAGGACTCCATAGTAAAGATCTCTTGAAAACCTTTGCTTGAAGCAGAAACTGTTGCTGCAGCCTCCTGCCTGCCCTTAAGTTCACACCCCCACAGCCTCAGGCCGGTCTGTAATCTCTGTGAGACAGTGCAGATTTAATAATCAATCCAAGGACTCCTTTGTGTTAATAAGAGCCTGGCTAATTTTGCTTCAGGTTTGCAGCCATGCCAGTTCTGCTCAGTTGTGTGAATTTCAGACCAGCTCCTTCTGCCTGTTCCAGTAAATAGAGTGGAATTCAGATGCACTTTTTAATTTCTTCCTTCCCCCCACCCATCCCTTTGTCTCCAGAGGAGTGATAGAACTGAAGTACAGATATTTGTCTTTCCTGGACTAACACATTTTTATGTAGTGCTGAGACCTCTGTCTTTATTCAGCTGACTGCTCTGTCCACCTTGCAAAATAGCTCAAGGTCAGTCAGTCATCTGAGAAATAGAATTGTCCTGGTCTTGGCTGACCAGCAGGAGGAGGGAGGTGCTCATGCCCCTGTACTCAGCACTCATGAGACCATGCCTCGAGTCCTGTGCCCAGCTTTGGTCAGCACAGTACAGGAGGGACACTGAGGTGCTGGAGCAGGGACAGAGAGCTGGGGAGAGGTCTGGCACACATGGCCTGTGAGGAGCAGCTGAGGGAGCTGGGGGTGTTCAGTCTGGAGAAGAGGAGGCTGAGAGGAGATCTTATTGCCCTCTGCCACTGCCTGAAAGGAGGTTGTGGTGAGGCTGGAGCTGGTCTCTTCTCCCCAGTTACTAATGATAGGACAAGAGGAAATGGCCTCAGGTTGCATCAGGGGAGGTTTAGGTTGGCTGTTGGGAGGAAGTTCTTTCCTGAGAGGGTGGTCAGGCACTGGCACAGGCTGCCCAGGGAGGTGGTGGAGTCACCATCCCTGGAGGTGTTTAAGAGGAGAGTGGATGTGATGCTGGAGGCTGTGGTCTGGTGCTGAAGGATGCTGGGATGAAGGTTGGACTGGCTGATGCTGGTGGTGCTTTCCAACCACAGCCATTCACAGTGATGAGATGTTGTGCTGAGGGACTTGGTTCAGTCAAGGACTTGTCAGTGTGGAACTCATGATTGGACTCCATGAGCTTGAAGGGCTTTGCCAATCGAAGAAATTCTGTGATTCTGTGAAGAGAGATGCACATGGCAGAGGCTTGGCAATGAGAAGGAACATGAGGAGCAGAATTTTCTGAAACAGTCCTAACTTTGCTTCAACCCCAAAGTTCAAAGAGCAACAGTATGGTAATTGCCAACAGACACTGGTGTGGGACCTGCCTGCTGAAGGACCCGTGGGAGCATTGGGTACATGAGGTTGTTTACCAAGATCCATCCTGAACTGTCTGACTTCCAGCAGACCCACGGGTATCTGCAGGAGGCAAGGATCTGAGTTCGGAAGGTACAGACGAAAGAGATATAGATGGGTAGGGAGCAATCCTGAGGAGAAGGACTTGGGAGTGGTGTTTGATGAGAAGCCTGATATGAGCTGGCAATGTGTACTTGCAGCCCAGAGGCCACCCATATCCTGGACTGCATCAAAAGAAGTGTGGGCAGCACTTCAAGGGAGGAGGCGATTCAGCCCCTCTCTCTGCTCTTGTAAGACCCTGCCTGGAGTACTTTATCCAGCTCTAGAGCCCCTATGACAAGAAGGACGTGAAAGTGTCCAGAGGCCATGAGTAAGATCTGAGAGCTAGTATGCTTCTCCTGTTAAGACAGGCTGGGAGAGAGAGAGATGGGATTGTTCGTCCTGGAAAAGAGAGGGCTTCTTACAGCAGCCTTCCTGTATTTGAAGTGTGTCTCCTGAGTAGCTGGAGAGGGACTTTCAACAAAGGCATATATTGATAGGATGAGGGGTAATGGCTTCAAACTGGAAGATGTTAGGAGGAAGTTGTTGGCAGAGAGAGTGATTGGCATTGGAATGGGCTGCCCAGGGAGGTGGTGGAGTCACTGTCCCTGGAGGTGTTGAAGCCAAGCCTGACTGAGGCACTTAGTGCCATGGTCTGGTTGACTGGCCAGGGCTGGGTGCTAGGTTGGGCTGGCTGAGCTTGGAGCTCTCTTCCAACCTGGTTGATTCTATGATCGATTTAGATTTGACATTAGGAAGAAATTCTCCACCATGAGTCTGGTGAGGCACTGGAACAGGCCATCCAGAGAAGTCATGGAAGCTCCAGTCCCAAAAGTATTAAAAGCCCCAGTTAGATTGGACCTTCAGCACCCGGGTCTAGGAGGAAGTACCCAAGCCCACAGCAGAGGATTTGAAGTAGACATTCTCTAAGGTCCATTCCAACCTGAAGTATTCCATGATTCTTATTTGGTTGGCTGTTGCCTGCATCTGACACCTCTCCGTGCTCTCTCCTCCCACAGGTAGCTGCAGTGCGTGTGTCTGTGAACAGCAGCTCGGAGAGCCTGCAGTACCCCGTGCTGTTCGTGGTTCGCCAGCAGAAGGGTGTGCTCTCATGGCAGGTCCCACTGATTTTTCGAGGCCTGTAAGTTCTGGAGTCTTCTCCTTGTAGCACTCCTGGCTGTCAGCTGCATTTGTCGCCAGCTTTTCTCACGTGCTAGATCTTGCTACCCCTGTGGGGTGCAGGGCTTGAACGCGACACCCAGTGGACAGGAGAGCCTTTATTCCCCAGCCGAGCTGTGACCCAGCAGCTAAGGTGCGTTTTCAGGAGCTTGTTCAAACCCTGCTTGCATGCACCACAAGCAGCTGTGGAAATGACAGCAGTGCCATTTGGTACAGTTGCTGTCTTGGTGACACAGGCAGTGACACTTGGCTCAGTGTCAGCTGGAAGGCCAGGATTTGGTAGGTAATCTCTTACTTGACAGCATGCTCTTGTCTCGTAGCTTCTCAGATGTGTGCACAGATTACCAGGAGGCTTGTCTGCTGGAGATCTGCCTGTGTCACTACGGTTGTGAATCTGCCAAATGGCACTGCTGTCGTTTCTGTGGGTGCTTATTGTGCATGCAAGTAGGGTGTGAACAAGCTCTTGAAAGAGCACTCTGACTGCTAGGTTACAGTGCATTTGAGGAACAGAGGCTCTCTTCTGTTTCCCACCCTGGGTCTGTTCTAGGGGAGGGTTGTTTTTTGTGAGTGTCTTGTTTCTGAAAGTGTTGCTCTTTTGTATCCTCAACAGCCTTAGCTAGTTAGGCTGCAAGTACTGAGGCTCTGCAGGCACCTTAGGCCATCTGAGATGTGAGGCTTCATCCTGTGACTGAACTTATGGGTCTGGGCAGTGTCTTTCCTGGTGCAGTGCATTGGTTGATGCAGGAAGTGGTTACAGCAGCAGCTACTCTGGGTTGTCATTGCTTCCCTCTGCCTCCAGCAAATGGCAGATGTACTGGATCTGCAGATGGCACAGGCAGCCTCAAGGGAAGTGAAATGCTGAGGATGCCCAGTCCCTTATGCAGACCACAAGAGGCAACAGAGGTGGAGGTTGAGCTCTGAATAAAAGACTAAATGGTTTAGGACTTTCAGATTAGGCTGTGGGCAGCCTGCTCTAGGGTATGGTGTCCCTGCCCATAGCAGGGGGGTTGGAATTAGATGATCCTTGTGGTCTCTTCTGACTCTGACTGATTCTGTGATCAGCATTTCAGTTATGCAAGCAGAAGAAGTGAAAAAAAAAATGTTACTCTTGGAACTACAAAACAACTTTTTAACTGTCCAATTTCCCCTCCTTCCCCTGGCTGGTATAGCTATCAGAGGAGCTACAATTACCAAGAAGTGAGTCGGACCCTTTGTCCCTCTGAGCCAGCACCGGAGACAGGACCCTCCGACCAGATCATATTCGTGGACGTCGCCTCCATGGCACCATTTAACATTGCCTATGAGCTCCTAGTCACAAGGCTTGAGAACTTCCAACTTAAGTAAGCTGAGATGTGAGAGTACAAATATAATTTATTGGTGTATCTGCTATATAGAGATTCAGTCCACCTGTCTACTCTTCCCTCCTTTCTCCTTCCCAGGAGGGGAAAAGCCCAAACATTTTCTGACATTTCTTTTCTAGGACCAGCAAAGCCTTTAACTTCACTGCCAGCCCTTCCCAGCCCCAGGTAAGGAGGAATCCTCTGGGGTGTTAATTGTGTGGTTGATGTGAGCTTTACTTAGATATGGCAAAAACTTTATAATGACTAGGCAGGGAAACTTCCTTACTCTTGATTTTTCTGTGGGTAGAGTGGAGAGATAGCAGTACCTCAGCCCCTCTATAGGCACTTAATTCAACAAAACACTTGACCACAGAAAATATGTCTGCAGCTCAGGAAATGACAGGCTGGATGGGTGGGCAGAGGCCAGTGGGATGAGACTGAACAAGGCCAAGTGCAGGGTTCAGCACTTTGGCCACAACAAACCCAAGCAGGCTGGAGACAGAGTGGCTGAGAGCAGCCAGGCAGAGAGGGATGTGGGGGTGCTGGTAGAGAGTAGCTGAAGCTGAGGCAGCAGTGTGCCCAGGTGGGCAGCACAGCCAATGGCATCCTGGGCTGGCTCAGCAGCAGTGTAGGCAGCAGGACAAGGGAGGTTCTTCTGCCCCTGTGCTCAGCACTGCTCAGGCCACCCCTGGAGTTCTGTGTCCAGTTCTGGGCTCCTCCATTCAAGAGAGATATTGAGGTGCTGGAAGGTGTCCAGAGAAGGGCAACAAAGCTGTGAGGGGCCTGGAGCACAGCCCTGTGAGGAGAGGCTGAGGGAGCTGGAGGTGTGCAGCCTGCAGCAGAGGAGGCTCAGGGCAGAGCTCATTGCTGCCTGCAGCTGCCTGCAGGGAGGCTGTAGCCAGGTGGGGTTGGGCTCTGCTGCCAGGCAAGCAGAAACAGAACACGGGGACAAAGTCTCAAGCTGTGCCAGGGGAGGTCTAGGCTGGATGTTAGGAGGAAGTTGCTGGCAGAGAGAGTGATTGGCATTGGAATGGGCTGCCCAGGGAGGTGGTGGAGTCTCTGTCCCTGGAGGTGTTGAAGCCAAGCCTGGCTGGGGCACTTAGTGCCATGGTCTGGTTGATTGGGCAGGGCTGGGTGCTAGGTTGGGCTGGCTGAACTTGGAGCTCTCTTCCAACCTGTTTGATTCTGTGATTCTGTGACTGCTTCTTAATTGATATAATGCTGAGATTTTTGTAAATCAAAATATTAGGCAGTCTGCAGGGGGAGGAGGTGAAAAAGGCAATTCAGAATATAGATGGATGTTGGAATAGCCCTGAGACTGGCAATAGACAAATGTAACAACTGAATCACAGAATCAACCAGGTTGGAAGAGACCTACAAGATCATCCAGCCGAACCTATCCCCCAGCCCTAGCCAGTCAACCAGACCATGGCACCAAGTGCCTCATCCAGTCTTCTCTTGAACACCTCCCAGGACAGTGGCTCCACCACCTCCCTGGGCAGCCCATTCCAATGCCAATCACTCTCTCTGCCAACAACTTCCTCCTAACATCCAGCCTAGACCTGCCCTGGCACAACTTGAGATTGTGTCCCCTTGTTCTGTTCCTGGTTGTCTGATGGAGGAGTTGTCCAGAAGGAGAAATTAGATATGCTTATGTCGGCCAGGAGTGTTGCCTGAGTGTGTTGATGCCACTCAGTCTGCGTAGCAGAGAGCTGTAACTCTCAATGTCCCTTTGGTTTAGTTCTGTATTCTGTTATAAGTCTCCTTCTGTGGGGTCTCCTTCTGTGGAGCCTTTCCAGGCCTGTCTGGATGTGTTCCTCTGTGCTCTGTGTTAGATAGGATTGTCCTGCTCGGGGAGGGAGTTGGAGACAATGATCTCCTTGGGTCCCTTCCAACCCCTAACATCCTGTGAGCCTGTGAAGTGTGGCCTAAAAAGAAAATCATAGAAGTGCCCTCAAGGATCTGAAGTTTCCAAGGGTAGTGAGCCTGCACAAGCAAGGAGCTCAGACTGCCTGTGTCCTTGCTTGGTGGAGATAAATTGTGCTCTGCTGAAGAAACCAGCTTGGTGAGTTTTCTGTTTGGATGGACTCGCGGTCCAAGCCTGCTCTCTCTCAGCAGGGCAGGGACTCTGCTTGGACGGTGGAACTGGAATGTCATGCTTTAGTAGAAATGGGCAAACTTGGAGAAAGGTGTGTTGTGGTTTGGTTTGGGTTTTTTTGTGCTTATCCCTGCCCTCCACTTGAGAGTCCTACTCCCTGGAAAGGGGCAGGAGAAGGGAAATAGGAAGCAGTTGGCCTTTGCTCAACGCTGAGGTTTAGCACTTAAAGGGAGCTCCCTAGCTGGGAATGTCTCAGGTTACAGTTTTGCAGCAGGAGCTGAGGCAGCTTCCAGAGTGACAGCAGTGGCTGTCTGGTGACAAGAATGAAGGAAGAAAAGTGTCAGGTGGCAGTCCTCAGCCTTGTGTCCCTTCTGAGATGGAATGAGGTGCCCATCAACTCCTTGCCACCAGCTGTGACTGAGGTGAGCTCTTGGGATCTGGGTTTTAAGTAGGACCATGGGAGTCTTAGCAACAAGCCTGCCTGCTGGGGCAGTGTGATGGTTTGGGTGTTCCCTGCCACCCCACACGTAAGAAAATCCCCCAGACCAGACTCAGCAGAGCTGGAAATCAGAGTGGAGCTTTCTATGTACAGCTTAGTACAGTACCCAAGCAGGTGTTTACAATCTGTGCAGCTAGAGACAGACACAGACAAGTGAAAAAGTGATACAGAAACACAGCAGCCCTCCCAGAAACCAGAGTCCCCAGCAGGGGCTCCCAACCACCCTGCCACCTCCTTCCCACCCCTCTGACACCCCAGACTTTGCCTTAATTCAAGGTGAGTTTGGAGAATCAGCCAGGGGGGTTAGGAAGCAGAGGGATTAGTTACACAGATGGCAGGTTAGGGAGAGAAGGGAGGCAGCCAGAGCCAGAGAGCAGCTCTGTTATCTGTGTTTGTGTTCTTGTTCTTACCCATCTCAGCAGGCCTATGAGTGCAGCAGCCATCACCACTGCTTCCTTTTCACAGCCTGGCGTCTCATTCCTCTCACTAAAATATTCTAGCTTCAAACTAGCACAGGCAGGCACAGAAACCCTACTTCTCCAGCAACTGGCTGGTAAAATATATCAAATATTACTGGAAAATAAGCAAGTGATGACATTTCTTGGAGCATACTTTCACCCAAATCTGAAAAAAAAACTTTGCAAACTGTCCTGCGCACCTGCCCAAAACATAGAGGTGCAAGAAATACTACTCCTTGCTCCCAGAGGAAGAGCAGGTGTATTGGCAGGTGTTAGGCTCACCCAACATTTTGTTCAGAGCTGGAGCTGAATTATTTGCAAAGCTGAAGTGAGAGGAGAAAAAACCCCAAACCATTAGCCTTTGTCCTCAAAGCCAAGAAAACCCCAGAAACCTAAATCCTCTAACTAATACCACATTTTAAACAGTTTCGGCCATCTCACCTAATACTTTTCATGGCCTGTCCTTGAAGCAACCCATATGAGATAAACTTCATGATACATCCTTATATCAAGTGCAGCCAGCAGTGTGAAAAGATCTGGAAACTGCTCATAGCAATATAAAATAGAGCAGGATATTAAAATGAAATCACTTTAGCTTGATCAGGTGGAAAAAAGCTTAAGGGGAGCAGAAATTATGCTGTATCTTGCTTGTGATTCACCAGCTGAAGATGTCTGTGCCTGACAAGTGTGCTGTGCAAGGGGGAAGAGTTGTCTGTCTGTATTTGATCTGTTTTTCTGTAGTGTAAGTTCCTGGTGTTTGAAATCCAATTTTTTGTGAGAGCCTTCCACATGCAGCCCGAAAGCCCAGCTTGGACTGTTGGAGGTACCTTAGGGAGGCTCTGAAACTAACTGCAGGGCTAATTTCTGGACTGTAACTCTCAGCACTCTGCTCTCTCTGCAGTATTTTCTGTACAAGTTTCCTCAGGATGTCGATTCAGTCATTATTAAAGTGGTGTCTGATGCAGTCTACCCATGCTCGGTTGTCTCCGTCCAGGATATTGTGGTAAGTCTGCAGAGAAGGGTGAGGAGCTGCCTGCTGAAGCTTTGTGTCCTGCTGTGAGGGGGTCTGTGCCCTTGTAGAGAGAGAACAGCCTTAGGAAGTGCTTCATTCCAGTGCAGTGGTGGTAAAGGGAACACCTGAAAGAAGAGCGAGAATGCTGTGGGGAGGAGGCAAAGTTGAAGGTGCTGAGTACAAGCGGCTCGCACAGGTGGTGTTGTGGCAGATAGGTGAAGAAGCTGTTCACCAGCCTGTCCACAAGGTGTTTGTTATGCTCCCCTCGTGAGGTTTAACACCCTGTTACCTTGTGGCACAAGTCTGTCTGTCCATGGAGTGGTGTTGGCTGGCGTGCTGGTGGCTGAAGGAAGGGACAGGGTCATTCCCTTGGCTCTCCTCTGGCTCAGGGCAGCATGGGAAACTTCTGGTTTTCAGACATGAGGTCTTTCTTCCTTTACATTTGATTTCCACTCCAAGCAATTACTGATCCCCTTTTCTCGGAAGGGGAGAACATCTGTTCCCTGCCATTGCAAGTTGGCTTTTGCTTGCAGCTGGGAAAATAGCTCCACATTTATCCTCCTTTCCCACTGCCCCCAGTGATGCAGGGAACTGCACTGTGGGGAGCAGCAAGATCATGGCAGAGGTGCAAGGTGCCTTGGCTGTTGGATCTGAAGTCCTGGCACTCACCTTTAATACCTGAGGTATTAAACTGCCCCCATCCCTATGTTAGAATAGGAAAGACTGATAGACATTTTTTCACCCTACTGGGTAGTAAGAGCAGTGGGAAAGAATGAGATGAGGACAAGCACAACAGACCGCAAAGCATGACACAGCCAGTGTTCAGCTGAGGGTGTGCACTGCCCTGTGGGAATGGAGTGATCAGTTTGGTTGAATCCTCTTCTGGAACTAAACTGCAGACCATTTTGAGGACAGTGTGGATGGAGAACAGCCAGGCAGAAAGGGACCTGGAGATGCTGGTAGACAGCCAACTGAACAGGAGCCAGCAGTGGGCCCAGGTAGCCAGGAGAGTCAATGGAATCAGGAGCTGTGTGGCCAGTAGGACAAGGGAAGTTATTCTGCCCCTGTACTCAGCATTGGTCAGGCCACACCTTGAGTACTGTGTCCAGTTCTGCACACCTCAGTTCAAGAGAGATGCTGAGGTACTGGAATGTGCCCAGAGAAGGTCGATGAAGCTGGTGAGGGGCCTGGAGCACAGCCCTGTGAGGAGAGGCTGAGGGAGCTGGGGGTGTGCAGCCTGCAGCAGAGGAGGCTCAGGGCAGAGCTCATTGCTGGCTACAACTACCTGAAGGGAGGCTCTAGCCAGGTGGGGTTGGGCTCTTCTGCCAGGCAGCCAACAACAGAACAAGGGGACACAGTCTCAAGTTGTGCTAGGGGAGGTCTAGACTGGATGTTAGGAGGGAGTTCTTCCCAGAGAGAGGAGCAGCTGAGGGAGCTGGGGTAATTCCCAAACCACTACAGTCTCCCTTAGAAATGTGATAGAATTTTGTTCCTGGTTTAACCCTTAGTTGTCTGGTTTAGTGCCCAGTGTATGATCTGGACCACAACGTGGAGTTTGATGGCGTTTACCAATCTATGACCAAGCAGGCAGCCATAACAGTGCAGGTAAGATGCTCGTTTTTGTCACAGTGCTTTTGGGCTTTTGGTTGGTTGGTGAGTCTTCTTTTTTTTGTTTCTGTTGTTGTTTGTATGGTATTTGTATTTTGGTTTTTGTTTTGGGTTTTCATTTGTTTGTTTGATTTTGTTCTGTGGCTTCTTGTATGTTTTGATGATTCTGGAAGGTGTGATGGGTTAGGACCTCAAACCAGCACATAAGGCTGTGAGCCTTTGTTTTTATTGAATCAGCCTCTGTGCTCAGCAGTGATGTGGCCACACCTTGAGTACTGGGTTGTTTGGGGGCCCTCAGTACAAGAAGGACGTTGAGGTCCAGGAGCATGTATAGAGAAGGGCAACAAAGCTGGAGAAAGGTCTACAGAACAGGTCTTCTGAGGAGCATCTGAGAGTACTGGGATTGTTTAGTCTAGCGAAAATGAGGCTGAGGGGAGACCTTCTAACTCTAAAACTACCTGAAAGGAGGTCGTAGTGAGGTGAGGGTGGGTCTCTTCTCCCTAAAGACAAGTCATAGGAGACAAGGAAGTGGCCTCCCCAGGGTAGTGGCTGAATCTGCATCCCCGGAGGTGTTTAGAATGCACAGCGCTGTGGTGCTGAGGGACGTGGTTTAGCAGCAGGTTTGATAGACGTAGGCAATGGTTGGACTTGGTGAAAGGTCTTTTCTAACCAAAATGGTTCTATGGTTTTATAAATGGAGAAGCAATGTTTCCTTTACTAGAACTGTTTCTTTGCGTAGGTAGGTCTTTTGCATCTTAGGTACTGAGATTCTAGATCAGAGTGGTCTCTTGGCATAACCTTGGAACCTTGGCATAACCTTGTGCTACTTAGTGTTGAACTCAGCTTGTTGTCAGCAAGGATGAGCGGAGCATCATCAGAAGCCCAGCTCTGTCCAGAACAGGCAGACCTGAGTCTAATACCTAACTGAAACCTGCTCTCTGTCCTTTGAAGCACTGCCTCTAGAGGGAGAGGCTTCTTCATACCTCATGGATTTTTCTCTTCTTCCATCCTTCCATAGAGGAAGGATTTCCCAGGCGAGCAGTTCTTTGTCGTCTTTGTCATCAAGCCAGAGGATTACGCCTGTGGTGGCTCTGTGCCTTCTTCCATTCATGGTGAGTTGTGCTGAGATGTGGGTTTGGTTGCTGTGTCTGGGAGATGGAGCAGCAGCAGATCTTCCTGTGGGATAGCGTGGTATCATCTTATGCAGGGAGCTGTAAGAGAATGAAGTATCAACTTGATGTTGTCAGGTAGGTTAAAAGCCTTTCACTGATCTAGGAGGTGGCTGGCTAGTACAGCACTTGGCTTCCTGAGGTTATGGGCTTTTTGGGAGGGGCATTGGTGTCTTGGTAGATGCTGAAGACATCCAGGTAGTGCTGTTTACAGCACTTTGGTTGGTGGTTTAGTTCAGGCTCTTCTCCCCATTGCTGCCATATTCTCCTTCTGCTGGCATGGCGCCCAGATAGCAGTTCCTGTGGGTAGCATCTCCTACTGCTGTCTTGGGATTTATGGCAGCCCTGGACTTGGGAGAATGGGAGAAAAATAATACTTTGGGGAGAACAATTTGACAAGAGCATTGTTCATAGTGCTCTTGCCAGCCAGCAAACGCTTCAGGAGCAGGGGTAAATGCAGAGCTTCCATCACTCATGCTGTAGCTGTACCTGGAGCAGAGACATTCCTGTCCTCAAAGCTGGATGTCTTCCTGCCTGTAGAAGAAGCAGGGCTGCAACCAACAGAGATATGCTGGGCTTCCCATGCCCCAACTCCCGAATTTCCCCTCTAAAAAAAATCATTATCTTTTGGGTGTCTTTCTCTCATTCTGAAGCTATCAGTAGAGCTCTACTAGCAGGGTATGCTGACCCCTTGTGAAACACAGCGACTTGCTAGCATGGCACTCTGCACAGAAGTGTTTTGCCAGCAGAGCTCTGGCCAAAGGCACAAGTGGAGTGCTGGTATATGTAGTGAGAGAAACTGCCTTTTGGAGGCTAGATGAATAGAAAGTGGGATGCTGTTGGGATTCAGGCATTCAGACTTAATCAATGTGTGGAAATCTCAAGCCCCTAGGGATTTCTAGTCTGAAAACCAGGTTGTGGATAGGCTGTACGTGAACAAGTCTAAGAAAGGCCTAGACAGACTATAGTGAAGAGCCAGGCTCTAAGTGTTTGTGCAAGTGCAGGGAGGTAAGAGCAGGGCCGAAGGTCATTCATGTTTGATTGCTTTTGTACTTGCTGTGCATGTTGCGTCTCACAGGGAATGTCAATCGCACCTGGAACCTGCAGCGGACGAAGAACCTTCAAGTGACAATTGTGCCTTCAATCAAAAGTCAGTGGTTTGGGGGCAGAACAATGCAACTTTACAGGGGAACTTGGCAGTTTAGCACAGCAGGGGGTGGGTGGGCTGGAAGCCCTCTGGGATGGTGCAGAATGCACCAGCAAAGAAGTCAAAACCAGCTGGAACCCTTGTCCCCTCCAGGCTAGCACTGGGGGTGAAGAAATGGGGGGAGACCTTGCACCAGGTTCTGCCAATACATCTTGAAGAAAGCAGATGAGTTTTTAAGGGCTGTTTGGGGCTGGGTGTTGCCACCAGATTGTATTAGCAAAAGCAAGACAGAAGTGCTGGGTCTGAGAGGAGCTGTCCTTGCTCTCTGAGATGACTGATGCTTTCTTTCCTCAGAGTCTGTGTATGTCCAGGCCATGTTCTTTAGCTTCCTGAGTTTCCTTTCCTTCTACCTGGGCTCGATGGTTGTTGCTTGTGTGCACTACATCAGGTGAGTTCAGGGGTTTTACAGGGCTATCCCTGTTTCTCATCATCCTCAGAGATGTGCCCCTCTGCGCTACATCTGGGGCAAGTGTGGTGGCAAGCACTGACCAGAGCAGCCAAAGAAGTCTCTGATTACTTGGTACACATCTACTGACCACCAACCAGAAAACCTTTCATAGAATCAGTCAGGGTTGGAAGGCAACACAGCCCCCTGCCATGCCCAGGGACACCCTACCCTAGAGCAGCCTCAGCCAGCCTGGCCTTAAACACCTCCAGCCATGGGGCCTCAACCACCTCCCTGGGCAACCCACTCCAGCCTCTCACCACTCTCCTGCTCAACAACTTCCTCCTCACAGCCACTCTCACTCTCCCCACCTCCAGCTTTGCTCCCTTCCCCCCAGTCCTGTCACTCCCTGACAGCCTCAGAAGTCCCTCCCCAGCTTTTTTGTAGCCCCTGCAGATGCTGGAAGGCCACAAGAAGGTCACCTGGGAGCCTTCTCTGCTCCAGCCTGCACAGCCCCAACTCTTTCAGGCTGTGCTCACAGCAGAGCTGCTGCAGCCCTCTGAGCATCCTCCTGGCCCTGCTCTGGACACACTCCAGCATCTCCACAGCCCTCTTGCAATGAGAGCTCCAGAGCTGGATGCAGTACTACAGGTGGGGTCTCAGTAGAGCAGAATAGAGGAGAATCACCCCCCTCCACCTGCTGGCAACACTTCTGCTGCTGCAGCCCAGGCTCTGTTTGGCTTTCTGGGCTGCAAGTGCACACTGCTGGCGCCTGTTGAGCTTCTGGTCCAGCAGCATCCCCGAGTCCCTCTCCTCAGGGCTGCTTTCCAGCCAGTCCCTGCCCAGCCTGCAGTTGTACTTGTCATTGCCTCGACCCAGCTGCAGGACCTTGCACTTGGTCTTGTTGCAGCTCATGAGTTTGGCTTTTGCCCACCTCTGCAGCCTGTGCAGGTCCCTCTGGATGACATCCCTGCCCTCCAATGTGTCTGCTGCACCACACAGCTTAGTGTCACAGTCCTCTGTGAGCACTTGAGGGGGTAGAAATGCCCCTATTTTGGAAATCAGAGAGATGGACACCAAGCAGTTTTGGCTGAGCCTTGTCTAGTCCAAACAGTATTTTTCTTGTTTTGTTGTCGTTGCTTTGCTTTGCTTTGGGTTTGGTTGGTTGGAGGTATGCCAGTGGTGTCCACCTGCTGTGGCTGGCAGGTGGTGATGTTTGCAGGTTGTCTCATGGGTGCTGCCTGTTCTGTTTTTCAGGGTTCAGAGGAAGGCTTCATCTGGGAGATTGCGTCGCGAGGATGGTAAGGTCACTCTTCTGGTGTGTGACAGCCTTACACGACCGTCACAGGACTCAGGCCAGGCAAGGGCAGGGCTGTCGGTCAGGGACCTTTTGTCCTCTCAAGCCTTCTTCCCCGCACATGTGCCACATGGTCTCTGGTGCTGAAGAAATATGTTAGAGCTTCCTCCCCTCCCTCACACGAGGGCATTTGAAGCAGGTTGCCCAGAACATGATCCTGAATCCTTCCTTGAAGAGCTGGCTTTTAGTGGGGGGAGGAAGGGCAAACCTTGGCTAGCCTTGGCTACAGGCTAACATTCCTGGTGCCAAGTCTGTCAATTTCTAAGCAAGGCACTGTAAGATCTCCTGGCTGGTTTAAGCATGGGGTCTCTAATACTTTGATATGTTGTTAACTGAGTTGCAGACAATCAAGTGGCTGAGGTTCTAATGCAGCTAGGTAGTGGTGTTGCATTTCCCTCGGCACAGGGTCAGGTTTGCCTTCTGCTGCACCCACATTTTGACGTGCCGCAGATTTCTGTGCTATGAAAACAAAACTGCATCTAAGAGGCCACCAGTGCAAGATGGAAGCTTTTGCTCTGTGGATGTAGGGGTTGAGGGCACTGCCTTCTGGAAAAGTGTGGGAGGCTGACTGGGTTTTTTTGTTTAAATATTTGGTGCCTGCAAAGTAGCTCAAAGCATTGGTCTGAGGATAAAGGAGTCATCACTTGTAGCTCTCTCTTGGGGAAAGGGAATATGCTACACTTTGGCAGCATTGAAAAGGTCTTGGTGTTTTCCCCTTTTTTTTAGTCTCCATCTTCTTCAGTCTGTCTGATCTGTTGCATACCCCCAGATAAGCATGCCAGTATTAGGTGATCTGTACTTAAATGGTCTGCAGTAGAACTTCACTCTGACTTGATATGACTCGAGTTAATATTTCTGCTGAGGATCTGGGGACTCTTCAGAGCGTGGCTTCTTCACCCAGTAGGATCCATACATGCATCTCTCTATGTGGAATGTGTGTGAAAGGTTTGCTTCACAAGCAAATGATCAGAGGACTGTAAAAATATGCTTTAAAATAGTCTTATTATAAGTCATTTGGTATAGATCCAGCTGTAAGACAAGAGCAGGTCTTAGGTCACTGGAGGAATAGGAAGGGCCTGTGCGTTGAGGAGTTTGGGGAAACTGAAGGGACTTGGCCAAGGCCCTGGAAGAGATCCATGGTGGTGACAAGGGATCACTGTCTAAGGCAAAGAGGCACAGTCTTGGCCTGGTGAGACAAGAAGCCCAAAGAAGTTATGCTTGTGCTGCAGCTGGCAGTTCATGTACTGAACTCGCAGCTCAGACGCTGTCTTTCCACGCTGCCCTGGGAAATGTGGAAGTTAAATTCTAGTGCTTGGAAAGTTCCCAAAGACGCTGTAGGGCACAGATGATGTGCTCGTTACAGACCAGGATGGCAGAGAATCACAGAGTGGTGGGTGCTGGGAGGAACCTCTGGAGATCATCTAGTCCCACTGTGCTGCTAAAGCAGCTTCACCCAGGGCAGGATGCACAGGAACATATCCAAGCAGGTTTTGAGAGCCTCCAGAGAAGCCTTCTCTTTTCCAGACTGAACAGCCCTAGCTCACTCAGCCTCTCCTAAGAGATGCTCCAGTCCCTTAACCATCTCTGTGGCCCTGTTAGACTCTCTCCTGTAGTTCCCTGTCTTGCTTGCACTGGGGACCTCAGAACTGGGCACAGTACTCCAGGTGTGGCCTCACTATGGCTGAGTAGAGGGGAAGGAGACCCTCCCTGGATCTGCTGACCACATTCTTCTTAATGCACCCCAGGATACCATGGGCCTTCTTGCCCAGAAGGGTGCATTGCTGTCTTGTGGTCAGCTTGCTCTCCACCAGGACTTCCAGCCCTTTCTCTGCAGAGCAGCTCTACAGCAGACCAACCCCTAACTGGTTCTGGTGTATGAGATTATTCTTCCCCAGGTGAAGGGCCCTACACATGAAGTGCAAGAGTCAGAGGTTCCTGGGTAGGGAAGACTGCTGAACAGCATCACTGAAAAACCAGAGGAGTGCAGTTCCTTCACAGTTTACAGGGATCCTCCCAGAGGCACTTGCTCCTCCTGTGACCTCTCCTCTCCCTGTACTCTAGGCCACCTTCAAACGCCCGACACTGCATATCGCAGCCGCATCCTGTCCTCTGGGGATCCACATCCTCCCCACATGCTGTTTCTTTCTCCGTTGTGTCTCTTCAAAGGTGTATCTGACTAACACCTATAAAATGGTAATTAGGATCTTCCCTGTCCTCCAGATCACCCAGGGCATGCTGGGTTTTTTTTGCAGTCTTTTCCCCATCATAGAAACAACCAGGTTGGAAGATGGCTCCAAGCTCAGCCAGCCCAACCTAGCACCCAGCCCTGCCCAAGCAACCAGACCATGGCACTAAGTGCCCCAGCCAGGCTTGGCTTCAACACCTCCAGGGACAGAGACTCCACCACCTCCCTGGGCAGCCCATTCCAATGCCAATCACTCTCTCTGCCAACAACTTCCTCCTAACATCCAGCCTAGACCTGCCCTGCCACAGCTTGAGACTCTGTCCCCTTGTTCTGTTGCTGGCTGCCTGGCAGCAGAGCCCAACCCCACCTAGCTACGGCCTCCCTTCAGGTAGCTGCAGACAGCAGTGAGGTCACTCCTGAGCCTCCTCTGCTGCAGGCTGCACACCCCCAGCTCCCTCAGCCTCTCCTCACAGGGCTGTGCTCCAGGCTATTGGAATTTCCCACCCATTGGAATTTCTCTTCCTCCAGAGAAGAACTGAATCTTGGCTTCTTGATCACTCCAGTTTCCTTTCCCCTGCCCCACTAAGAAAGTGTGGATAAACATTCTGAGCAATCTATCTGTGCCCTTTGTCTGTGAATAGCTTTCAGCTCCACGTGCCTCTTTGCTCCTGTCACCTCTCTTTATGCCCAGATTCTGTGGTTAGTTTTTCTTTAAATCACATGGCACGTGTCCCATTCCACGTGTCCCATGTCCCATGCCACATCATCACTATCAGCAAGGGCTGGGGGAACCACGCCTATTGTGGTACATTTACTTTGCTGACTCATTTGCACACTGGGAATTGGGACAGAAATTAGTGGGTGAGCTGGATCTGAAGTAGTTGTGAGGGACAGGGCAAAGCACCTCTCCTCCTTAGTGTCCCTGCTTTGTCCAGATTTAGATCTTTCCCTGGTTACTTGAGAGAGAAGGTTGACAGGTCACTGGAAAACATAAAGCTTGGCCTAAAATAAGAGGGAAGCATCCCTGTGGGACAGGACTGGCAAGAGTTGGAGTTGTGCATGTGCCTTGGTGCCATGGACATGGGGAAGTGCTTCTGTCAGCCTCTTCACTGTGGCCTGGGTTTCCAAATGGCTGTAAAGCAACAGGAAAAGCTGCCACAGGACAGGGAGGATTGTACGATCGGTGACGAACTGAAGGTGGAACTTCTGCAGCAGCCTCCTGCTGTTCCCAGCTCAGGGCTGAAGGGATGTCACGCACGCTGGAGAGAGGACTCTGCCTGTGCCTGATGGTGTGGGACAGATCAAATACTGGGAAGCCAGAGATGCAGCTTGGGAAGCCAGGCCATTGCCAGGCTGCAGGAAAGTTGCTTGGCTTTCTGTGCCATATCCTATACTTTGCTACTGACTGACCACATGATGTTGCAAGAATGAGGCTTTACAAGCAGCTGAACCTGTTTGTCACCACTGGGAGACATGGTCCTGATCCTACTGCTCTTGTTTCCTTCCTCTTTGGGGAGACAGTTCATTGACAGCTGTGAGAGAATTCATCTGGTTATGGGTCTTGCTATGTTTGCATGCTGCCATGGGTTGGAGGGAACCTCTGGAGATCATCTAGTCCAACCATGCTGCTAAGGCAGCTTCACCTAGGGTATGTTGCACAGGAACACGTCAGGCATATTTTAAAAGAGCCCAGAGGAGACTGCACAACCTCTCTGGGCAGCCTGGTCCAGGCTTCCAGCACATTTGCAGAAAGAAGGTTTGCCTCAAGTTGAAGAACAACTTCCTGTCTTCCAGTTGGTGCCTGTTACCCCTTGTCCTATCACTGAGGAGCAGCGAAAAGAGATTGGCCTCATCTCCTTAGCACCCACCCTTCTGGCATTTTTAAACATTGATTAAAAACCCCTCTCAGCCTTCTTTCCTTCAGGCTAAGCAGCCCCAGGTCTCTCAGCCTTGCCTCATAAGAGAGATGTTCTGTTCCCTTCCTAATCCTTATAGCCTGCTGTTAGACTCTCTCTCCACTAGTTCCTTGTCTCTCTTCAACTGAGGAGCTTGGAACTGGATACAGTCCTCCAGAAGAGGCCTCACTATGGTTGAATAGAGGGGCAGGAGAACCTGCCTTGCCCTGCTGGTCACATTCTTCTTAATGCACCCCAGGGTACCATTGGCTTTCTTTGCTGCAAGGGCACATTTGCTGTCTTCTGGTCAACTTAGTGCCCACCAGGACTCCTCTCTCCACAGATCTTTTTTTCCAGTAGGTCGACCTTTAACCATGCACAGGTGCATGGAGTTGTTCTTGCCCAGGTGTAGGACTCTATGCTTGTACTGGTTGAATTTCATTAGGTTCCTCTCCACCCAACTCTCCAGAAGCAGAAGGAGAGAATGTGAAGGAGGAAAAGGAGGGGAAAGGTCCGGTGCAACCTGACTGGGAGGTGCAGCCCACCTCACTTCAGGTGTGTGAGCAGAAGGCAAGGTGAAGACACACTTGAAGAGAGGTGAGGCAAGGTGAAAACCTAGCCCTCAAAGGCTTGCCCTTCTTGTCATCAGCACAAGATGGTCACCACTTTTTTGCATGGGTCATTTTCTTCTTCCTCCTTGCTTGGTTAAAACTGTGCAGCAGCTGTCTTGCCAATGGGTGTCTATGACTGATCAGAGGATAGCTGGAGGGATAGTGTTGGAACAGATCAGTGCACCAGAAGGCAGAAGGAAAAGAAGTGGAGCTTCAGAAGGGTGCTCTGACTATCACAAGACTTGCACTAGAACTTGCCAAGTCTTGCAGCCCCATAATGTAATCCCTACAGGGTGTGCTGGAGGGAGGTTCAGGCTGGAGTGGAACCAGTAGCCTGGGGAGAGGAGTGAAGGGAAAGGGTTAGCTTAATGTTCCAAAGCAAGGGTTTCCCTTTCTGTGCTCTAAGCTCTAGAGGGAGACTGCCATCTGTTTGGAGAAACGTTGCTTTTCCCAAGTCCCTCAAGCTCTTCAAGTTGCTTGTCTTCTCTGCTGAGATGTAATTTTGAAGCACTGACCTGCAACTCACTGTCTCTTTTGGGTCTGTTTCTGTTGCAGGATCTGAGATTATGACAACTTCTCACCCCATCACAGCTAGCACCCCCGAGGGAAGCAGCTATGGTGCTATTGGTACGGTATCTTCCACAAATGGGGCACAGGAAATGTTCTGTCTGGGGCAGAGGAGGGCACTCTAAAGCCAGAAGGGAATAAAGCTGCAAGCTGCTTTAGTAGCAGCTTCTAACTACTTGAAAAAAACCTTTTTTAGTATTGGGAGGTTCAGGCTGCAATTTAGGGCAAAACATCTGCATCTGAAAGGTGCCACACCTCTGGAAGAAGTGCACAGGGTCTGCTGTTGGGAATGTTCAGCTGGATGAAGCCAGAGTCACCTGGTAAATGTTGGTGACAATGCTGCTTCAGACCGGAGGTTGACTAGGAACTGGCAAAGGTCCCTTCCAACCAAGCTTCTAAGAGTCTTATTAGCTCCTCAAGCCTGCCTTTAGAACAAGGCATGCCTATCACTGGCAGGCTGAAGGGTTACGTGCCACAGGGCAGGGCAGAATTGGTGCTTCACTAGGAGACAAGAAATGTCACACTGTCAACAGGTGAGTCACACCCTGGCAAGAGAGGAGAAAAGCCTCACTAAGGTCCTGCTAATCTGAGATGAATGGGAAATGCCTACCTTGGTGGGGTAATTTTGGTCACCTTGCAACAGTTCTCCCTTCTGTGGAAGGACTGGTGTTGAATAGCTCAGTACTGTGGTCTTGTGGGCATAATCTGGGCAGCCTGCAGCTAAAGGGTGAGGCAGGGCAGGTCCAGGGCTGTGTGAGGCAGCTGCTCAAGTAAGAGAGGAGAGCGCTTCTCTGTAATCTTTGGTCCCTGCTGAGGATGCATTTGCTCACTGTGGTGTAAAAACAGCCCTGACGCTCAGATGCAGAATAGAATCAGTCAGCTTTCTCTGTGCTGTGTGGAGGGGGTTTACCCTTTACTCTGCTTGTTTCTTTTCCCTTGGTCTGCCTCAGATGAATCAAGCTCCAGTGGTGGACGCCAGTTGTCTTCCCCTGAGCTCAAGCCACCAGCTGGTTATGACACAGACAGCTCTGTGGAGGAGGAGAGTGACTTTGACACCATGCCAGAAATTGAAAGTGATAAGAATGTCATCCGCACTAAGGTATAGCACTGGGTCATGGACACGCCTGGGCCACCACCATCACTGGTCATTTGCCAGGAGTTTAAGTTTAGAATCACAGAATCAGGCAGGGCTGGAAGGGACCACAAGGAGCAGCCAGTTCCAACCCCCTGCCATGCCCAGGGACACCCTACCCTAGAGCAGGCTGCACACAGCCTCAGCCAGCCTGGCCTCAAACACCTCCAGCCATGGGGCCTCAACCCCTCTTTGGATGTGGCCATCAAGCCAGTTCTGTATCCACCCAGTGCTCCACCCATCAAACCCATGTGTCACCAGCTTGGAGACCAGGATGTTGTGCGGGACAGTGTCAAAGGCCTTGCTCAGGTCCAGGTAAATGCTGTCAGTAGCTCTCCCCTCGTCTGTGAATGTTGTGACCTGTCCACAAAAGGCCACCAGGATTGTCAGGCAGGATTAACCTTAGGCCAGCACAATTTCCTGTAGACTCGGGGACTCAATGAGCTCATTGTGCAGAAGAAAATGATCCAGATAGCACCAAGCTGCCTATTGTCCAGATACACAGGCATCTTCCACTAGCTTGTGTCGTCTTCTTTAGCTCTTTTGTGTTTGTCTTCCCTCTTTCCCCACCCACTGATGTTTCAGGTCTTCCTCTATCTATCAGACTTGTCCAGGAAGGACCGGAGGATTGTCAGCAAAAAATACAACATCTATTTCTGGTAAGGAGAGGACAAACTGGTAAGGGCCAAACTCTGGACCTGCTCTCTGGTTGTGGAGCTGGCCCACATGCCTTTCAGAACTACACTTTGGACCCGATGGTATTCTTGGAGCAATGCTGTTACATGCTCTGAGTCAGTTCCAACCAGTAACTACAGATACCACCTACCTCAAATGAGAATGTTTGTGAGCCCTTGCACACATGGCCCTGGAAGTAGCTTCTGGTTTGCATCACTGCTTTAATGCATGGTAGCAACTGGTGTGCTGGAACATTCTGGGGGAGGGGAGAGGTTGGCACTCCAATGCACAAGTTTGTGTTCCACATCTTGGCTTTTCTTACATTGTTAGCATTTGCCTCCTGGTTTTCTTATCACATTTGCCCTTCTGCTTCAGCAGATCATAACCAGAGATACAAAGCTCCAGCTGGGGTGGGGGCCTGTGCCCTTAGGCGCTGGGCTGTACACCTTTCTCCACAAGCACTGGGGCTCTGTCCTGGGTGTGCACCAGATGTTATGGTGTGTGCAACTGCTCTTACTGTCTCCTCTGCAGGAACATCATCACCATTGCAGTGTTTTATGCCCTGCCAGTCATCCAGCTTGTCATCACTTACCAGACGGTGCGTCGGGCTCTGCGGTTGTCACCTGTACCTGGGTCTTTTTGCCTTTCAACTTGTTCTGTGTGAAGCTGGGATCACCCTTAGCTGTGCCTTAGCTACTCTCTCTCTGCACCACGTGTTGAGTGTTGCTGCTGGCTTGGCTCACTGAGCTTGCAGTTCTGCACTTTTTTCACTTGGGAAGCAGGACTGTAGCTGTCTTCCTGCTCATCTGATTTCTCACTTGGGGCCTGTTTCACTTTAGAGACAGGAGGAATATGCTGTTATCTCTGGAAGACAACTGAAAGCAAGTAGGGTTTGATGTGATGTGAGTGATTCCTCCTCCCTTCTCCCTGTCCTTACTGTCCTGCTCTTAATCAGATGTCTGCAAGCAGATCTATTATTAGTGGGGCAGAGAGCACACTGTTTTCTCTGAAGACAGTTGTCAGGTTTATGGTGTATGGCAACATCTTAACCCCTCCTAAGAGCTTCATTTGAAGATGTCATTATCTCCCTATGCCTGTGCTGGATCTAGAGGTGTCCTGGCACACCCTTGCCTACATCAAGTGTTTGCATGAAGCAAATCTCCCAGAACAGGGAGGATTTACTAATATCTGATCTCTCACCTCCTCTCTGTCCAGGTAGTAAATGTGACAGGCAATCAAGACATCTGCTACTACAACTTTCTGTGTGCTCATCCCCTTGGAGTGCTGAGGTGAGCGAGCACAGCAGTCGCTGCATTATTGTCTCCTGCCTACTGAGTCTTCGTGCTGTGCTCAGGTCACGGTTTTATCCTTGCCAGCTCACAGTAGCTGTGTTGATGAGACCACTGAGATTTCAGAACTCTTGAGCTTTCTGTTTTACTCAGCAGTGGCTTTCTGTTGCAGAGGGATGCATACACCCAAGAACATATGGCACCTGGGTTCCCCTAGTAAATCTATGACACAGCAGTGAGGTGTTCCTGTGCTTTTTTGGACACTTTCACTTGTATCCAAAGAGCAGCAAAGAAGTTCAGATCAATCATTCCAGTGCAGCATTTCTTGAACTAAAATGGGAGTGCAAAGACTTTGGGAGTCTTGTGGAGAAAGTTTTAAATCTCCTGGGGCAGGTGAATTTCTCATCCAGGGTGTAATTAGCAAGTGTTTGGAAGTTGCTGAGGTGGAAAATGGTGGAGGAGGAGAGCAAAATGGATTCAGTTTGTTGTGGCCAAGGGTTCAGCTTCCTGCTGCTGTGCTGCCTTTATTTTAAATCTTCTTTTTGCCCTACAGTGCCTTCAACAACATCCTCAGCAACGTGGGCCACATGCTGCTGGGATTTCTCTTCCTCCTCATTGTGTTGCGCAGAAACATTCTTCACCGGCGGGCTATGGAGTTGAAAGATATCTATACCCTGGTAGGAAACATGGATGCATGAGGCTGAGGGGAAAGAGGAAAGCAAAGGAGAACTTGAAAACCAGAGTGACACACAGTGGGTCTCCATTTGCCTTCCTTGCTGGAGAACTGAATCCTCCCGTTTTTCCCTCCACTGAGAAGAGCCCATATGGCACACTTATGTATTATGACTCACAGCCCAGTACTTTGCCACTTGCAGTGTGTCCATGCTGCTGCCTTAATTCAGCCTGGGCTTGTGAAGGCAGAGAGATGAGTGGAGGAATGACTCCCATGACTGTGGTGTTTCCCCCAGTGCTCGCTGAGAAGGAAATGGGACAATGGAAGTGTCCCAAGATGCTTTGATTTATAGTGAGGTTTGATTTGCATTATACATTTAAGAGTTCCTTCTTGGCACTCCTGTTAGCAAGAGGGAATAGACCTGCCTGTGATAACCCAGAGGAAGTTAGCTGCCTCTAGCTTTGAAGCAGAGCTGCTTGTGGCCAGTTTCTACAGTTGTCCTCTGGGAATAGACCTGCCTGTGATAACCCAGAGGAAGTTGGCTGCCTCTAGCTTTGAAGCAGAGCTGCTTGTGGCCAGTTTCTGCAGTTATCCTCTGGGAGGAAATGGAGAGGCCTGCAGCCCTGTGGGCAGTGGTGCTGGTGGCTTCTGAAGATAAACAGCTTTTTTCACCAGCTTGGTAGCAATTAAAGGCCTTAGTGGTTTTGAGGGTCTGCTGCTTATGGTTTTCAGGTGAGGCCTCAGCCAGTTTGCAGTGGAGAGGCCTTCTCACCTAGGCTGATGGGCTCTGTTCCTCAGATGCTTTTAACCCCCTGCTGACAAGAGCAGCGTTGCTGTTTTGGATCCCCAGTGCTCTCAGTTTTGGGCAGGGTGTACAATGTACAGAGCTGAGTCTTAAGATGTCAGTACCAAGACACTGAGGTCCTGAGGTCTTCACTAGTGAAGTTTCTGTGTGGTTACCTTAGGTCTGCTGCCTGTGGATTCAGCTGGCTATGCAACATAGCTAAACACTGAGCCTGTGGCTGCAGTGTGCCATGCTGCACCGATGGCTGCAGGAAGTGTCGCAGGGGTTAGGAGGGATGAAGTGGTAGGGCATGGAAGCTTGCCTGTCATCAGAACACTGAGGGTGCTTACTGGGTAGCTCTGCTCTCTTCTAGGACTACGGGATCCCAAAGCATTTTGGCCTCTTCTATGCCATGGGAATTGCTCTGATGATGGAAGGGGTGCTCAGCGCCTGTTACCATGTCTGCCCTAATTACTCCAATTTCCAGTTTGGTAAGCTGAGTTTCCTTTTACCTTCTGAGCTGGAGCATGGATTTGCCATGGTTGTTGGCCTTTCCCATCCCTCTATCCTTGCAACCCTCCTTGGAGTCTCTCTGTTCTGAGGCGTGCTCAGGAGGCAATGAGGCTTTGGATGCTGGCGAGTGACGCCAAGTCCCTCTCCTCAAGGCTGCCCTCCAGCCAGTCCCTGCCCAGCCTGGATTTGTGCTTGGCGTTGCCTCAACCCAGATGCAGGACCTTGCACTTGAACATGCTGCCAAGTGCTGTACCATGTAGTGCAGCATCAGGCATTGGTGCCAGCCAGCCTTGGGTTTGACCTTGCTGCTGTGCTTGTTTATATGCACTCAGAAGAACTTTCTCAGCTTGCTAGGGGTACCTGTCCTCACTGTTTGTGTTGTGCTCCCTCCACAGACACCTCCTTCATGTACATGATCGCAGGACTGTGCATGCTCAAGCTCTACCAGACGCGCCACCCAGACATCAATGCCAGTGCCTACTCTGCCTACGCCTCCTTTGCTGTGGTGATCTGCCTGGCTGTCCTTGGAGTGGTATGGCTCCCTCTTTAGCTACCTGCTCCTCTGGGAAGGCCATGGTACAGCTGGGAACATAGCTTAAGAGGGCAAATGACTGGGGGGAGCAGCAGGGTAGGATGAGTCTGCTAAGCTGCTGCTACCATTTGAATTCCTAATACTCTTGGGCTTTCCTCCTCCCTTCCCCTAGGTTTGCAGGGAGGGGAATAGCTTGTTTAGAGAAAACTGCTCTGCTTCTTTTTGGACTCTGTCTACCACGTGGCTTCCTTTCCAAGAAGAAATCAATACATCCAAGAACTCAGATGGTCTCATGTGTGGTAGCTCACCTTGGAGGATGAGGTTGGCAGAGGTTCCAAGACAGGTGTCCTCTACCTCATCACTTGTGCTTCTTCCTCCCCTGGGAAAACTCTGTGCTGCTGAGTACGGCTCCTGCAGTTGGCCTTCCTATCTTTGAAAGGAGGAATGGCTATAATAATGTCTGGGGAGATCCCAGGCAAGTTTCCAAAGTACTTGCTTATAGAAGGGCACTGGATTAGGGGTCACCAGGGCCACTCTTGTGCACCAGTAGTCACCAACCGGTCAGACTAGTTACAGAGCTTTGTCTGTTTGCTCAGCAAGTACTGAGCTGGGCTTGCCTGAATTCCCAGCCTGTTCCACTTTGGAGGTCTCAGCTTCTCTTCTTTTGAAGGACTTATTTTAATTCAGTAATAACCAGGCAAAATCCACTGAATTCTCACTGGGAACTAGCAGCTACATCGCAGTGGGCTGATTGGCAGCCCCTTTTTGCCACACAGAATGCAGAATACTAGTTGATGCTGTGAAGGTCTCTGGACAGGAGACTGTAAGGCAAGCCGGAGCAGCTGATGAGCTTGGGTCTCTCGATGAACATGCTGGGAGCTGTGGCAGATCTGCAAGCCTGGTTTCAAAACACTGGTGTTTTCTTGTGGGAAGCTTTGAAGCTGTCCAGTGGAGCTTACAAGCTGCATGTCTCCCTTGAAGCTGTTCAGTGGAGCTTACAAGCTGCATGTCTCCCTTGTTCCGTCCATCTGGAGGCAGCTTTTCTGCTCTTTCCCTTGCCTGTTGAATTATTTCCTGCCTTTGCAAGAATCCAGCTCCTGGCCAGAGAGCTGCTGCCCAGTTCAGCAGAGAGCGTGCAAGGAGCTGGGAGTTCTGCATTTCTGCTCCCTGGGCCAGCTGCCATCCTTTAAACCTACCATCCTTGTCCGAAGGGAAGGTTGGGAGGCTTCTCTTCTGTGCCCACGCTGTCTAAGTGCTCTGTGGGGGTAGAGAGCAGGAGAGGCCTCGCCTGCCGACAACAGCAGGTTTCAGTTTTGCCTTTGATGTGTCTTTGCTCTTAGGTGTTTGGGAAAAATGACATGTGGCTGTGGGTGATTTTCTCCCTGATCCATGTTTTAGCCTCCCTGGCTCTCAGCACCCAAATATACTACATGGGCCGCTTCAAGATAGGTAAGTACTGACTGAAGCATCCTGCTCTGGGTGTGCAGGTGTATCCTTGTCCTCACTGTGCGAGCCCCCTGTGCATGCACCTGTCAGCACAGTCCCCTGTGCTTGTGTTCTGGTTTTCCTGTCCTCTCATCTGTCTAATACTCTTCCTGGCCTCTGAAGTCCTTCTGCTGCTTCCCAGACCCATGGGAGTCAGCAGGCCCTGTCTGCTTTGCAGTGGCAGAAGAACTGGACTCTGAGGGAATGTGCCTATCACCTTCAGCTCTCCCTAGCACTGTGCTCAGAACAGTGAGCTGTGTAAAATTCTGTCATGGGGGTGAGGGGCCAGAGGGTCTGGTGGGGAGCCTGGCTCCTGTGCTCTGCTTACAAACGTGTTTCTCCTTCCTCTTCTGCTCTTGCCTGCCTCAGATGGCCCTGACTCAGGTAACGGTCAACAGCTCTCATTTTCCTCTGAAGTGTCAGAACAGCCAGGCATGTGTGGATGTTTGGGGATGTTTGTCTGCTACCTAGTACTGGCCCTTAAGAAAAGAATTCAGTTTGTCAGTGGCACTGATTTTCTTTGGCAGGAAAGGGGGGGATACAGCACAGGGAGCAGTCATGGTGCAAGAGGCTCATCGAGTCCACATGTGTGGCTGAAGAGGAGCCTGTGTGTGCATGCCTGTCTGTCCAGCTCTACTCTCCAGACAAGCTTCTGCAATGATTTTGAAAGCAGGAGTGTCTTGAGTGTGCTCTGCCCCACCAGGACACCCTAAGGGCTTTAAGATCTGCTTCTGCTGTCTCCTTGCTGTGGCAGCTTGTTCCATGGAAGGTGCTTCCCACACACACATCTCTTCCAGAGACATGGTTGCCAAGCCAGCCTGTCTGCTCTTACAGACAGGGCTTATTTGACTTCTGGGCAGTGCTAGTGTTGAGAGGATTTTTAAGTTATGATTTCTTTTCACTCATTGTTTTTAAGCTGTTGTTCTAGCCAAATGCCATCTGTGTCTGCCCTTCTGCTCAGCACAGACTGCTCCCAGAGGGGGAAAAATGGGGGTACACACCTGGGCCCCATGCAGGATGGCTCCTCTGTCAGCTTGTGGGTGTCAGTGTTTTGCCTCGTAGGCACCTTGGATCTCACTCTGCCTGTTCTGGCTTTTTACCCTCTCCTTTGGCAGACCTGGGGCTATTCCGGCGGGCAGCGATGGTGCTGTACACAGACTGTATCCAGCAGTGCAGTCGGCCGATGTACATGGTAGGTGACTTCTCGGCTCAGCTGTGGCTCGTTCTCTAGGCAAGGTGCAGAGGGAGGTAGTGTGACTATTTGAAAGAAGTGGTTCTCCCTGCTTCCTTCTCTCTGCTGGAGAGGTTTACCCCCACCTCCAGGCCTCTCCTGATCTTAGGTTTGGTGAATAAAACACAACAGCAAAGGTGATAGAAGCACGATAGGATCTGCCTTTGCTCTTGGTCCCTGGAGGTATCTGTTCAAGGGTGCAGTGCAGCCTCATTGGGGAAGGCAGCAGCTATTTCAGCTCTATGGTCATCTCCCAGCTCTGAATGAATAAAGTGCCAGACTGAGTTTTGCAAGCAGACTTGGTGCACTGAGGCATAAAGTAAGCCTGACCAGCTTGAGAATGCTAGGTTATGGAAGCAGCTGTAAGTATAAATACACATATGCCACAGAGAACACTTCTGCCTGCTGCAGCTAGAGTGGTGAGATGGGTGCAGTGCAGCTCCGTGGCTGTGTGGGATGCTGTCCAGAGCTTCCCCTGCTGTCCATTTCAAGCATTCAGTCCTTGCTTTGTGCAAGGATATTTCTGTAAAACGGTGGGAGTGAAGGAATCTAACTAGAAGATCAGTGGAAAGAGTGAAAGGATTTTCTGGACCTCAGGTGCTAGACTTATCCTTTTTAGAATCATCAAGTCATAGAATTGTTGAGGTTGGAAAATACCTTGGAAGATCATTGAGTCCAACCATTGTTGAGCTCTACCAAGTCTGGTGCTAAGCCATGGCCCTCAGCACCACACCTCTGCCTTTTCAAAATGGCTCTAGGCATGGGGATACAAATACCTCCCTGGGGAGTCTCTTCCAGTGTTGGAGAACCCTGTCAGTGAAGAAGTTGATTCTAATAGTCAACCTAAACTTCCCCTGGTGCAGCTTAAGACCATTTCCTCTCATCCTATCACTTGTTACTAGGCAGAAAAGACCAACACCCCACCTGACTCCAACCTCCTTTCAGAGGTCTTCCTCAGCCCCCTTTTCTCCGGACTAAACAACCCCAGTTTCCTCAGCTGCTCCTCACGAGACCTGTTCTCCAGACCCTTCACCAGCTTTATTGCCTTTCTCTGGACTCACTCTAGCACCTCAATGTTTTTCTTGCAGTTAGGGCCCCAAAACTGAACACTGTGGTCGCGCTCTGGCTGGTACAGGCCAGGATGCTGTTGGCCTTTTTGATGACCTGGGCACATTGCTGGCTCATCCATTCATGTCTTTTGTAATGATTAGTCTCTTTTTTTACCACACTTTCTTCAAATGTGCAAGGACCAGAGCAATTTCCACCTGGCTAAAGCTCCTGCAGAGCAATGTGTCCGTGTGTTTGCAGGAACCAAGTTCTTACATAATGATATCCTGAATCTGAGACAAAGGCCTAGTTTTGCATTTCTTTTGTTTCATATTCCACTCTCCATCATCTTTGCCAAATGATGGCAGACAGGAGAGGTGCCTGAGGACTGGAGGAGAGCCAATGGCACTCCAGCCTTCAAAAGGGGCAAGAAAGAAATTCCAGGAAACTCTAGACCAGGTAGCCTGACCTCCATCCCTGGAAAAATGATGGAGCAGCTCCTGCTGGAGGGCATCTCAAGGCACTTGGAAGAGAAGAAGGTTATCAGGAGTAGTCAGCATGGATTTACCAAGGGGAAGTCATGCTTGGCTAACCTGGTAGCACTCTGTGATGCCATAACTGAATGGGCAGATTCAGGGAAAGCAGTGGCTGTAGTCTACCTTGACCTCAGCAAGGCCTTTGACACCATCTCCCATGACATTATAGTGAGCAAGCTGAGGCAGTGTGGGCTGGAACAGCAGACATGAGGTGGGTTAGGAACTGGTTGCAAGGTGGAGTTCAAAGGGTGGTGATCAACAGTGTCTCCTTCTCTGGAGCCTTTCCAGGCCTGTCTGGATGTGTTCCTGTGTGCTCTGTGTTAGATAGGATTGTCCTGCTCTGGCAGGGGGTTGGACTGGATGCTCTCCTTGGGTCCCTTCCAACCCCTGACATCCTGTGAGCCTGTGAAGGATCTGGCTGTTTGCTACATAAAGCAGAGCACTCCAACCTGGACTTAGCATGTAGCAGCTGGTAGCACTGTAACATATTTGGTGTGTGTAGTGCTGACTAATGGTGACTGCAGACTATTTTTGCTGCAGCTTACACCCATTGCTGCTTGTCCTGTGCCAGGGAGCAGTGAGCAGAGCCTGTCCCCCCCTCCTGGCAGCCCTCAGATACTGATAAACATTGATCAAATCCCCTCTCAGTCTTCTCTTCTCCAGACTGAGCAGCCCCAGGGCCCTCAGCCTCTCCTCATCAGCCATGCCCTGCAGTTCCCTCATCATCCTCCTAGCCCTCTGCTGGACCCTCTCCAGCAGATCCCTGTCCCTCTGAAACTGGGCAGCCCAAAAGTGAAGGCAGTATTCAAGATGAGGTCCCAGCAGGGCAGAGTAGAGGGGCAGGAGAACCTCCCTTGATCTGCTGGACACACTGCTCCTAACACACCCCAGGATCCCATTGGCCTTCTTGACCATAGGTCTCTTCTTCCAGGACAGGATGGTGCTGCTCATTGTTGGAAACCTGGTCAACTGGTCCTTGTGAGTAGTGGAGTGTGTCTGTCTGTGTACTTGTGCGTGCGGGCAGCAAGATTCACTGTCGACACAGGCGGCCTGGAGTGCCTGGGGCATCCATCGGTGTCTGTACAATGAACCTCTGCTGGGGTCCTTCTGACACACTTCGGCAAGAGGTTTGATCTGATGAGCATTGATGGTCGGCAGATCCGTGGGCTGCAGTGCAACACTACGGGAGGCATCCCTGAGAGTTTCAGCTGGTGCTGTCCCTAATGGCTTGCCTCTGAGCAAGCTGGTGAAGATCTGGCCTGGTACTGTGTTGCTGCCTTGTGTTGTGCGGGCATCTGGGAGCTCTCTGGCACAGCTGATGTGCAGCAGACTCGACAGATGCTCGTTAGTCACAGAGCCTGGCCCAGCGGTAGCTTTGTGGATGAAGGGATCAGCTCCCGGATGAGACCTACACTCTCCGCAGCTGACCACGGCCAAGCTTTGCTTCTCAGCAGGAGGCAGAGGGAGCGGCCTCGGCCCCGCACGGGCCCGGCAGGGCTGCAGCGGCTGCCGCTGTCCGCTGCTGCGGAGCTGGAGGCAGCCGCTGCCGGCAGCTGACTGGGTGCGGAGGCTGCGGGCCTCGGGTGCCAGCGAGCTGCGGGCAGTGCCAGCGAGCTGCGGGCCTCGGGTGCCAGCGAGCTGCGGGCCTCGGGTGCCAGCGAGCTGCGGGCCTCGGGTGCCAGCGAGCTGCGGGCCTCGGGTGCCAGCGAGCTGCGGGCAGCGCCGGCGCTGCGCGGGGCCGAGCGGCTGCTGCTCTGCCGGCGCCTGCCGGGCCGGCCGTGGGGCTCGGTCGGAGCCCGGCGCTGCAAGCGGCAGCCCACTCGCACCGGCGTGGGCATCGGTGCAGCTGCTGCCCTCAGGCCCTGGGGCGCCCTGGCTGGCCCCGGTCCCGCCTGGCTGGCACTGCTGGGCATTTCCCCTGCGGGACTGGGCGGCTGTGGCAGCGCTGCTGTGTTCTGGGAAGAGCAGCAAGCGCCCGTCAGCCTTGGGGGGGCCCTGTCCCCTTGAAGGGGGCTGTCTAATGTCCCATCTCCCCTGTCTCGCAGTGCTATCTTTGGGCTGGTCTACCGGCCCAGGGATTTCGCCTCCTACATACTGGGCATCTTTATCTGTAACCTGCTGCTGTATCTGGCTTTCTACATCATCATGAAGGTAAAAGGAGGCAGATGTAGCTGTCTTTGGGGTGCCTGTTTCCAAGTGTGCCTCTTTTCTGGATTGGGTTTGGAGGTTGGGTCCCTCTGGTGCTGCAGAGGGACGTGGAGGGGCCCTGTTGGGGCGTGGGGTGTTGGTGTTGGGGAAGGATGCTGTGTAGACATCTCGGGGGGCTGGGCTGTGTCTCCCTGGGGCAGATTGCCCTTCACAAATGCAGCTGGCATAGCCTGATGTGGCAGCCCTGTGCACGGCTCTGAGCCCGGGGAGAAACTGGAGCATATTGTGAGGTCACATCCCTGTCCCTGCCTGCAGATCCGCAGCTCTGAAAAGCTCCTGCCCATCCCCTTGTTCTGCATTGTGGCCACAGCAGTAGTGTGGGCAGCTGCCCTCTACTTCTTCTTCCAGAACCTCAGCAGCTGGGAGGTAAACTTCCCCTCTCACTGTCCTTCTGTCCATCTCTTGTAATCTTTCCCATGGCTTGCTTTGCATCAAAAAAAATGCTGGGGAAGAGTCTTGGGCTGTTCCTGGGGAGCTGAAAGGCCCTAACTCCTTAAGCAGACTGGGCAGGGAGGGTGGGAAGCTGTGCTGAGCCAAGAACGAGTGTAAGCCCACGGCTGCAGAGACACTACTTGTGACCCAGGTGGTCTGGAGGCGGCTGGTGCTTGCTAGGAGACGGAGCAGAAGCTGGGATCTGAAAGCAAAACTGGGCAAATCCTGACCAGTGCTGAATGGAAGACTTCTCCCTGGAGCAAGTGTCCAATGGGCAGTAACTCACTTGGGGTTGTTAGGGCTCTCTTTGGCACGGGAGGCTCTTAGAATCCTGGCTGGATGCCTTCAAACAAGATGCTGTGTCCATCTCCATGGAAATGAAGAGCCTTGCTGAAGGTGGTCTAGAGGAGGCTGTGCAGCTTCTTCTGTGCAGGGCCTCAGAGGTGGAGACCAGAGGGCTCTCCCCAGATCTATCTCTGGGTTTAGGAGTGCCGTAATGTTCCTGGCTCCTGTTTGGAGATTTGTGTCTCAGTTCTAGTTTAAATTTAGTTAATAGATCTAGATTTAGTTTTAGTTTATAGTTTTAGTTAGTAGAACCAGTAACAATTTCTAGGATGCCTTTCCCTCTCCCTCTCCTTTTTGCAAAGAACAGGAATTAGATGTAGAGAGGGAGAGGTAAAACACACCCAGATAAAACAGTCTCACTTCAGTTTGGAAGTTTAAAGAGAAAACTTTAACAATAAATAAAAGGTATTTGAGGTAGGGGAGTTACAAAGAGGAATAGGGAAGGGAAAAGAAGACACAAAACATATACACAACCAGATTGATGGCAATGGGCTCGTCCACCTCACGCCCTGGTGGCCACGGGGTGGAACAGAGCAGCAGGAACCAGAGGGTAGTGCTGGCAGGCAGGGAGGCAGGGCAAGAGAGAACGAAACAGGAAGCTCCTGGTTTTACAGGGGGCTAGGGAGGAAGCGGGAGTGGGCTAAGCACTACGCCTGGAGTAAGGCTCAGACTCACCCCCAGGGAGGGGTCAGGAGGACCTGAGGTCAGGGTCAAGACCACTCCCCCAGGAGCGTTAACTCTTTTCAGCCTAAGACGACAATCTCCAGAGGGCGCAGTGTAGCCAGCAAGGGCCCTCTGCCAGTGGCTGTCAGGTCCTGAGCCCTGCCTGCTCTCCTAGGAGACTCCAGCAGAGTCCCGGGAGAAGAACCGGCCGTGCATCCTGCTGGGCTTCTTTGATGACCACGACGTCTGGCACTTTCTCTCCGCTGCTGCCTTGTTCTTCTCCTTTCTGGTGAGTCCTGATGAGCCTCTTCTTTGTCCTTGTTCCTCTCTCTCTGCCCAGAGCTGTGGCTGCCTTAGGACCCCACAAAAGTTCCCCAACTCCTCTGCATTGCTCTGCCGCTTAGCCTTCACAGTGGGATGCTCCTTATCAGTGGGTTCAGGCTTTTTCCTTTTGCCTTGGTTGCCCTCTGGCCTCAAATTGTCCCTGGGCATGTGGGTCACACAGCTGCTATAGGGAACATAAGAGGTTGCTAATGCAGCCAACCCTCTCATGAGTTTGTCCCCAGCAAGGGATCCAACTCTCTTTAACCTGTGCAGTAGTGCCACTGATGTGGAGCTTAGCTCGCTCCTGAGCTTTCTAGTATTTTGATAGTTGAATCCTGCTCTCTTCTGCTTGGTATCTCTTTTCAGGCCTGATGGCCTGTGGTGACAAAGGTGGAGGTTTCCCCAGCAATGGGGTCAGTGTGTGGTGTTTTGGGCAGTGAAGAGACACCTTGACCCTAGCTGTGCAAGGTGCAAGCTGTTTGTGAAGGAGCTGTGGGGACACATGCACTACCTGAGCTGTAGCAAGCAATTCCCACTGTGCTGCCTCCTGGATGGCTCATCAGAGGCTGATGATGAGGGACCAGCTTATAAGCAGTGTCTTCACTGTGGTTGGGGCAGGATTACCTGCTCAGGTCCTTGCAGCACTGCAGGCAGAACTGCCTGCCAGCTGTGACCTGCCGGAGTGATTAGCTTGGGAGCATTACAGAAACAAAGCTCATATGATACATCTCTGGGGGTGCTGTTGTGACTCCTGTACATGCTGGAGATATGGGCCCAGCTGGAGTTCCTCTGTAAAGACGTACCACTGGGAGCTGTTCATTCTTCCCATCCTTGGGCTGGCCAGTGAAACCTGAAGCTGCCTTATGCTTTCCTCCACAGGTCCTGCTTACCCTAGACGATGACCTGGACACGGTGCGCAGGGACAAGATCCCAGTGTTCTGAGTCCCCGGGGGGTGAGGGCACAGGGGTGTCCCGAACTGTTCAGCCAAAGGCATCTGTGGCCTGCTTCCATGGCCAGCCACCTCATGGGAGCCATGCAACTGGATTCCACAACAAGCACGAAGGGATACAGCAGTAACTGAGGTGGGACTGAGAGGGAGGACAACATTTGCTCCTTTCCTCTGGGGCAGGCATGAACCAGTGGCTGTGGCCAGTCCGCAGCCCTCTGGCTTGTAGGTGCAGTGGGTGCTGAAGCCAGAGAAAAGGAAGAAAATAGGAGGTGTGTTTGAGAGTTCTCCTTCCCTTCCTCCCTGCTGATGTGCTCCACTTCCTCTCTGGTGAGTGGTCTTGACAAGGGCAACACAGTTCCTCCTGCACTGGCAGCTGGTACCTGTACCCTGAAGGCTGCTGCTCTGAGTCCCTTCAGCAGCAGTGAGGAGAGTCTTTGGTTCCTATCCTGCACCCTCTGAGTAAGCACTGGACTCCAAACTGAGGTGACAATGGGCAACTGTTTTCTGGTTGGTTTTCTGTTGGAGAAACTCCTCCTGTAGCTGGTGGGGAGCCACAGTGACAGGAGAAAGAAGCCTACCCTTAGGCAGTGTTGGAGTGAGATGGTGGACTAGAGCTGCCCAAACCTCCTGACTTGCTCCTGTGGCCTCCCTCACACATCTTAAACAGCCTCACTTCCCTCTGGTGGTCCCACACAGGCTGTTGGCAGTGTGATGATCTTCATGCCACCAGAAGTGCTATCCTCAAGTGATGCTAAGAGAGAGCCTGTGGTGAAGCCACAGCCTTGTGCAGTGGCAGCTGCTTGGCTCTTGCCGTGTGGCCTTGCTGAATGGGATGGCTGCTCGGCAGCCTCAGACTTCCTCCTCCCACAAGTTTGCTTTGAGACAAACTTGGCCAGGAAGATTCCCTGGTGAGCTGGGAGTGTGGAGGCAGTTTGGAGGCAGTTGGAGTTGAGCTCTTCAGGTAAAGATCTGAACCAACCTTCTTTCCTCCCCAAATTTATGCATCCAAATTCAGTTTGGTTTTTTTTTCAGATGTCTCCTGCACTTATTCCTGAGTTTTGTAGATATTTAAAACCAAGAGTAAGGTGTGAATCATTTCAGGCCTCCAGTGTTACATGGTTTGCTCATTTCACCTGAAAGGTATTCTTTGAAGCCTGATGTCCTTATTCTTGTAATTGAGCTTTTTCCTTTGGTCGCTGTGCGCGTGCCCAGTGGTGTGAGGGCTTCCTTCCGCTCATGCTTACCAAAGCAGGAGACTCTGGTAGTTTTCCGGTCCAGAAGTCTGTCTCCTAGAAAGGTTTTGCACTAATTGTGTTTTATTTTTTTCCAAGTTGGAGTTTGTCGAGATGGTCAATAAAATGGAATGTTCCTGGTTATCTGCTCTGCAGGTTGATCTGAATTCTTCGTGCTCTAGCTCTCAGCAGCAGCAAGGAGAGAACTTGGAGCAGGAGGCTACCCAACAGTGTCACCCAGCTGATCTCATCCTTAGGACATTCACGGCTTCCTGAGTGGAGATGCAGGTGACCTGCTTGTTCTCTTGCCCAAATTGCCTTTGTGAGGCTAAATAGTGAAGAACAGACACTGCTTGGCAGAGTTGGAGAGGACTGCAGGAAGAATGACACAAAAGGTAGCCGGTTGTTATCTTCCCAAGTGGAGCTGCTCTGCTCCAGACACATTACACTTCTGGGCTCCTCCATTCAAGAGAGATGTTGAGGTACTGGAAGGTGTCCACAGGAGGGCGACAAAGCTGTGAGGGTCCTGGAGCACAGCCCTGTGAGGAGAGGCTGAGGGAGCTGGGGGTGTGCAGCCTGCAGCAGAGGAGGCTCAGGGCAGAGCTCATTGCTGTCTGCAACTCCCTGCAGGGAGGCTGTAGCCAGGTGGGGTTGGGCTCTGCTGCCAGGCAGCCAACAACAGAACAAGGGGACAGAGTCTCAAGCTGTGCCAGGACAGGTCTAGGCTGGATGTTAGGAGGAAGTTGTTGGCAGAGAGAGTGATTGGCATTGGAATGGGCTGCCCAGGGAGGTGATGGAGTCACTGTCCCTGGAGGTGTTGAAGCCAAGCCTGGCTGGGGCACTTAGTGCCATGGTCTGGTTGCTTGGGCAGGGCTGGGTGCTAGGTTGGGCTGGCTGAGCTTGGAGGTCTCCTCCAAGCTGACTGATTCCATGATTCACTTCAGGCAGAATGTGCAGGAACATGCAAAAGGTAGTAGTGGTCCCTTTGTGCTGCATTATATTCCAGTGCTTTGGGCTTGACTTCCAGGCTTGGTGCACAAATGGAGTTCTGTTTAACGTCTGAAAATTTTAAGGAAAAAAATCTGCCTTTTGAGGGAGGCAGAGCACTGGACCAGCTCTCACCCCGCCCTCCCCCCCAAGACGGGATAGGAGGAAGCAGAGAAGCTAGGATAGAGGGAGCCAGGGGGAGACACCTCCCCCCATCTAGGGCTGCGGGCCAGTAAACTTGCATGAGCCCTTCCCCAAGGCAGGTGGCCTGCCAGGCACAGTAGGGCACCCCCCTCTGTTTTTGTCTGTCTGGGAAAGCAAAAGCCAGCAACGTTTACCTTGTCTTCTGGTAGGCAAGATAAATGGAAAGATAATAGAGCAGAGTTAAGAGGAAGCAAATAGATCCAGAGACATAGACTAAAGTGGAGGAGATTATTTACCTTTGTCTTTTTATCCCTCTCAGCAAGCCAGTGAATGACTCAGACTTCAGCATTATTTTCTTTTCACAACCAATGGTCTCATTTCTCCCATTAAAATATTCCAATTAGCCTGGGACAGGTCTGGGCAAAGGAACAGGTCCTCATCTGTTCCTGGCACCCACTTCCTTTGTTGGTCTGGCTTTGGAAATGCTCTCCGTGGTGACATCTGACAAAATTAAGTGGCTTTGATAAAAAATGGGTGAGCTGCAGAGCAAGAGAACTTTTTCTCCCCTGCCACACACATGATTAGACATTCCACCTGCCAAGAGACCTTGTTCCAAGCTTGTGTTTCCTTCTAGCCTGGAAGCTGGGGATCTTCTCTAGATAGGGAGCTGGGAAAAAAAACAACCCTAATATTGAACAGCAGTTGGAAGTCTCATTGTAGGAGGTACAAGAGCAACATATGGGCTTGCTGAGCTAAGCAGAGATGAGCACGGTGTGCAAATAGCAAGGTGGTGGCAGAGAGGAAGAGAGATTGGAGAAGGGTGGAGAACAGCACAGAACAAGCAGGAAAATGTAAGAATTAAATACAGGGAAAGGCATCTCAAGCCTAAGGAGATGGAAGGACTGGAATAGTCTCCCTGCTGCTTCTGTGCCTCCAGCTTGATGCATCAGATGGTAAAATTTCCTCTTGGCGCCCTGCCTGCTGGTTTGTTTACTTAATCCTCCCACCTGGCAGCTGCAGGAGTGCCTTGAGAGAGACCTGAGGCTCTGCAGCCTGGAGAAGAATGAGAGGTGCTTTGAAATGCGTATCAATAAGGGTGGAGGTCATGACCATGGGGCTGGACAGTGGTGCCCAGTGCCAGGACACGGGGCAGTGGGTACAAACCAGAAGACAGGGGGTTCACTTGAACTTAAGGGGAAACTACTGCCCTTTGAGGGTGCTAGAGCACTTGGAACAGCCCATCGAGGGAGGTAGTGGAGTCTCTACCTCTGGAAGCATTCCAAACACATTCCTGGCCACATTCCTGTGTGATCTACTCTAGGTGATCCTGCTCTAGCAGGGGGTTTGGACTATTCTTGCTTCCCCTCTCACAAGCTGCTGTAACAACTCTGGAAAGAGAAGCAAACAGTTCTGTTTTCTGATGAATGCCCCCTCAGTGAGTTTAAGTGGCTGATGGCAGGGTCTGTGGAGCTCAAAGGAAGCAGGAGCCAGGGCAGGTCTAGGCTGGATGTTAGGAGGAAGTTGTTGGCAGAGAGAGTGATTGGCATTGGAATGGGCTGCCCAGGGAGGTGATGGAGTCACTGTCCCTGGAGGTGTTGAAGCCAAGCCTGGCTGGGGCACTTAGTGCCATGGTCTGGTTGCTTGGGCAGGGCTGGGTGCTAGGTTGGGCTGGCTGAGCTTGGAGGTCTCTTCCAACCTGCTTGATTCTCCCCCCTCCAGGAAGGTGTGGACAAGCTCTGCTCACTGCTCCCTGGCATAGGACGAGCAGCAATGGGTGTAAGCTGCAGCACAGGAGGTTCTGCCTCAACACAAGGGGGAACTTCTTTGCTGGAAGGGTCCCAGAGCACTGGCACAGGCTGCCCAGAGAGGCTGTGGGGTCTCCTTCTGTGGAGCCTTTCCAGGCCTGTCTGGATGTGTTCCTCTGTGATCTGTGTTAGATAGCATTGACCTGCGCTGGCAGGGGCTTGTATCTGATGCTCTCCTTGGGTCCCTGCCAGCCCCTAACATCTGGTGAGCCTGTGATTCCATGATAAACAACGATGTTTTTGGTTTTGCCTGTCTTGAAGAGCTGGGTTTTTCACGGGGAAAGGGGCCCTGCCACCAAGAATACAGTATTCCAAGGGCAGTTTCCTTCTGTTTTTTTAATAAAATACTATCATGTTTATATCTATACAAATAATTCTTACAACTGTTAAACAAAGTATTACAGCAAACAATAGAAATCTCAGAACTCTGAAGGAGATCATGGGTTGGGATATTTACACCTGAATGTGGCACGTTTGTAAAAGGATGTCAAAATAAAGGGAGCACAATCTTATTTACAACTGGAAGCTGAACTTCCTCTTCGTTCACTACAGATTTCTACTGCCAGAGTTGCTTTGTTTTCCCACTGTAAAAGAGCGAGGACTTTCTGCTGTATCCAAGTAATTTACAGCTGTGGAAAACAGAAGCACAAAGCAGAAAACCGAATGTAAATAATTTACAGTGTGGAGGGTAGCAGTATCTTTGATTCAGCATCTCCTCTGGCAAAAATCCCTATTTGCTTCCCTTCTCACAGTGAGCAGGCAGGAGCAGGGCTCCAACCCCACTGTGAGCTTACTCGGTTGGCATTTGTGATTGCGGAAGTGGCAGACTTGGAAACCTCCTTGTAAAAATACTTTGGGTGAGGCAGGAAGAAATAATAAACCCTGGTGGCAAATACTAAATGGCTCCTGTGGACCTGAGCAGAGCATGCTGCCAGAGAACATTGCTTTTTATCCTTACCAGCAACATTCTCTGCTCTGCATTTCACCAGGTTCACAGAGTAACTTGCTGAGCTGAACTACGGGGCTCTGAGGCTTGAGATTTACCCTGGGGATCAGAGAGATGGTGGGAGGTTGGAAACACCTTCAGCATGCAAACCTGCATGTAGCACTGGCAGGTCCTGTCAAGGGGCCAGTTGTCCTTGCTGGGGCAGTGGTGGTGGGAGAAGGGAAGAGCAGTTGCCCTTGCTGGGTAGGGGGAGAGCAGTTGCCCTTTCCGGGTCAGTGGCAGTGGGAGAAGGGAAGAGCAGTAGTAAGTAACTGAGGTTAAGTGGTGATCAAGAATGGAGCTCCTTCTAGGACTGTCTCAGAAGACAACACAAGTGTTACCAATTTGGTATAAATAGAGTTAATGCTCTTCTGTCTTTTCACTCAAAGGAAGATTATTACCCAAGGGATGAGCATGAAACTTATTTAGGGAATAACAAAAGACCACAGCTGCCTACACTCAGCCATCCAGACTGAGTATGAGTTTGTGACCAAATCCTTGAACCAGGACTGCACAATGACCTTTGAGGAAGGTGGAAAGATAATAGATGAGACATAATGAAACAACTCCTTTTCTCCAGACATGCCCTCTACAGTTGCCCTGCCAGAGGATTTGTTTCCTGCTACAGCACTCGTCACCAACCGCAGCAGCAGCAGGTCTTTAGAGTGCAGTAGGAGCACTGTGCAAAACCTCAGGAGGCTCTGTCCTAGCATAGCATATTTGGGTTTTTTTCCATACAGGTGTTCTTCCTTCCACCTGGGCAGCGGCAGGAGCTAGAAAACATTCCAGTAAGGCTCAGCTCCTGGCTCGGAGCACTTCAGTTCTCTGTTGCTGCAGCTATTCTTCAGTGATGAAAAGGTATATACAATTTAAAACATCACTGTTTTATTGCCTGTTTTCTCTGACTCTGCTCTTACCCTTTGAGGCTTCGTAAGGGATTAACCAAGAACTACCCTGCCATACATGCAGTCCAGCTCTAGACATTTAGGGCAAGCTGAAAGCCACAGCTGCACAACAGTTTAGAGGCAGTGGTGACCATTTTCCTTCTGCTGCTGCTTTGGCTAAATTAAGCAGTACTGGGTGTTTTTCCTTGCTGCAAAGCCAAAGCCTGCTTCATATAAGTAACCTTCAAAAAGTCTCAGGGAAGAGAAAATTGCCATTCTTGAGCTAACAAACCGCAATAAAACACACAATCTTTTCCAAGTAGATCTCAGAAACAAAGGAACTGTTCATTAGGTAATTCTAGCCAAGAAAATGCTGGAAAAAGCTAAAGTGTTGGTGTCACAGAGGTTTGCTGAAGAAAAGGTAGCTGCTGAATTACCTTAACAAGGAAAACAGAATCGTTTGATCTGAAAAACTTAAGCCACTTTTTCAAACTTAGACGCACACACAAACAAACCTCAACACCAAATCCCACCACAGAGCAAAACCCCCATAAACCCCAGGGCCTTCTTTAGCATCTTATCACCCTGATACCTAAGAACAGCTTCAGTGGTAAAGGGAAGGGAAAAAAAACCAAACAAAAGAAAACAGAAAACAGTTTCCACTCAACGACAAAGATGTTGCAAGCACTCCTCATCCTATAGCCTTGGGAAAGGGCCAGCAGTTGGAAGCTGAAATGCAGATTTGGTGGCACAAACTGACCCAGGAAGCTACATACAAACTAAAATTGCTTAACACACAATTTTGTTTCTTTTGGTGTGAACCCTAACACCTCTTCTCCTCTCTCTTTGTCCACTCACTGTTCCTCCTAAAGGCATGTGCACATGAGGCTGACATCTGCAGCAAACCCACAAGGTGCCCTTCAGTCAGGGGACCTGGCCAGATTCAGCATTCAAAGACCATCTTAGCCAGTCAGACAAAGGACCTGCTCAACAGAGCAAATTCTTGGTTAAAATGATCTTAGAAGTGCCAGCAGGACAAAGAGCAGAACCTGGACGAGAGTGTTTCTAGGAAGCTCTCACAGCTAAGGCTGCCTACCTGGCTCTTCATAGTGCTCTCCAGCTCCAACACCACTGCCACAGGATCACTTGGCATTGTTTATGGCATGTAAAAAGCCTCTCACTGCTATGTGGTTGAACTCCAGCAGAAAGAGCCATGCTCAGGCAAGATAACAAAAGGCTCTTTCTCTGCAAAGGAATTACTCTGCAAGTCATTGTACCCAGTGTATCTATGCAGCCCTCTGGTCCAGCTGCTCTTGGGTATCTGCTGTGCAGCAGCGGCTGCTGGCTTTGGTATGATCCACACATGGTCAGGCTCAGCATTTCTAGTGAGGATTAAGAGGATGCAGAGAGGAGGGGAACCAAGGTGCAGAAACAGTTGCTGCCTTTTGTTTTGGGGTGAGAAATTAATCACAGGCAGGTCATAACTTCCCCACTTATTAGTCTGCAGACAAAAAGTTCCCCATGAGCCAGCAATGTGCCCTCACGGCCAAGAAGGCCAATGGTATCCTGGGATGCATTAAGAGGCGTGTGGCTAGCAGGGAAAGGAAGGGTCTCCTCTCCCTCTGCTCTGCCTTGGTGAGGCCTCATCTGGAGTACTGCATCTAGTTCTGGGTTTTCCAATTCAAGAAGGACAATGAATTGCTGGAAAGAGTCCAGTGGAGAGCCACTAGGATGCTGACCCATCTACTTTCTGAAGAAAGGCTGAGAGACCAGGAAAAGAGCAGCCTGAGAGAGGATCTCACTAATATCTAAAGAGCAATTGTCAAAAGGATGGAGCCAGGCTCGTCTCACCGTTGTCCAGTGACAGGACCACAGGCAGTGGACACAAACTGGAACCCAGGAGGTTCTGTGTAAACATAGGGAAAAAGTTATTCACTGTGAGGGTGAAGAATCCATTCCCTCACAGCCTGGATGTTAGGAGGAAGCTCTTCCCAGAGAGAGTGATTGGCATTGGAATGGGCTGCCCAGGGAGGTGGTGGAGTTGCTGTGCCTGGAGGTGGTCAAGCAAAGCCTGGCTGGGGCACTTAGTGTCATGGTCTGGTTGACTGGCCAGGGCTGGGTGCTAGGTTGGACTGGGTGATCTTGGAGGTCTCTTCCAACCTGCTTGATTCTATGAGTCTCCATCCTGCTCTCAGCAGGTTTCAGGTGGTCTTGAGAAGGACAAGAAAGGGGCACATGGTGACTATGCAGAAATCACCCTGCTCATTCACAGCGATGCCAGGGACACGTCTCTAGAGAAGACTGAGGATTACGTGGTCATCACTTGTGAGTGGCACACCACAACCCTCTGCAGTTCCTTCCAAACTGCACAGGCCTCCTGTGAGCAAGGCTTCTAGTTTTGGTCATCTGTGTGAACAGAAGAGCAGCACATGACAGCTGCCACGGTGTCACTTCAGAAAATCAGGTACCATATTTAAAAAAGCCCCAACACACCAAACAACAAAATCACAGCTGACACGTGGCCAGCAGGGCCAGGGAGGGGATTCTCCCCCTCTGCTGTGCCCTGCTGAGACCCCACCTGCAGTACTGCACCCAGCTCTGGAGCCCCTATTCCAAGAGGGCTGTGGAGATGCTGGAGTGTGTCCAGAGCAGGGCCAGGAGGATGCTCAGAGGGCTGCAGCAGCTCTGCTGTGAGCACAGCCTGAAAGAGTTGGGGCTGTGCAGGCTGGAGCAGAGGAGGCTCCCAGGTGACCTTCTTGTGGCCTTCCAGGATCTGAAGGGGGCTCCAAAAAATCTGGGGAGGGACTTTTGAGGCTGTGAGGGAGTGGCAGGACTGGGGGGAATGGAGCAGAGCTGGAGGTGGGGAGAGTGAGAGTGGCTGTGAGGAGGGAGTTGCCGAGCATGAGAGTGGTGAGAGGCTGGAGTGGGTTGCCCAGGGAGGTGGTTGAGGCCCCATGGCTGGAGGTGTTTGAGGCCAGGCTGGCTGAGGCTGTGTGCAGCCTGCTCTAGGGTAGGGTGTCCCTGGGCATGGCAGGGGGTTGGAGCTGGCTGCTCCTTGTGGTGCCTTCCAACCCTGCCTGATTCTATGATTCTGTTCCATGAAAAGATAAATGTTTCTGCCTCGTTTGAAGAAAAGCATGCTGCAGAGCCATTACATAAATCAAACTTAGCCAGTTCTTGCCTTCAAAAGAAACGAGACCAAAATGCGTGTACTGGAGATGCACATTCGCTCCATCTCTCAACACACACAGAGACATATGCCCCTTCCTTGTGGTGCTCAAATCACAATCCTTTCTTCAGTCTTGACACATTCACCTTCCATCTCCAGCCACAATCTCAAGGGTTTAGACAAAAGGTGCATTCAAGTGCAAAGTACTGATATTAACTTGGGCCAGATGCTGTCAGCAAGGTCAAGTGAAAACTCTGCCTCTGGGGATCCCCACGCGTTTTGTGAGATGCCACAGGCTCAGTCCTCCTCCCGTGTGCTGCCTGGTGTAACAGAGGGCTGCTCTCTCAGACAGCTGCTGTTTGAGCATACTCCAAAGAACAGGAGAGGGGAAAACACAACCCAAAGACATTAAGAAGGTGCTAAACAAGGTGCAAAACCCACCCTGAGGTAACTTGCAGCATATGATCAATGACATTGCAATAAATACGACTGCCATCTCTGCTGACTATACCAGGAGGACTCGCAAGCTACACGAGAACACTGACCAAGCCTTCAGCAGCAATGGAGCTGTTCGAACACATCCAACCAAAAAGTCTTCTCAAGAAACAGAAAGTCATGGGTTAAAGAAATCTTAAGTTTTCTAAAGTGGTACTTTTAATTGCTGACCACGGAAACACATAGTAATCTCTGCCAGGTAAAGTCAGCCTCCTGTCAAATGCTCGTGGCAAGCTTCAAGCAGATGAAAGCTGCAGAAGGAATGCAGTATCAGTTAGCACTGGGCTAACACTTGATTTGTGCTGAGGCTCCCGAAGGTATCTCACAAAGCAGAAAGAGAACCCAAGCCACTTCAAGTTTGCGTGCAGGTTCAGCTAAACGCATCAGAAAGGAAACAAAACCTGCAGCCTTTGTCTCCTGCCTCCCACGTGGACGCTCTCCCTCCTTTCTTTACACCCAGGCATTACTGAGGGTGGTCCTGACCCTGGAACAACAGGGACATCAAACTTGATCATTGGAAAATCAACAACCAATATTTGCACAGCTCTCAAGTTTGCGTCCTTACCATTTAGTAGTAAGTAAGCATTGCTATAGGCACTGGTGCTTTAAAGTTAGTAAGGTGGATGGAAATAGAGCGTGTATATAAATACCAGAAGTACCTTTATACATACATTTAGGCAAATAAACAGTGATGCTATGGGTGGTCTCTTCAGGAATGTGAGCAAGATCCACTTTCTTCAAGTACATAAACGACGCACTGGACTCGAAGTCAGTCTAGGAGTTTTCACACAGCTGAGCTGCAGTCGTGACCTAGAATATGGCTTATATTGTGGGCAGGTCGGTTTGAGGACTGCTTGGAAGAATCTGAAGCAGAGGTGTTTGCAATGGAAAGCAAAGGCGACATTGCTGAACCATCTGGAGGAAGAGCTGTGGCTATTTCTGGGAACAAAGATGTCAAGTTAAAATTGGATAAATGCGACGTGTTGGTCATGTGCATTGGTGGCATGTCTGGAAGCAAGGGAAAACTTGGCTGAGCGAAACCAACGGGCCTGGGAGGAGACAGAATGGATCCAAATCGATTGTTTAGGCTTCCGCTGCTTGGCTTCTCTGTGCTTGGGTTAGGAAACATTTGATTTGGAAAGTAAGGGATAGAAATGTCGTTGGAAAGGGTGGGGTGTGCAGGAGAGTAAGGTGGGTAGAAGGATGGCAGCGTATTCTGAGGATCCACAGGGATTAGAGCTGGTGTACGAGTGGCACTGGGCTGAGTGACTGGTGGGATGAAAGAGGCATTGGCATTTATCGGTGGATTCATGCCACCCTCTGGGATGAAAGGGAATCCAAAATTCTGGGAGAGAGTATGTTGGTCAGGGGCCGCGTTGTCGTTGGACACTTGGGGGCCATCAGCCATAAACCGGACGATGCTTCCTCTTTTTTCTATGGCAGACTGCTGGCGTCCGAGGATCATGCTGCTGCTGGTGGAGAGGGGGAGATGGGGAAGACTAGGGTCAAAGACGTTTCCGTGCCTTTGGTTTCCAGATCGATTCCTTTCAGGCTGGCGTATTTTAGAACCTCCGTTATCTGGCAGAGGATGCCTCGACCGCTGAGTAACTGAGGAATTCGGCTGACGAACAGAGGGTTGCCCTTGCTCACCGTTTCCATGAGAAACTGCAGGATGAGGGTGACTCGGCCTCACCACTCCATGCATGTTGCTAGAAACAGGTGGATTCATGTGGCTCTTGGTTCCATGACTGTCTGTCATCCTCATGGGATTGGACTTCTGCACAGAGATGTTCGGGCTTGTATTGCGACCCTGAATATCTCCTGAGGAGGATGAACTTGAAAACGGAATAGTCAGAGAACTGTTCCTTGTGTTAATGGCACCAATAGACAGGTCACAGCTCTCCCTGCCCTGGCCGTCGCCATCTCTTCGGACGTGGACACCTTCTCGTGCTGGGGGACAGCTGTACTCGATTGTGGAGGAGGCACCGCACTGTGTGTTCCTTTGATGTTCTGGGATTGATCTTTGGCTTCCACTAACTTGATCTCCAAGGTGAGGGGCCAGTAAACTCTGCATGAAACTTTGGTGGCATGTATTTTCATTTTCCCTTGGCGGCAGGGGGTTTCCTGCTGGGATACCTTGCACTGGCTGGTAGGGCAATCTCTTCTGTCTCTCTATGGATGGCCCAGTGTTTTGACTGATCCGAAACGCTTGTGACTGCATGCCCCTGAGAGATGACACAGAATTACCAATCTCGCTGTTTCTTGAAGCCTGTACATCAAAATTGCCTGTTGGCTGCTGATTGGGCCCAGCTGCTTTAAACGTCTGACAGTCAGAGAGACGCTGCACATCTGAGCCAACTGTATGGTCAACAGATAAGCGACCCTGCATATTATGAATCACCAACCCTTTGTTTCTAGAAACATCAAGATAGCTTCTCATTTCAAGCTGGTCAGAAATCCTAGGGCCTTGGAGAGATATTCCTATCCTCTGCTCTGAATTAGAGGGCGTCTTCCCAATGAGTGCCTCAGCAGAGTAGCTAGAGACTCTGTTTCTTTCCTGCCTGTGAGGGGTGCATGTCATGTCTGATGGTCTGGTTACAATACTTGCCTGGGACACCATTTGCTGCTCTAAGCCTCTGGAGGTCATAAGTCTTTGCATTTGATTGTGCCCAGACACATGCTCAGAAGCTGAACTTTGCTGTCTGCTGCTAACCTCTTGTGGCTGTTGGTGCATAATATCCTGATTTATATGGCTCTGAGGGTGGTTATGATGATTTCTGCTGGTTGCAGGATTTTCACAGCTCTTTTCAGACTGGGAAGCTCCAAAATGCTGCTGCATCTGTTGCTGCATTTGCTGGTGGTGAGGATGAGGCTGACCACCTTTTTGCCGTGTTTGCTCACTTCCGTGGTGTTTTTGCTGTAGAGAAAGTTGTGTGGCTTGTGTTCCCTGGATGAGATTTCGTTTCTTTTGCATCTGCACCTCCTGCTGTATGGTTCGCTGTTGGTGGACACTGTGAGGTTGAGAGTGGACTGAGTTTTCCCCATGGGTGATGTGGTGCTGCAGCTGATACAAATGGTGCCTTTCTCTTAACTGACCAGCCTGCTGCTGCTTTAAATATGGATGATTGCTGTGGAGGTGAGATATGCCTTGAGAAGGAACATGTTGAATTGGCTGCAAGTGCTGCCCTGCCTGGCCTTGCTGCTCTGAAATGGATGGCTGAGAACTGCACTGAACCTCAGTTTGTCTCAAGGCTGGTGGCACAAAGTTGCTGTTGGGTGGGAACAACCTGTTAAGGCCATCGGTGTGCCCTTGATTGCTTATGGATGCAACTGAATTGGACGAATTAGGAGGAATCTGGCTGACTAGCATTTGTGTTTGCTCGGCAATACTCTCTGGTGTTCGGTTCATCAGTGCCATCCCTTCAAGCCTTATGGGTGTTGTCTGGCACTGCTTTTGCCTCTTGGCTGTAGAGAGCAGAAGATCATCTTGAACAGCCCGCTTGGCAGAGTCTTTGCGACCTTCGTGGCTCTGCTGTTTTAGGTGTGATTCCTGCAACTGAGGAGCCTGCATGGTGCTTGCCCTGATAGCATTCAGTTGTTCCTGAGCATAGTCACTCATCATAGCAGGTGCTGGAGACTGATTGATGTATGTGCTAGATGGAAGGGAGAGGCTCACAGTTGCAGGGACATTTGCTGGCTCTGAGGACTGGGCTAAACTCGAGCAGCTCACAAGGGGATGGACAATGCGACTCTGGTGTATTAGATTATTCACACTTAAACTGGTTATGCTGGGTGACTGGGAAGCAGAGATCTGCAAAGAAGTGTTTGGTGTTTCCACACCACCTATGGAGCAGCTTGGCTTTTCAACCTGTCTGTCAACATTTGTCTGTACTGCATCCTGGGCACTGAATTTGTTTGTTGCTGCTTCCAATGGCCCTGCATTGCTTTCTTTCACTGGTTGAGGTTTAAAAGGCTGTTGTTCTCTCTCCAATGGTGTGACCTCAGCTGACTTAGAGATGGCATCCCGCACGCTCACCTGCATTCCTCCTCCACCTTTCTCAAGGTTTTCCTGATCAAAAATAGCTCTTGCTGCAAGAGCTACAATGTCAGTCTGTTCTGAGAATGTGCAGTTGCTACATGTGCTGGTTGAGGTGCTGCTAGTAACATCTTCTCTGGTTGTATCTGGCAACATGGATGCAACCGAGAAGCTTCGACTGCTGCCAGAACTAGTTGACATTGGGGAGTCTGCCTGCCTGCTAGCCATAAGGGAAGCACTAACCACTTCCTGATCAGAAATGCAGGGGTGATGCTGGGAGAGACTATCACCTTCGCTGTTCATCAGCAAGAGTTCCTGCTTCTCAGGCAAATCAACGTTCGATTCTGCTGATTTAGAGTTTTCCACAGGAAAATTAGAATGCTCTCTCTGTGCAGTAAAAGAAGAAGAGTTTTTTCCCACAGTTGCTCTTTCTTTTGTGAGATCAGACAGCATTTTAGTTAGACCCTGTCCTTCTAACAAGTCTGTATCTTGCATTACCACTGAGGAATCCTGTGCAATGTTGCAGGACTCTGCAACTGTTCCTGCTTTGGAATTAGGACCTGCTGCACTGCTCTGTGCTGCTGATGTCCCAGCAACCTGAGAATGTGCTTCTGTACAAGAGGATGTTAAGGTGCTGGGGGGATCAGAGGGCTTAGGAGACTCTGACAGGGCAGAGCTGGTTGGTGGCTGGCTCTGAGGCCCATGAGGCTGCTGGAGAGGAACAGTACCTTTGGCACTCGGCAGGACAAGGGTCAGCTGCTCTGACACGACCTGCTCCAGTGGCAAGGAAGCAGGTACCTCTGCCGAGCTGGGCTCAGGGGCAGAGTGGGTTTTGGCTGGCTCTTCAGGGCTCACAGTCTCTTCAGAATGACAGCCAGAAATGCCAACCCCACTTGATGCTGCCACGCTGCTTGCCTGTGATGCCACCAAAGCTTGTGACACTGCTGGAGTGCTTTCAAGCAGCCTCTCACTGTTTGAATGCTTTGCTGCTGTTTCCACAGGAGTGCAGTCCACTCTCTCAGCATCTTTGCAAGCAACCACTGGGCAGGACACTTTACTGCTGACTGCTTGGTGTTTCTTTGTACTCAGCTTTTTGTTAGGCCTTTTTGCTTTTGCAGTGGAGGGCAAGCCAGGAACTGCTTTTTTGGGGGAAGCATTTATGGAATTCGATGTGCTAGTTAATACTGAAACCTCTGCTGGTACTGAAGATGCCACAGAGGTTGGCAACGACACACAGTTGACTGTGGCACTGGGGTTACTGACAGTTGTGGGATTGGTAGGGTGGCTGAGAGACAAGTGTAAGCAGCTCTGTCCAGCCATTTGTGAGATGCTTTGATTGAGGTTAGCTAAAGCACCGAATGTATTGAGGGCAACATTGGTATTTGGATCTTCGCTGGTGGTAGGTTGAATAATTTGCATAGGGGCTTGATTTGAAGCTCCAGATGAAGATATCACAGGCTGCAATGCAAAAAGCTGCCCATTTAATGAGATAGTTTGAGGATGCTGTTGATTTGACATTGTCACTGAAAACGTTTGGGTAGAGCTAGAAGATGGCAAAGAGGATGGTCTTGGTAATATATGGACAAGGTGTTTCCCTCCAAAAGTCTGTGGAAGAGCAGCGTTCTGGGCAGAGCTGCTCGAGTTGGCGACTGCAGTCGGCCCATTCACAGGGACTCTTAGAGCAGCAGCAGAAGGCTGAGCGGAGAGGAGGGGAAGAGGTGGCTGATTAGCAGCTTGTATAATTACGATCTGCTGACTAACATTTTGGCTGGGAACTTCTGCTCTCACAATCGGAGGGCACGGAGCCGGGGTTGGAGGCTGAAGAATGATGACGTTCTGGTTAGGTGGTGCTCCTGTAACAGCTGACGCCACTGGCTGAGCCATGTGAATCACCTGCATAGCTGAATTCAATGGAAGGATACTTCCTGCAGCCTGAGTTTTAACCTGTGCCTGGCTGATCAACGGCTGCATAGGTAAGGGTGGGCAAGAGGGCAACGTAACTACAATTTGTTCAGCTGCCTGACCATCCCCAGGCAGAGAAGTATTCAAACTGATGCTCGTAGTCAAAGGCCTGCTGTGAGCAGCAGACACAGTACCAGTGCCATTAACTGGCTCTAATAGTGCAGTCATTATACTGGATGGTGTTTGGCTTAGGGGCTGAACAGTATTTCCTGCTAGCTGCAAAGTTGTCCATGTGGTCTGTGTATTTCCAGCTGAAGGCATCCGTGTAAGGCTACTCATGTTTTTCAAGTCTGAAGTGCCAACCCCTGAAGAGCCTGAAAAAGACCAGCAGTTCTCCAAGGGACTGGCAGGCAGAGTGCTTGTTGCCGTCGCAGCCTTGATGCCTTCTGCTGCACCAGTCACGAGCGTCCCAGCACTGCTTACCAAGTCTGCACTTCTGAGGACATTTACAGAGGAAAAACTATCTGCAACAGACACTCTTGCACATGGCACACAAGCTGTGTCTGTGGTTGAAACGACACAGCTTTCCTGAAGGTCACTCCTAGAATTGTGTCTGTTTGTACAAGTTGTATTTACCTGTTGAACTTGGGAGGCTTCTGTGGAGGTGTTGGAAGGAAGGCTGATTGCTGGCAGGAGTGTTTTCTTTGTTAGTTTAGTGCCCTCCTCTTCATTTTTACTCTTGGGGAGATTTTGCTTATTCTGTGGTGCATTAGTTGAAGAAAACTGTAGTTCCTGTTCTGTTCTGGATTGAGATGTGCTCTGTGAGCTGGCAATAGCAGCAGTGGACATGCCGCACTCATTCTCTGGGGTGGAAAGCTCAAGAACATTCCTTGCCAGTGGAGGAACTGTGTTTTGTGACCACGGCTTGTTTTCTGTGGGGTAAATCCCAGAGACTGTCACAGGAGTCACTAGGTTGCAAGTTCTCTGCACTGGCACAACATTGGCTGTTTGCTTCTGTAAATTATGACCAACGTTAAAGGTTATTCCCTGGACAGTTGCTCCCTGGTTATTTCCATTGGGTTGGCTCCCGTTTGAATAGACAATGATGTTCTTCTGAACCTGATCACCAGGAATAACAACAGAGACCTTTGCATTCTTGAGATTCCCTTTCCAGTGGATTGTTGGGTCATCATACAGGCAAATATCGTTTGCTTTCAGCAGCTCGATGTACCTCCCGTTCTCCTTCTGCAGCTCATCCAGCTGCTTCCGCAGCTTCTTGATTTCTTCAGCTAGGAAAGAGGGGGAGCACACTGTTACATCAGCACCAGCACAAAGACTAGGCAGTGCTGCCACACCATTTGGTTGGTAAACACTATGTAGTACTGAAACAAGTTGTTCATAACTCATACTCTATTCAAACGGGTAATGAATGGCTTAAAAATGAAGACTCTCATCCTGAGAAGCCTCTTTACCGAGTGGGAAAGGTGATGAACTTCACAGACTATTCTGTCAGGAGAAGTGTGGCCAGCAGGGCCAGGGAGGTGATTCTCCCCCTCTTCTCTGCTCTGCTGGGACCCCACCTGCAGTACTGCAGCCAGCTCTGGAGCCCCCATTGCAAGAGGGCTGTGGAGATGCTGGAGTGTGTCCAGAGCAGGGCCAGGAGGATGCTGAGAGGCTGCAGCAGCTCTGCTGTGAGCACAGCCTGAAAGAGTTGGGGCTGTGCAGGCTGGAGCAGAGGAGGCTCCCAGGTGACCTTCTTGTGGCCTGCCAGCCTCTGAAGGAGGCTCCAAAAAATCTGGGGAGGGACTTTTGAGGCTGTGAGGGAGTGCCAGGAGTGGGGGGAATGGAGCAAAGCTGGAGGTGGGGAGAGTGAGAGTGGCTGTGAGGAGGAAGTTGCTGAGCAGGAGAGTGGTGAGAGGCTGGAGTGGGTTGCCCAGGGAGGTGGTTGAGGCCCTCTGGCTGGAGATGTTTAAGGCCAGGCTGTTTAAGGCCAGGAGCTTGTTGTGGCAGATGGTGTCAAAGGCTTTGCTGCAGTCCAGGTAGACTACATCCACAGTAGAGTGAGGTTTCATAAAGGCTGTCTCACCTCAGCCTCCTTTTCTCCAGGGTAAACAACCCCAGTTCCCTCAGCTGTGCTGCCTATCACCTATAAGCTCCATAATTACTTCACACTACACTGAATTGCTTCATTATCCCATAGCTATGTGCAAGAGCAGGCACTTGAGAATTCCCTTGGGTTCTTGTTTCAGAATGAGCTGCTGCATTTTTCCTGTATGCACATAAGATCCCAAGATTCCCAAGTCTGTTGATCCAGGCTTTGTTGCAGGTCAGTACCTGTGCTAGTCTGAGCCTAGCTGGGGTGTTTTAGTGAGAGGAATGAGATGCCAGGCTGTGAAAAGGAAGCAGTGGTGATGGCTGCTGCACTCATAGGCCTGCTGAGATGGATAAGAACAGGAACATAAGCATAGATAATAGAGCTGCTCTCTGGCTCTGGCTGCCTCCCTTCTCTCCCTAACCTGCTGTCTGTGTAACTAATTCTTCTGCTTCCTAACCCCCCTGGCTGATTCTCCAAACTCACCTTGAGCATAAGACAAAATTTGGGATAAAGCAGAGGGGTGGGAAGGAGGTGGCAGGGTGGTTGGGAGCCCCTGCTGGGCACTCTGGTGTCTGGGAGGGCTGCTGTGTTTCTGTATCACTTTTTCACTTGTCTGTGTCTGTCTCTAGCTGCACAGATTGTAAACACCTGCTTGGGCATTGTGCTAAGCTGTACATAGAAAGCTCCATTCAATTTCCAGCCTAGCTAAGTCTGGTCTGGGTGATTTCATATGGGGGGGGGGTGGGGGGTGGGGAACACCCAAACCAGCACAGTACTGACAGCCACACAGAGGGAAATTACAGAGCCTCCAGCAGCATCTGTACTTACCCTGTTCATTATTCCCTCCATTTAACAGAAGCTCATCATTCTGCCTTTTCATTTCTGTTATGTACTTAAAGGCCTGGTCCAGGATCATGTTCTTGCTCTTTAAAAAAAACAAAACATGGATATAAAATTAGGAGAAAGGTCTACCATTAGTAGATTCATTCACTGAGATTGCACTTGCCTTCAGGAGATCTTTACTTCAAAAGATGTGCTAACCTGAATGACTCTCTGAGTGCTCTTGGGTGGGGTTTTTTGGTGTGATTTTTCAAAGGTGAACCATAGGTTTCATGAGTGATATTGACCCTAAAATGCCATGGATTTTTTAACAGAAAACTATTTTCAGTGCTGCAGCTGATATTTCCCAATGTCCAAAGCAAGATATCAAGACCATGCAACCAGAACAGCAAGCATGGTATGCTGGGCAGCCTAAAACTCTTGCTCAGTAACAAATATATACATTACATGAAACTGCAGGACACTGCCTAGTAAATGTTTTCTTAGGAAAGGATCAAACATAAAACAATTCCCAAGGGAGGTGTGTGCATGATTTTGAACCTAATGCACTGGAGGATATGGAAAGATAAAGTCTGCCATAACTTCCCTACCACCCTTCCCTTATGAAACTGCTTACTCTGCCTACTGCTTATTCTTCACTACTGAGACAGGAGCACAGTGAAGAGGTGATTGGGTACACTCAGCATGGCTTCACCAAGGGCAAATCCTGTCTGACAGTCATGGTGGCCTTCTGTGAACAGGTCACAACATCCACAGATGAGGAGCGAGCAACTGATGGCATCTACCTGGACCTGAGCAAGGCCTTTGCCACTGTCCTGCAGCACATCCTGGTCTCCAAGCTGGTGCCACATGGGTTTAATGGGTGCACAGAACTGGCTTGATGACTGTACCCAAGGAGTGGCTGTCAATGGCTCCATGTCCCAGTGCAGGCCAGTGACAAGTGGAGTCCCTCAGGGATCAGTCCTGGGACCAGTCTTGTTCAACATCTTTCTGGGTGACCTGGACAGAGGCACTGAGTGCAGCCTCAGCAAGTTTGCTGCTGACACCAAGCTGTGTGGTGCAGCAGCCAGGCTGGAGGGCAGGGATCCATCCAGAGGGATCTGCACAGGCTGCAGAGGTGGGCACAAGCCAAGCTCATGAGCTGCAACAAGACCAAGTGCAGGTTCCTGCAAGTGGGTGGAGGCAATGCCAAGCACAACTCCAGGCTGGGCAGTGAGTGGCTGGAGAGCAGCCCTGAAGAGAGGAACCTGGGGGTGCTGCTGGACCAGAAGCTCAACAGGAGCCAGCAGTGTGCACTTGCAGCCCAGAAAGCCAAGCAGAGCCTGGGCTGCAGCAGCAGAAGTGTGGCCAGCAGGGCCAGGGAGGGGATTCTCCCCCTCTGCTGTGCCCTGCTGAGACCCCACCTGCAGTACTGCATCCAGCTCTGGAGCCCCCATTGCAAGAGGGCTGTGGAGATGCTGGAGTGTGTCCAGAGCAGGGCCAGGAGGATGCTCAGAGGCTGCAGCAGCTCTGCTGTGAGCACAGACTGAAAGAGTTGGGACTGTGCAGGCTGGAGCAGAGGAGGCTCCCAGGTGACCTTCTTGGGGCCTGCCAGCATCTGAAGGGGGCTACAAAAAAGCTGGGGAGGGACTTCTTAGGCCCTCAGGGAGTGCCAGGAGTGGGGGGAATGGAGCAAAGCTGGAGGTGGGGAGAGTGAGAGTGGCTGTGAGGGGGAAGTTGTTGAGCAGAAGAGTGGTGAGAGGCTGGAGTGGGTTGCCCAGGGAGGTGGTTGAGGCCCCCTGGCTGGAGGTGTTTAAGGCCAGGCTGGCTGAGGCTGTGTGCAGCCTGCTCTAGGGTAGGGTGTCCCCGGGCATGGCAGGAGGGTTGGAACTGGCTGCTCCTTGTGGTCCTTTCCAGCCCTGACTGATTCTTTGATTCCTGAGAAACTTCTTGCTTGCCTCCCAATTCATTCACCTACTGTTCTGCAGGAGCAGCCTCTGCTGTAGAATGCTCTGTCTCAAAAGTGATGCTTCTGTGCATCAGCCTCAGACCATTTGTTTTGCTTGACCTTTCACAAGGACAGTGTCTTAAGTGACTGTTATTATGTCACTTTCTGGATTGCTTTCATCTCATCATATGAAAGATGACAAAAAGAAGCATGCATGCAATTCTGTTTGCATCCCAGGACATTCAGTGGGCATCAGCAAAAAGCAAAGCAGGGATTAGACAATGACTCCAAAAAATGATCTTGCTTAACCCACAGCTTTTGCCTCTCAGGCATCACAGATTACATTAAACAGCATCTGTAGAAAATTACTTGATAAACAGGAGCTGCACAACCTAATCAGCAATCCACCAGCCAGAAACAACCTCCTGCTTAGACTGCCACTCCTCCTAGAGAGGAAAGGGTAAACAGTTGTCACAGAATCACAGAATCAAGCAGGTTGGAAAAGACCTCCAAGCTCATCCAGTCCAACCTAGCACCCAGCCCTAGCCAATCAACCAGACCATGGCACTAAGTGCCCCAGCCAGGCTTGGCTTCAACACCTCCAGGGACAGAGACTCCACCACCTCCCTGGGCAGCCCATTCCAATGCCAATCACTCTCTCTGCCAACAACGTCCTCTTAACATCCAGCCTAGACCTGCCTGCCCTGACAGTTTCAGACTGTGTCCCCTTATTCTGTTGCTGGGTGTCTGGCAGCAGAGCCCAACCCCACCTGGCTACAGCCTCCCTGCAGGGAGTTGCAGACAGCAATGAGCTCTGCCCTGAGCCTCCTCTGCTGCAGGCTGCACACCCCCAGCTCCCTCAGCTTCTCCTCACAGGGCTGTGCTCCAGGCCCCTCACAGCTTCATTGCCCTTCTCTGGACACTTCCAGCACCTCAACATCTCTCTTGAATGGAGGAGCCCAGAACTGAACACAGCACTCAAGGTGTGGCCTGAGCAGTGCTGAGCACAGGGGCACAAGAACCTCCCTTGTCCTGCTGGCCACACTGCTCCTGAGCCAGCCCAGGATGCCATTGGCTCTGCTGCCCACCTGCCTGGCTGCTCTCAGCCACTCTGTCCCCAGCCTCTAGTGCTGCTTGGGGTTGTTGTGGCCAAAGTGTGGAACTCTGTACTTGCCTTGTTCAATCTCATTTATCTGTTGAAGGCAACAGGGCAAGCAGCAGTTGAGAGAATTTTACCTTCTGTCCCTGCCAACGTTCAGCACCCTGAACGAGGGCTTTCCGTGCATCAGCTGCAGGTAGACACCAACAAATTAACTAAATGGCTACAGAGAGATGAGCTGAACTTGCAGTTGCTCAAAAATATTGCCTGTATGAATTGAGGAGAAAACCAGTCACAAGTCCAACTGTTCCCTTTCTTCAGTGTTCATTCCTAGCACCTTCAGATAGAAAGCTCTAAACCTACACAGTTACATTCACCGTGACCTTGCACTTCCAAACCAAATTCTATTACAGATGATCTTTTAAAATACAAGTTGTTAATTCCTATTAATATTAATATATTAACATTAATATGTTGATATTAAATCAGTTTTGCCTTCTTGCTCAAAGAGCAAAACAAGCCTTTGCATTTCCAGAGACAAGGAAGCACAGACCCGTTCTGCAGGAAAGATGCACCTCTGACAGGACACTCACCTGCTTCAGTGCTGGAGAGCAGGGGATGAGTTCTCCAATTCTGTTTATCCCAGCGTTAATCTTCTTCTTTCGGTGCCTCTCCACTAAACAGAAACAGTATGTGCTGTGACAGCTGCTTGGGCAAGCAGCAGCAGAACTCAGGCCAGTGTACAGGTCAGGATGGGATTATTTAACGAGCTGTCAGAGGGCTCACTAAGTTGAGAGAGGAAAACATACTGCTGTAGAAGGTGGGGGTGCTCCAGACAAAGGCGAGAGCTGAGATTCTGCAGCATGGGGAGGGAAGGCTCCAGGGAGACCTTACAGTGGCCTTTCAGTACCTAGAGAGGGCCTAGAAGAACGGTGATGGGTGGATTGTTTAGTGGATAAGGAACTGGCTGGAGGGTTGCATCCAGAGGGTGGTGCTCAATGGCCTGAAGTCCAGACGAAGAGGGGTGGTTGTCACTGGTGTGCAGATGCCCACGCGTCTGCTGTCCTTCAGAGCCGAGCGCAACTGCCAGAGTTCACTTCGTAGTTGACTAGCACTGGAGAGCCCAGGCAATGGTCCTGCTTTCATACTCAGGTGTCCTACTGTACCCTCACACTGTGAAAAACTGCAAACTCAAGAGACCAGCCGAGCACCCTTCTGCACAGATATTCTGTGCAAGAGCACAGAAAGGCATCTGGTAGGATGGGCTGCAATTCTGAGTGCATGGAACTCCTACGGAGGAACCTTCTCCACGGAGAAACCTGCTCACAGCTCACAGGCTGCAAGAGGTTGGAAGGGACCCAAATTGATCATTGAGTCCAACCCCCTGCCACAGCAGGACCATATGATCTGGCTCAGGTCACACAGGAACACATCCAGACAGGCCTGGAAAGGCTCCACAGAAGCAGACCCCACAGCCTCTCTGGGCAGCCTGTGCCAGTGCTCTGGGACCCTTCCAGCAAAGAAGTTCCCCCTTGTGTTGAGGCAGCACCTCCTGTGCTGCAGCTTACACCCATTGCTGCTTGTGCTATGCCAGGGAGCAGTGAGCAGAGCCTGTCCTCCCCTCCTGGCAGCCCTCAGATACTGATAAACATTGATCAAATCCCCTCTCAGTCTTCTCTTCTCCAGACTGAGCAGCCCCAGGTCCCTCAGCCTCTCCTCATCAGCCATGCCCTCCAGTCCCCTCATCATCCTCCTAGCCCTCCCTTGGACTCTTGCCAGCAGATCTAAGCCTACCAAGGCTGGGGCCAAACCACGGCCCTCAGCACCACATCTCTGCCTCTCTGAACACCTCCAGGGGTGGGCATTCAACCACGTCCCTGGGCAGCCTGTGACAGACTTTGAGAACCATTTCAGTCAACAAGTTTCTTCTCGCCTCCAACCTAAACCTCCCCTGGCACCTTGAGGCCATTTCTTCTTGTCCTATCACTTGTTCTTAAGGAGAGCAGAGTGTTACTGGAGAGAAGAGACCAACCACACCTGGCTCCAAGAGTTCAAAGAATGTGTGCATTAGAGACCAAACAAGGAGGCATAACGTTCCTACCTGCATTATGTGTCTCCCGGTTTTTCTTTCTGTGAAACAAAGAGAAAAGAGTGGTGGGGAAACAGGAGAGCAAAAAGCCCTGCACTGAGCCAGTACTTCTGCCATCACTTCCATCACAGCTAATGACACTAAGTAACACCACATTCTGCTCTGCGCCCGAGGACACAGTAGATGTGACGCTCCCAAGGCCTTCTCCCAAGGCAGTGGCATTAAATACTCAGTAACAAAAATGAATTTGGGTTCGGGCAGAGCAGTTTTGGTAAAACGAGGCACACAATAGTATAGTATCTGATCAGGGTCACATATTTAAAGAAGCACAGAAGCACCCAGATTGGAAGAGACCTCCAACTCACCGATGCTGCTTCTTAGTAGGTGTCTCATTCTCTGTCATCTCTGGCATGGTTTCGGAGAAGAAAGCCTGAAAAAAAATGGTGTGAGCAATTAGCAACTTCCACACTCTTCTGAACGTAAAGCACACAACATCTGTTCTACTGTTTTGCCTTTGATCACAAGAACATAGTACAATGTATGCAGACACAGAACAGCAGGGTCATCTGAGCCTTACAAGTAGAATCACAGAATCATAGAATCAGTCAGGGCTGGAAGGGACCACAAGGAGCAGCCAGTTCCAACCCCCCTGCCATGCCCAGGGACACCCTACCCTAGAGCAGGCTGCACACAGCCTCAGCCAACCTGGCCTTAAACACCTCCAGCCATGGGGCCTCAACCACCTCCCTGGGCAGCCCATTCCAACCTCTCACCACTCTCATGCTCAACAACTTCCTCCTTACATCCAGCCTGAACCTACCCATCTCCAGCTTTGCTCCATTCCCTCCAGTCCTGTCACTACCTGTTCAAGGCAGCCCAGCAGAATTCATATCCATTAAGGCTACCAGCAAAGAAATGTAAGCAGAGTAGCTCGTCAGTAATGCTTTGCCCTCAAATAGCCATCATTGGCACAATATCTCACCTATCAGGTAAAAGAGCTGTTCAAGGAGGCACAGAGGGAGCTTAATTTATGTGTTCAGTCCTGTTTCTGTGGGTGGGGTAAGGATATGAGCACAGTTCTGGTACAGTAAAGCTCACAAAGATGTTCAGGAAAAAGGAAGATGCTGGATTGAATCGTGGCAGTCAGCTGGCAGTGCCCCACTGCTCTGCTTTTCTGCACCACGTGTAGAATCACAGCCATCAAGGACCATCTTGTCCAAACACCAACTGAACACCACCATGGCCATTCTCAAACCATGCCCCGAAATGCCATGCCTACATGCTCACAAACACCTCCAGGGACGGTGACTTCACCACTCTGCTGGCAGCTTGTTCCAAAGCCTTCAGGAAAGCACTTTTTCCCCAATGTCTAGTTTAAACCTCGCCTAGCACAACTTAAGGACAGAACTCACATACCTGTTATTGGGCATTGCTAGACCATGGCAAGATCTTGGAAGTTAGAGGAGAAAGATGAAAGAGGTCTCTCTTTTGGTGAACTCATCATATTCTGGATAACCTTGGAGGTCTCTTCCAACCTGGCTGATTCTATATTCATCAAGCAACCATATATCTTTACTCTTGCAAATGTATACAGCTCCAGAACAAGAGCACTGTTTCTGCATTGCACTATACTTATTAGAGAATTCATATGGAAATTTACATTTTGATTTGCTGTCTGAAGGGAGGTTGTAGCCAGGTGGGGTTGGGCTCTGCTGCCAGGCAGCCAGCAACAGAACAAGGGGACACAGTCTGAAGTTGTGCCAAGGGAGGTCTAGGCTGGATGTTAGGAGGAAGTTGTTGGCAGAGAGAGTGATTGGCATTGGAATGGGCTGCCCAAGAAGGTGGTGAAGTCACCATCCCTGGAGGTGCTGAAGTCAAGCCTGGATGAGGCACTTAGTGCCATGGTCTGGTTGATTGGAGAGAGCTGGGTGCTAGGTTGGGCTGGCTGAGCTTGGAGCTCTCTTCCAACCTGCTTGATTCTGTGGTTCTAAGGGTGTTTACCATGCAAGGCTACAAATAAAGCACAACTGTGTGAAGGTAAAGGGTATAAAAAAGCACCTACCCACAAATACCCTCCCCCAGAACAGACACAGCAGCTCTGACTCCACTTGCTTCTCCCTGCACATAGTCCAGACCACATCCACAACCCCCATCTTCCCCTTGTTCCAAGCCAGAGCAGACACTTCTCCCTCCTGACACGGGCTCTCCATACTGCTATAGACAAGCTGCTTCTTCTGCCCAGGGTCTGTCCCCCTGCAGCTGCAGAAATCTTATTCCTAACAGCAGCATCCCCATCCCCCAAAGTCATCATCTACAGAGTTTTCTGAGTGCCTTACTTCTTCCTCCTCAGGAGACACCTTGGATGGTTCAGCACTGAACTGTGCAGTGTATTTGGGAAGCACAGCAAGGCCTCAGTGGAGGCTGTGCTGAAGTTTATTATTACAGTTTGCAGTCCTCAGAAATGGGATTTTTGTTATTACCACCTCAGGAACTCATTTCTTTCTTCTATTTCTGCCCATATTTCAAACGTTACCTCACTGAGCTTCTTCCAAGTGACACTGTTCCATGCATATTGCAGTCCAGACTCCACCACATTGTGCATATGAGCCTCATAAACCATCAAGCAACTTTAGATTGATATTTAATATGCTTCAGGTCCACTGCGATCTACAGCCCATTTCATAAGGAAGACAGGGCATAGAAATGCAACAACTATTCCAACTTGGCTTTACTGTGGAGTTTCTCTAGGTCACAAGTTTATCACATAATTCAGCCCACATTTCTCTTTCCAAGTATTTTTGTTAGAGCAATAAGAAAAAAACAAGGTGGTACCAGCTAATTAATAACCAGTTTACTTCAGTTTCTGATTTTCTGCCTGAAAAGAGGTGCTTACATTTATTAAACAGCACTTGTATACAATGCCGAGGTCTCTATCACTAGGCTAAGCCACAAGAAATACAGTGAACTTCATTTCTTCTCCCCTGTTCTTATTCTGTAAGAGCAAACCCCTTTCTGTTTTACTTAGAATAACAGAATCAGATGCCCACTGAATGTCCTGGGATGCAAACAGAATTGCATGCATGCTTCTTTTTGTCATCTTTCATATGATGAGATGAAAGCAATCCAGAAAGTGACATAATAACAGTCACTTAAGACACTGTCCTTGTGAAAGGTCAAGCAAAACAAATGGTCTGAGGCTGATGCACAGAAGCATCACTTTTGAGACAGAGCATTCTACAGCAGAGGCTGCTCCTGCAGAACAGTAGGTGAATGAATTGGGAGGCAAGCAAGAAGTTTCTCAGGAATCAAAGAATCAGTCAGGGCTGGAAAGGACCACAAGGAGCAGCCAGTTCCAACCCTCCTGCCATGCCCGGGGACACCCTACCCTAGAGCAGGCTGCACACAGCCTCAGCCAGCCTGGCCTTAAACACCTCCAGCCATGGGGCCTCAACCACCTCCCTGGGCAATCCATTCCAGCCTCTCACCACTCTCCTGCTCAACAACTTCCTCCTCACAGCCACTCTCACTCTCCCCACCTCCAGCTTTGCTCCATTCCCCCCACTCCTGGCACTCCCTGAGGGCCTAAGAAGTCCCTCCCCAGCTTTTTTGTGGCCCCCTTCAGATCCTGGCAGGCCACAAGAAGGTCACCTGGGAGCCTCCTCTGCTCCAGCCTGCACAGTCCCAACTCTTTCAGTCTGTGCTCACAGCAGAGCTGCTGCAGCCCTCTGAGCATCCTGGCCTGTCACACCAGGGGGGTGCTATTCTTGGGAGCTGCTGAATACGTGGACGCTCAAATTAAAAACAAAACCAAACCAAAAAACCACCACCACCACCAAATCTCAACCCAAACCCAACAGACAAATGAACAACTGCCTATGTGGAAACTTCTGCGGGCTGACAAATAATGTTTTACTGCCTCCATTTCTTCCTCACAGCTGTTGTATCACCAGAGCTATGACAATGGGTTTCTCTTGACTCATTCCACTTCAAGTAATTGTTCTTCACTGAGCAGTCCCTTCACTGAATCTCTAAAGCAGAAGACAGGAGGCAAATTTATTTTAAGTTCACTCATGAAATACACTTAACTCAGCTGAAAGCATTCTGCAGAGAGGATATAGGAAAAAGCTGGGGAGGGGCCTGGAACACAAACCCTGTGAGGAGAGGCTGAGGGAGCTGGGGGTGTGCAGCCTGCAGCAGAGGAGGCTCAGGGCAGAGCTCATTGCTGGCTACAACTCCCTGCAGGGAGGCTGTAGCCAGGTGGGGTTGGGCTCTGCTGCCAGGCAACCAGCAACAGAACAAGGGGACACAGTCTTAAGCTGTGCCAGGTCTAGGCTGGATGTTAGGAGGAAGTTGTTGGCAGAGAGAGTGATTGGCATTGGAATGGGCTGCCCAGGGAGGTGGTGGAGTCTCTGTCCCTGGAGGCGTTGAAGCCAAGCCTGGCTGAGGCACTTAGTGCCATGGTCTGGTTGCTTGGGCAGGGCTGGGTGCTAGGTTGGGCTGGATGAGCTTGGAGCTCTCTTCCAATCTGGCTGATTCTATGACTCTATGGGCAGGCTACAGATAAAGCACAACTGTGTGAAGGTAAAGGGTATAAAAAAGCACCCACCCACTCACAAATACCCTCCCCCAGGACACAGCAGCTCTGACTCCATTTGCTTCTCCCTGTACATAGTCCAGACCACATCCACAACCCCCATCTTCCCCTTGTTCCAAGCCAGAGCAGACACTTCTCCCTCCTGACACGGGCTCTCCATACTCATATACTCTATGAAGTTCTAAATTCTTTAGCCACATGAAGGAGAAGCAATCCAACGTTTGCATTTGTTTAATATCAGCATTCCCTCAAGCTTGATGTAGCTTATAGCTCTCACAATGCCAGCCTGAGATAGTGATCTTGATTTAAATGCAATGCCATGCACAGGAATGGAAAGATGTTTTGTGTTCTGGAGATAGAAGCTGAACATAATTTAATCTCCTCTGTAGTTCTGAAAAAAAGCAGGGTAGGAACCTCAAAACCAAACTGTCTTCTTTTTTTCTGGCATTATCTTATTTGACATTAGCTTTTCACTCTTCATTCAGGAAGTGTTTCCAACCTTAGCACTTACTTTTTAAGAACCTAATTCTGACAATCACCTGTCTTTGGCAGTACAATGTTCTTCAAATGAATAAAGCTACTCCATTCCTCTATATGAGGCAGAAAGAACTTTTTAAATACACAACTACACATATTCTGCAAAACTACCATCAGTCCCAATCTTCTTCCCAAGCACAACTCCAGGCTGGGTGGCAAATGGCTGAGAGCAGCCCCGAGGAAAAGGCCCTGGGGGTCTGAGTTGATGAAAAGCTCAACATGAGCAGTGTGAGTGCAGCCCAGACAGCAACCCCGTGCTGAGTTGCAGCAAGAGCAGTGTGGGCAGCAGGGCAAAGGAGGGGATTCTGCCCCTTGCCTCTGCTCTCCTCAGACCCCACCTGCAGTCCTGGGGGCAGTTCTGGAGCCACCAGCACAAGCAGGACATGGAACTGTCGGAGTGAGTCTAGAGGAGGGCCACGAAGATGCTGAGAGGGCTGCAGCAGCTCTGCTATGAGGACAGGCTATGAGAGTTGGGGTTCTGCAGTCTGGAGAAGGGAAGGCCTTGAGGAGACCTTAGAGCAGCCTTGCAGTATCTGAAGGGAGCCTACAGGAAGGCTGGGGAGGGACTACTGACAAGGTCTGGTAATGCCAGGATGAGGAGTAATGGGTTTAAACTGGCAGAGGGGAGATTCAAACTAGGTATTAGGAAAGGGTTCTTTACAGTGAGGGTGGAGAGACACTGGCACAGGTTGCCCAGGGAGGTTGTAGCTGCTCCCTACCTGGAGGCGTTCAAGGCCAGGTTAGATGAGGCTTTGAGTGACCTGTGTTTGTGGAGGTGTCCCTGCCTATGAACTGGATGATCTTTGAGGTCCCTTCCAACCTAAACCATTTCATGGTTCTATTTTATGATTCTATTTTTCCTCTTAAAATACTTCCCTGAGCCTGTGCTGTCACACTGCTTCAATCTGACTGCTCATGCCAGCTCTGCACACCTCAAGTGTGTGATTACACAGGATTTACACCTAGTAGCAGTTCCAGGGAAAATAACTACTCATGTGCTAATACTTTTTTTCCTGCAAGACACTGTCCTTTTCACTCGTGTCGGTGATGACTTGCTGGAGCTCTTTTACCATCTTCCATGGAGGTTTTACAGCACCAGCCCCAACCAGAGACATTATCCAAGCCTTTAATCACAAGTAAGGTGCCCCTGAGGCAAAGAGACACAATTCACTGCCTTTTCTTTATTCCCTCTTGAAACACTTCTAATTTTGCATTTACCTAATAAAATGACTGCAGGAAATTGACCTCAAAAGCTTACCTTTGTGACTGTTGTATCTGTATACATACAGTAACTGTAGGTATCAACTACCTTCTTTTGCTCACAAAACAAGCTGTGAAAACTACTGCAGGAGTAGAAACAGGCTGTTTTTCCTGGTGTGGGTAAAAGCCCTTTGATATATTTCAGTTTGCCTTCTGAAGAAAGCAAAGGTTTCTTGCTGCTAGTGCTGGTTTGAGGCTAGCTGGAATATTATAATGAGAGAAATGAGATAATTGGTTGTAAAAAAGAAAACAGTGATCAAATCTGTATCATTCATTGGTTTGCTGAGAGGGATAAAAAGCCAAAATGTAAACAATGTGTCCCACTCTGCTCTGCGATGCTGCTCCTATTCGCTTCCTCTTCACTCTGCTCCAATCTCTCCACTAACATTGTGATTTAACAATGTAACCTTTGCTGGTTGCTTTTGTTTGCCTGTCTGGGAAAATGGAGGGAGAAAGAGAGGGTAGAGAGGCTAGCTTTGAGCCCCTTTGTGATGGTTCGGGTGTTACCTGTCCCCCCACTCTTCTCAAATCCCCAGGGTGGGAAAGCTCCGAACCCATCACACTGCTGCACCATGTCTCTTCATCCACCCACCCAAGACTACTCCTGAGGCCAGTGACCCACCTCAATGAAACTTCTCAAAGCTATGTAGCTCTCAGATGCTTACAAAAACCCGAGCCTGAGCAGAAAAGGAGCAACATCAGCGCGGACACTCCCAGTAAGCGACTTGGCACCGCTTGTGTCTGCAGCACTATGCGCTGGCTGACCAGCTAGCATCAGACTGGTGGCAAGCTGGACCATCTTTTGCAGAGGAAGACGTATAAGGGATTAAAGGGCATGAGAGAGCTATCCTGACTTTTCACAGAACACATATTCCCATAGGAAAACAGCTGCTAGTTTCCTAGGGCAAGCAGACTGCTCTCAGAGCTTCTGCAAAAGTTAAAATCATAGAATCAACCAGGTTGGAAGAAAGCTCCAAGCTCAGCCAGCCCAACCTAGCACCCAGCCCTGCCCAATCAACCAGACCATGGCACTAAGTGCCCCAGCCAGGCTTTTTTTGACTGGTTAGGAAAACCAATGCCAATAAGCTAAAACTTGTTATGGAAGCCACTTTTTAAGGTGCATGCAAACAGCAAGAGATGAAAAGAATAACATTACTGCTTTTGGAATTAATTTATTTACCTCTTCTGTTTGCACTACCTAAACTCAAATACAAATACATTGATAGGTGTCAAGATACAGATACAGTGATAGGTGTCAAAACATAGATGTAGTGATAAGTGTCAAAACACACTGATGCGTCAAGAACTGGCTGGAGGGCCTGGCCCAGAGAGTGGTGGTGAATGGTGCCACAGCCAGTTGGCAGCTGTCACCAGTGGTGTGCCCCAGGGACCAGTGCTGGGCACAGTCCTGTTCAACATCTTTACTGATGATCTGGAGCAGGGGATTGAGTCCAGCATCAGTGAGTTTGCAGATGATACCAAGCTAGGAGCAGCTGTGGAGCTGTTGGAGGGTAGGAGAGCCCTGCAGAGGGACCTGGCCAGGCTGCATGGGTGGGCAGAGGCCAATGGGATGAGATTGAACAAGGCCAAGTGCAGGGTTCTGCACTTTGGCCACAACCACCCCAAGCAGTGCTACAGGCTGGGGACAGAGTGGCTGAGAGCGGCCAGTTGTTATCTTCCCAAGTGGAGCTGCTCTGCTCCAGACACATTACACTTCTGGGCTCCTCCATTCAAGAGAGATGTTGAGGTACTGGAAGGTGTCCACAGGAGGGCGCCAAAGCTGTGAGGGGCCTGGAGCAGAGCCCTGTGAGGAGAGGCTGAGGGAGCTGGGGGTGTGCAGCCTGCAGCAGAGGAGGCTCAGGGCAGAGCTCATTGCTGCTTGCAGCTACATGAAGGGAGGCTGTAGCCAGGTGGGGTTGGGCTCTGCTGCCAGGCACCCAGCAACAGAACAAGGGGACACAGCCTCAAGCTGTGCCAGGGGAGGTCTAGGCTGGATGTTAGGAGGAAGTTGTTGTCAGAGAGAGTGATTGGCATTGGAATGGTCTGCCCAGGGAAGTGGTGGAGTCACTGTGCCTGCAGGTGTTGAAGCCAAGCCTGGCTGAGGCACTTAGTGCCATGGTCTGGTTGCCAGTTTGGAGCCGGTTGGTGTTGGGCTAGCACCATTTTGTTACTGTAGAGCTGTGGTGTGAGGAAAACCCAAGATTTGTCTTCAGTTTCTAGTTAACAACTTCACTGATGCAGAGTCCAACCTCAAAGGTTTGAAAATGCCACGAATAAAGTGTCCCTTAAGCCAACCACTCATTACAGATTACAGATAGGGCAAATGCCCCAAATGGGCAACGTTATTTTCACTTTGAGCTTCAGTTAGACACAGAAACAGAGTGGTAGAGGTTGGAGGGGACTTCAGAAGATCATCTAGTCCAACCCCTGCCCTAGATCATCTCGAGTAAATCGCACAGGAACACAGCCAGGCAGGCGGGGAATGCCTCCAGAGGCAGAGACTCCACAGCCTCTCTCTGGGCAGCCCGATCCAGTCCTTTCAAAACAAATCACAACTAAAACTGTTTAAAGTTAAGCTTCCTGCAAGACCTTTATGGTGCCTTTAAGAGTGTCAGCAGCCTAAAGAGCGAAGTTTTCACTAATCTTCTCATGGCACTGTCCACCACAGCAATGACTTCCAGATCACAAGATCACAGGAACCTTCAGTCGAGATCGACTGTGAAGAACTCTGATATCCGATTACATCGGCATGACTGAGATGTCCATTTAGATGGCATCGATCTGGTTTCATGGTCTTCATCTCAGTCATCGATCTGACAGAAGCTGACAGACAGGTACTCGTTAGCAGGAGGCACACAACACTTTGCAGCCCGCTGCTTTCTTGCCTAAACCGCACTGGCACACAGCGTGGCTGCTGTGAAAGGCGTCAGGGTTGCAGAAGTCATCCACCTCAGGAGGCGAATGCCATGGCCTTTCATACAGGAAACAAGCCAAGTTTACACACTACTTGTTAACCCTGAGCATACAGAACAACCACTTCTGTGCTTGCTCAGACCATGACAACAGTGCTACACTGGTGAGGTCAAACCAAAGTACACTTTGGACACAGGATATGCAGATATAAAAGCTGGAATTGCATTTTAACTGGCAAGTTAGGTCAGTGTTACACAAACTGGGCCCTGCCCGATGTCTCTTAAGCGGGGACTGGTGACCTTCCCATCTGCTACCCTAACCTGAAACAAAGGACGTCCTGCTGCTCAACCACGCAACCCAGAATGTTTTCACTCGACTTCCCAAACAACAAACAAAGTCGGGTTGGGATTGATACCCCTCAGAACAGGAAAATGCACTCCTGAGGGACTTAACTTCCAAAAAGGAGCCACAAATATGACAGAGACGAAGAATGCTAGCACAGGAATTAAGTTTTAAAGTGACTGGCAACCAAATCCTACATCATTTTGGTTGGAAAAGACCTCCAAGATCATCAAGTCCAACCATAGTCTAACTTCTTAAACCACCTCCCTCAGCTCTGTGTCTTTGAAAGACCTCCAGAGATGTGGATTCAACCACCGCCCTGGGGAACCTGTTCTGGCTAAGAAGTTCTAATACCCAATCTGAGTCTCCCGTGGAGAAACCTGAGGTCATCCCATCATTCCATCACTTCTTTTTAAGGACAACAGACCCCCACCTCACTACAACCTCCTTTCAGGTGGCTGTAGGGAGTGAGAAGGTCTCCTCTCACCTTTCACAACCCTAGTTCTCTCAGCTGCTCCTCACAGACCTGTTCTCCAGACCCTTCATCAGCTTCATTGCCCTTCTCTGGATCTGTTTCAACACCTCAACATCTTTCTTGTAGCGAGGGTCCCAAAGCTGAATGCAGGACTCAAGGTGTGGCCTCACCAGTGCTGAGACAATCCCCTCCCTGGTTCTGCTGGTCACACTATTCCTGATAGAGGCCAGAATGCTGTTGTCTTTCTTGGTCACCTGGGCACACACTGGCTTGTGTTCAGCTGGCTGTCAATCAACACCCCCAGGTCCTTCTTTGCTGGGCAGCCTTCCTGACACTCTGCTCCAAGCCAGGAACACTCATGGGGCTGCTGTGATTGAAGTGTAGGACCCAGCCCTTGGCCTTGTGGAATCTCATAGCACTGGCCTTAGCCCATCAATCCAGACCGTCCAGGTCTCTCTGTAGAGCCTTCCTACTCTCAAGCAGATCAATGCTCGCTCCTACCGTAGTGTCATCTGCAAACTTACTGCCCCCAATCCTCTCATCCAGATCATTGCTAAAGATATGAAAAAGAACTGGTTCCAGTTCTGAGCCTTGGGGAACACCACTTGGGACTAGATTTAACAGTGAAGCATCCACCCATGCAAGCCATGTGCAGTCAGTTCCTCCAGGAAAATGCCGTGGGAAACAGTGCCAAGTGTATTATGTATCTTTCCATATTGATTTCTTCCTTCTACCCTGCACAATATCCTGCAGCAGTCCATACACTGTATTCATTCACAGCCAAGCTAGAACGTGGGTGGTTACAACGTCGCAATGCACTCTGCAAATTAAAAGCATGCTTGACTACTTGGAATGTACTTTCAGTACCTCCTTGTTGCCCAATTTGTTACGTTATACCTCAGTATCTGGAAGTTAAAGATCTTAGGATTTCAGCATAAGTAGGGGGAGATAGGGAGGGGGCAGAGACCACCATCATCAAAACAACCCACATAAAAGTAGCTCTCTGATTTCTCCGTTTAAAGAACCCAGAAGTATTGTCTACACCTACCCGAGAAGAGACAAGGTGAAAACCAGCCTGCCCAGCAGCGTTGGCAGAACACCTTCACTCAAGCTTTCTCCTTTTGTTAGTAAAATGTCTTTGAAAGTTCAGACCACAACTCGACCTCAGCTACCAACACGGGGCCTGTGACACGCACAGCACACATGTGCCAGGCACACATCACGGATCCCCCTGAGTGACAGTCACTTCAGCCTGTCCCTGCTCAGCTCCTGGAAACGCTACTTGGAAAACCACGAATCAAAACAGCAAAGCCACAACCAAGCAATTGCACACCAACTGTCTCTTTGCAGCTGTCAGTTCTTCAGGACCCACCACCATTTCTCACCTACTCCACTAAAATCCTCCCGTGTATCCATAACCTGAGGGAATAAGTAAGTCTCTAGGGGAATTAATAACATCCAAACACTTCAAACTTTGCAGTGTTCTCATACAGCTTCTAATTTTTCTTATGTTAAAGTCGGGTTCACACCACTAACTTTTTTCAACCTTTCTTCCTGCTTATTGACAAACGTATTTTCAGTTGTCAAATCCATCTCGTCCCAAAATGCATCCATTAATTATTTTTATGGCACTAACTGAAAGCCCAAATAAAAACCTCTATATCCTTATAATAATAAACGTTTCCCCATGGGAAGTTTCTTCCTTCCTGTTAGTCTCTTTACTGCACGCAACTCCCAAGTGACAAACAGTATTCTGCAGCATTTTAAAGTAGCATGTGATGGAATCACACAAATGAGACCTATCCCAGTGCATTATACATGAAAGAGCAAAGTTAAAATCACGCTATCAAAACTATCTCATTGCCTGACTTCTGAATGCTGGACTGTGCAATTAACTTCTCTTAGCTGAGAGCATTTAATAACGATACATCTAAGTGTAGCCCAACAGAAAGCCAGGCTATTATGTGAAAGCAAAAACAACGAGGTGTGATGTTCTAGGTACTTATGGTCAGCGAATCAACACACCACTGTTCATTTCTTCTTCATCTTACTTCCACTTTTTCCCTACAAACTTCCCTGGATAAGCACCACTGTGTGCTACACCTGTATTCAGCCACGTGTGTGCTGATGGACTCCGTGGAACAAGGAGATGGATTCAAGGTGTCCTGTCCTTAGCGTGAGCAATAATTGTGATCTTCTACATTGGTCAAATGTTGATTTTCATGAAACTAAAGACTTCAATCACTGTAAGAGCTGTGTAGTTGGCAAGCCTGAGTGAAATTGCTCAGAAACAGACAGAACGCATCCATAAGCCTTCTTTCTTTAGCAGACCAAACCGAAAACACATCCAGCAGGAAAAGGCAGTTTACAAGGACCAAACTCTAACTGAAGAAGCTGCGCTTCTACACCACGCTCTAAAGCTGACTAGCTTCCAGACCGAGGTGTCACACAAGCGCACGGAGAGGTGACCCACAGCGCACTCTCTGCGCTGGACTGCGCTGGAAAGATGTCATCGCTGCGAAAGAGTGCCCACGTTTTGCGCTCTCCAAAGGCAACTTTCCCGACAGCCATTCATAGCCAGTTGTCTCAGATCACCAAGATTTCACTCTCCAAACCTCAGACGCCTGTATCCTTACCCTTTCTTCGATTATATGTACCAGCACTTCGCGACCTTACCAGCGCAGGCCAAGGAGGTCCCAACCCTCACAACCGCGGCAACAGAACTTCTCCAGCTCGGCCATCCTCCCTATGGCGGTGCCTGCAGGAGAACCCACGGGGCAGCACCAGCCGCACCACAAAGGGCCGCCCGTCCCTCGGGGGCCTGCAGCGGCCCGGCCTGTTCCGGCTCCTCGGTGCCGGCCCCAGGCTCACAGAGGCCGGGCTAGGCACACCTGGGCACGCCGAGCAGCGCGGGCAGACAAAGGGGCGCCGGCCGCTCCCCACGGCCATGCCGCCACGGGCAGCCTAAGGGAAGAAGGAGGGGAAGCGGCCCCCAGCCCGGTGCAGCTCCCCGTTCCCCCCCCAGGGCTCCCGCACCGGCGGGGCGCGGAGGCCGAAGGCACCTCCCGGGGGTCTGAGGCGGGGGTGTCAGAGCGCGCGACTCCGCCGCCGCCACAGCGGCAGGACCGAAGCCCCGGGGGCGCCCTTGGCCACCCGCCTTCTCGTAGCAACAGCAGCACAGCAGAGGGAAGGGAGGACCGGGCCGCGACCACCGCCAGCCCCGGCCCGCGTCCCCTCAGCCCCGGCACCAGCTGCCGCGCCACGGCCGCTCCCCGGCCCGCCCCTCCTCCTCCTCTTCCCCCCTCCCGCTCACCGGACTCCGCTCCGAGCGCAGGCAGCGGGCCCACCCCCGCGGCAGCGCTCGGCACTCACAGGGGGGCTGGGCGGGCTGAACGGCGGCAGCCCCACGGCGGGGACCATCCTCCGAGCGGACACCCTGTGTCAGCGCTCCGCCGCTGCCTCCGCGTCCATTCCCGCCCCCCGGCCCCGGCCTCCTGCGCAGCCCACCCTGCTGCTCGCACGCGCGGCTCGGGTCAGCCAATCCCAGCGCAAGGGTGGCGCCCTCCAGGCCAATCAAGACGGCCAGGATGCGGGGAGAAGGCGGTGCTTGCAGCAACTGGACGGGGCGGAGCAGGCACGGACCAATCACTAGCAAAAACATTGGCGTGGCGGCCCAATCAAAAAGCGGGGAGATTGAGACTGGCGTGCGTGCCGTCAGTAAGTTAAGGTGGCCGAAAGAGGAAGCGCCGGTGAGTAGCACCTCAGCCGACCAATGGGAGCGAAGAGGCGAGGGGCGGGAGATGGGGGAAGCCCTCACTAGGCAATCCGCCGCGCTAGCTCCGCGTCGGGCGGAGCTGCCTCCTTCCCGGCGCTGCCGAGCCGTCCGCGCCGCCCTCCGCAGGCTGCCAGCGCTCCTTCACCGCTCCCTGGGCCTAGCACGGCTGTCCTCGTTTATTCCTTCCCTGGGAATGGCAACCCGACCTGCCAGCGGCTGTCTGCCCGCCAGCGGCGGGGTTGTAAAAGGGTCCCAGCTGCGGCCCTGAGGCGGCTCAAGCTCAAGGGCAGGAGAGTACGCAGGAGCGTTCAGGGCTAAGAGATGAGAAACAAACCCGAAACCCAAACCAAGCCTCTAGCTAATGGATTAAAATTCCGGGAAATTTTTGTTTCTGTCAGAACAGGAGCGTGAGTGAGAGGCCAGATGAGGAAGCTTCGATGAAGCGGCTTTTGGTAAAGGCTGAAGAGTGAATGCAGCTTCTCAGGTGCTGAAAAACTCACAAGAAGCTGGTCTCTTATTAGTATCAATGAGCTAAAGTATTTATTTTAGGTATCATTAAGCTTTATGTATTGAAATACTGCCTCCCTTGACCCTTGATTACAGGGGAAAAAAGAGAACAAAACCACCAAAAAAAAACCCCACCCACAAAACGCCACCAATCCAACAACCAGCCACCGAAACAAAACCCACCACGCGAAGCAGCCAAAGATCATCTAGATGCTAAAGGGGAACCAGCTGTTCATTAGTGGCCTGCCCTAGTCCTGCGATTCATTGACTGAATTCATTAACAGAATCGGCTCACACTGATTCGTACTGTTCATACTGTTCATTCATACTGATTCATTCACAGAAACAGTTGTTTTCAACACAAGCTTTATGACAGACTTAGGTTCCAAGGACTAAGACCCTTCATTCATCTTCATCATCAAGTAACACTTCTCTTAAGCTCCAATTTTTGTTTTTGGCTAAATTAGGGACTCAACCATAAAAAGTTTCCCAGTAGCCAAGTTTGTATTTCATGCTTACACCTCTCTAATTCAGGTACTACTCCTAATAAGGTTGGTCTCATAGAATGGTCTAGGTTGGAAGGGACCTCAAGGATCATCCAGCTCCAACCCCCCACCATAGGCAGGGACATCTCCCACTAGAGCAGGCTGCTCAAGGCCTCATCCAACCTGGCCTTAAACACCTCCAGGGAGGGAGCAGCCACAACCTCCTTGGGCAACCTGTGCCAGTGTCTCACCACCCTCACTGCAAACAACTTCTTCCTAACATCCAGTTTGAATCTCCCCTCTGCCAGTTCAAACCCATTCCCCCTCCTCCTGTCATTACCAGACCTTGTCAATAGTCCCTCCCCAGCCTTCCTGTAGCCCCCTTCAGATACTGGAAGGCCACGCTAAGGTCTCCTCGAATCATTCTCTTCTCCAGACTGAAGAGCTCCAACTCTCATAGCAGAGGTGCTCCAGCCCTCTGAGCATCTCAGTTACAGTTTAGGAACCACCTGAGGAATTTTCTAGATCTGATTTCAGAGGGCTGCAGCTGACTGCCAAAAAACACGCAGGGCAAATCACAAAGTGACATAACTCAAATAGTGCACGTTTATTCTGAACAGTATTTCTAAAGAGATTGAGAAAAACAAAAACATGCTCCTGATGTACAACAAGGGCAATGACAGAGATTGAAAACGGACCATCTCATTGTAAAGAATTTGCTCCCCCTGCACATAAATTTAGAACATTGAGAGTGCACCTGTGAACTGCATACAGCATACCTTTGACTAAATCTTAACTCAAGAGACCAGGGGTGGTCTTAGCCAAATTGATCAGGAAGCAGCTGCAGATTCAAAAGAAACATCCAAGTCAGCGAACACTTTACAGAATACAGACTTTGTGCATAGCAGCTGACGCTGGATTACAACATGTGGGGGGGATGAAACAATTTGCAAAGACCAATTTTTTACAAGACACAGGGCACCATCAAGACTTAATGAAACAGCACATGAATTTGTTTCAATTGTAACTGTACGTCATACTCAATTGGCAGGTTTAGCCATTAGCTGCATCATGTAAACTCAGCCAGTTTCTGTATACACAAAATAAATTCTCTCCCTTCCCCTTCCTGAAAATGAGAGATCCCTTTCCTGGATGATTTTCCCTCCTACATACCATCATTTCCTCTAGTAGGGGTACTTCTGAATCTTCACACCTTAACCTCTATATGAGTAAAAAAGCCAAAACCAAACAAGTTGCAGAGATTCAGGAATAAATCTTATATACACAATTTAAACTCTAAACCTGTCAGTTGCATACAGTTTTCTTACTAGTTCTTCATCCAGAACAGGAAGTGATAACTGGTGTTTTGGGGCTGGTTTGTTGTTTTTTTCCCCACACTGAAGCTCTCAACTTTAAACAAAAAAATAGTTGTTCATAAGCTGGTATTTCTAAGCTAAAAGGAGGTCCTGCTGAAGCAGCAACCAAAAGTAGCTGAAGTTCTCTGCATTAACTTCATGCTTCACACAATGTCCGCATCTCTGGGGAAGCACAGCACCAAGGTACAGCATTCTCCTCCCACGCTCGCAGCTGACATATGAATAATATACAACTTTTGTCACCTGGAACTACTGTCCTTCACTGTCTCTCGTCCATGTACAGGGAACAGAACTTTCTACAAGATGTAGATTAAACGTGGAATTCAGCAACCGTTCTCCAGGATGAATAGCCTGGGAAAAAGAGTCTCAGATTTGTGGTGACTCTCTTCCACCCCCTACAAAACATTTTACCAGAAGTTACAACGAGGCAGGTTTGCTGTGGAACAGGAGCTTTAAGAACTGTTTTCAGGGATACATTCATAGAATGATGGCGGCCCAAAGCAAAAAGAAAACAAACAACAGAAACAAAGGTTAATCCAAATAAGTTCAGACATCAGACTTGTACTTTTTAACCTGAAAATTGTCTGTGAAACACACCAATTTGTGGAAGCCTACGACAACAGCAAATCCTAAGAGTTCATATCCCCACACCCATCTACCCAACCCAAACATTTACCACTTAGTTCTAGAAGAAATGAAGAGCACTTTGCTTGGCACCAGAGGCAGCTATGGTCTGAACTACAGCTGTGCTGCATGAACATCCTCAAATACAAATACTATCTCTCTCTCCCTCCATATACTTCTCTTGGTCTACAAATGGCCAGGGAAACTATGTTGGCATACGACAAGCTAATTGTGCTTCAACACATCCCCCTTCTAGGAGGATGCTGGAACTGACAACATAACCAGCATGAGCAGGTCCTAGCAGTACCAAAACCAAGCTTTTGTCAAAACTAGGCTGCCTCTGGCTGAGGAAACCGTTTGCACCTTTCTAGCCAGAGTCTGCCACTGAATGTTGCCAACACAGGTGCTCAGGCCACGCAGAAGGGCTTTTGCTGTTAATGATCTGCCCATCTCCAAGACTCAATTAGTGCAAACCCAGCAAATAAAGTAGCTGTTTCTCAGCATAGGTCTGTCAAGGTGCACTCCAACGAACACTACGCATTTCTGGGTAAGGAGGAGTAATTCTGGAGCAGCTCATTTAGTCACCCCTCGGGTATCAAAGACCACCTAATGTGCAATGAGGGGTGCCACCACTTGCCTCATCACAACTCCCATCTTGAAATCCTTGGTTCCCGAGTCGCCCTCAAATGACTGAACAGCACCTACTAACCAGATGTATGCTGCAGTGCGCTAGAGGTTGGAGGCTTTAAATGCAGATGAATTCAAGATGCAGATTAAACTTCAAAAAACAAAGCAGGAAAGGAATGCAGTTCAGTATTCACTTGGGGGATGGGGCAGCTTGGTGTTGTCTCAGCTCAGTGCACTTTCCCAGGTGCTTGGAGAAGAGTCCAAGCTCAAGTTGGTATTTGTATTGGCATATATAAAAACATTGCTGTCAACAGTGCACAGAAAGGAGCACTGATATTCATGCAAACGAAGCATGAAAGGATGCAAAGCAGAGCTTAGTAGAGTTTACTGTTGCTTTGAGGTTACAGTACCAGGAAGCAGCCAGTCAGCCTATTTTCCAAACCTATAAAATGCTCTAATATATTCCACTTTCTCTGGTGCTCCATGGACATCCTCTCATGAGATGAGAACTGCATTATTACCATTGAATGAGGAAAGGGGAAAGTAATCTTCAAAAAGAACAAACTGTGCAGTTCTTCACCACGGCCTCCCAAAGGAGCACAAAAACACAGCAAATCAAAGCAAATCCCAAGCAAATCCAGGAGACCCCTGCAAAGCTATGTGATTAGGTGTAAAATTCATATTTGCCACCTCAGCCTTGCTTCCTGGTTTCCTCAGCCCTTGCCTCATCTCAGATGGGTCACGAGATTTAGTAGCTGTTATGAATTTATCTGGAGATGGGTGCTTGCCTTCTGTAATCAACACTTGTGAGGTGGTCACAGTCACTTTTTCTACCCCAACACACCTAAAAAAAAACTACCTCCTGATGAGCCCTACAACATTTTACCCATTTTTCAAGGGAAGATCCTGCCTCAGGATTCCTATTTTTACGTTACTCATGCCAAAACCTGATCTAGCTCTTACTCTGGTAGAAGTCTGCTGGGAGTTGGGTAAATGAAAAAGAAAAAACGAAGACCACTCTAAACCCTCCTCTCAGTCAGTTTAGAAGTGTAGCACCAGCTCGGGTGAGGAGTATTGAAAAAAAAGCATTTAGAAAGGTCAGCCCAGGCAAAGTGAAAAGGCATGGTAAAGTAGTCCACCCTTTTCAGCAAAAGACAGAGGAAAAAGCCATAGTCAAAAACATCGGAAAGAACTAAACATACTTCCTTGAGGCAGGGGAATTAAAAGGAAGAGTACTGAAGTAACATTCAAAAGGTGGGGGGGGGGTAAAGTACCCTGTAGGTTATAAAAAAGACAATAATGTAGGAGTCAAAGGACAAGATATTGCTTTTCCTTTTCCCCCCCCCCCATTGAATTTACATTCTGCTTACTGAAAGAGATAACTCTGAAGGAAGCTTGTCATCAGGATAACCTGGCTCAAGCCCTCCACACCTCACACTTAAAAAGTCATCTGCACACCTTTTCCCACCCCATCAGAAACAAAAAAGGCCCAAAATGAAACAAAAAAGTCACAAAGAAAACAGAAAGAATTTGGTTAAAAACAACCAAAAACCCCAACCACGACTGGACAATCCTTGGAAGAAGCATCAGGTTGTTGGAGAGAGGTAAAGAAATAAAACCAAAAGCACAGAAGATGAAGGGGTGGAGTACAAGAAGAAGAAAAGGAAGAAGTCAAGAGGCCTCTCTTTCCTTATTTGGCGACAAGCAAGTGCAAGAAAGTGTCCGCTGGGGCTTCGCTCAGTTGTCGGTCTTCTGCAGGTCTGCGTTCTGGCCGAGACAGGGCGCCTTGAGGTTCTTCTGCAGCACGTGAGCGTCTGCCGGCTCTATCCGCTTGTAGTAGTTCTTCTTCGTCTCAATGATCTCAAAGCCAAACTTCCTGTAGAAGTCAATTGCAGACTCGTTGCTGATCTGGACATGCCTGAACACAAAGAGAGGGTCAGGTATCAGTGCGTTCGGCAGTACATTTCCTCTGCTTTACACTTGAACAGATGAAGATAAGAAGCTATATAGACAGAGATAGGAACAATGGTGTAAGTTTAGGAATGGAAATTCTAGTCTTCCCAAATCCATCCTGCATTGACTAGGTTGTTGACCTAGTTTACAGTATTGCTGCACAAAGTGATGACCTGGCAGGGTGTAGGAATAGGGGTAAGCAGTTGGGCCTTGCTAGTGAACATAAAGTGCTTGCAGGCACCTCTGATGTGATATTCTAACCTACACTACAGTATCATAAAATACAGCAAAGGCATCAAAAGTGCATGCGAGACTTATGGCAATTTCCATTCTGAAGATGACACTGTATGTCCAAAAAAACCTAAACAACCCAAATTCTTTTCCAATTGTTTGGGGTTTTTTCCAGTCATAGTGTGTAACTCTGCTACAGTTTAGTTACAATATTGTGTTCTATCTTCAAATTCAGAAATTCAAATTCCAAAGTTCTTCTAAAGCAAGAAAGCTTTTGGTTTTCTGAGCATCAGAGAAGCAGCCCAGAAGACGAGCCCCAGCTTTCTTCCTCATACTTTACAAAAGGTCCTAGGACTCCACTGAAACATGTATTTGGGATCTGCCTCCTTTTCGTCCCATATATTCCTCTCTCATCCCTCAAAAAACTCATCAAAGTCATTTACTTACAGATAGATGTTGTCAAAAGTGCCGTCTTTTTCACAAATGTTTAAGACATGATTCAACATTTTCGTTCCTGCCAAAAGGTAAATAGATGCTTAAGAAAACAAGAAGTGCACCATCAAGTCTGTACTTAGTTAATGGCTTTCTGTGGGAGAAGCAGCTTAACCACAGGCAGACTAAAATGACAGGGCTTGTGAGAACCAAGAAAGGTAAATACAACCTGGTCACTAAGTATTCTGTTATCTGGCCAACTATTCACAAAATTTAATTTATTTTTTCTTTGGAGGTGAAGAAAAACAACATCCAACAGGCCAGAAGCATAAAGCAGCTTATTTAAATACTACCTTCAAGGTCTGAAGCTCATCTCAAACTACTGTCAAAACAAGGTATAAAGGCATTAGTAAGTTTTTCTAATAAAGACTGTCTTAGATTGAGAGTTGAATCTGTTGCTGTTACTCATACCATGTTGCACTCATGCCAGCTTCAAAAATTTAAGTGCAACTAAAGCAAAGTATTATGGGGCTTGAATTTCAGATTGCAACATAAGGCTTCCTGTTCTGGAATTTGGGTGTTGGCTCTTTTCTGCAGGCATGGCAGCAAGATGGGAGGGAGTAGGTAGCAAATGGTTTTGGGTTTCTGTTTTATGCTGGAGTTTCTTCCTGTATTTCACTGCACTTCTGCAGATAGGCTAAAGTAAGGTAATTATGCGTTGTGATTATCATATGTTATATTAAACTCTTATCTCTTCATCTCAACTCTGATTTTTCTTGGTGTTACTTTTCCCTTTACTTTTGTGTTGGGGGAAGCAGGCAGGTTAGCCCTTGTGCTAACCCATTACAAGACCTAGCAAAATTATTTTAAACGGTTATTTCAGTTTGCCAAAGCAAAGAGGTAACTGTAATGTCTTGATTAATCTGGCCTATGGACTCACAACCTGGGAAAAAGAACTAACTGCAGTATAGACAGAAAGCAGGTACTCTCTCTGTGCAGAAATCAGTGAAGACAAATGTACAAAGAAAACCAGTAGATTTAGAAGAGTGAAGTGCTAACCCAATGAAGGAATGTCGTGTTTTACTTATACATGACTTGCACACTGGCTGCACACTTCTAACAAATTATTTCACATCTTTACGCATCAATTTTCACATCTATGGAAGCAGAGTGCTAAAGAGACTAAAATAATCTGAATTAGAAATTCTACAGAAAGTATATTTCTGAAAGGCAAGTTAAAAAGAAAAGCATATAGTAAATCACACTCTTCCCCCAAAGTTCCTTCCAAACAACTATGTGGTCTAAAAGTGCACTAACTTGGTTAGAAATCTAAAAGAACATTTAGAAGGCTGCACAGCAATGTGGATTCTTGGATGATTCAGATACAAAGAAGGTTGTCCTTACCTATTCCTAGCCTCCGGTAGGGTGCCAGGCATCCAAGTGTCATGATGTACAGCCTCTTCTGGTTCTGGGAATGATCCACCCTACAGCACACTGCTCCCACTGCAATATCATTGAAATAGGCTGCCAGGTAGGGAAACAAAGTGTTACCAGCATGTCTCAAGCTATACATCCAGTTTCTTCATTTATACCCTATACCTTCCTTCCCTCTTGCCAATTGCCCCATCCAGATAAAATACCATATACTGGGGCTTAACACGATGGTTGGCTTGCTACAGCTCAAACCAGCTAACAATGACATGAGGAGGTAAACAGCAGCAAACATTTCAAGCTCTCTGTTGTAACAAACAACATGGCTATGCTCAGTAAACAGGAGCCTGTTTAGAACACAAACCCTCTGGGGTTAGGGTCATGGCTCTGAGGTTCCCATATAGTTATTTTTCACTATGTAAAACAAGAAAATAGAAGGATCTGCTGTTCAAAAGCATATGGATGGCAAAGACGAGCACTTCTGTCACCACAGCCCACAGTTACTGGCAAGAACATTTGTACCTAATTTGGCTAGTTCGCCAACCTCCAGTACATCCTTGTAGAACTTGTCATTGTAGCTGACAGGAAAAATGACCTGGTTTAGCCTCTTCAGCTGCTTAATGTTGTGTGGTGTCACATCTCCCAGCTCAATCCGGCTACTGGAACAAATCAAAACATGCTTAACATCTGACACATGACAAATTTTCCAAGCACACAAAAAAAATGTAATTTTATTCATGCTTTGAGAACTGTGGTGTTCAACTCATACCGTGAAGTCTTCTGCTGGCAGTCGAGTTAACTCCCAACCCAAATTTTGGTTGGCACTACACAGCTGGAAGTTTCTCAGGCCACACTTAACAATGACTTGCCACAACATATGTGTGGTTTTATTGGGTGGGAGACAGGAGAGCACAAATTTATGTAAGATATTAGCTTTAAACTTTATCCCATTAATTTCCTTACTGATCATCAAGATCAGGAGGGAGTGAGGGGGAAGATAGGAGGGACAGGTGAGTAGAACAGAAACCAAGAAAATCAAGTCCTTATCCATGCTTCAAGCACAGGCCTAATTTTACCACTTATCAATATGAAATTTATGCTCAAAGACTGAGTCATCACCAGACATCTGTCTCTAAAAAGCAATAATACTTTGTGCAAATTCATATTAAGCCAGTTAATATGCAAGCCTGCAATTGTCAAGGCACTATCCACCTATTATGATCATTACTGAAGTCATTCTTCCAGCTAAGTAAACAGAATTGCAACCTTAAAACACCAGTACTGCACTGAATCTCACTGCAAAGAAAGTGACCAAGCTTCTCCCTTTCCTAAAGCTAACTTCCTGACAAACAAAAAAGTATTGTGTGCTTATCTTCCCTATATCAGCTTCTTGGGTGCCAATAGTTTTAAGGATGACTACAAGAATGAGAAACAGAAAACAACAAAACCAAGATAATCAAAATGCTTTCCTAAATGTCACCAGAACTGGCAGGCACAAAGCACTTTGAGTTTTAAACAAAGTATAGGCTCACCTCAGCCTTTTTTCACCAAATGCACATAGACAACCAGATTGTTTTCTGCCCAAACACTGTAAAGACAACATTAGCCTTTTTGAAAGCAAAAAAGACAAGGACCACCACTGAACCAAAAAAGTGTGAAATTGTTTTCAAATTGGCACCTTTCTACAAGGGTAGGTCCGGCTTCGAAGTGTGTTACTCTAACATGAAGCAGCTGCTTTCTACCCCCAGTGCCACTCATGCCCAGGCAGCTTGTTTTCACAGATTCATTCCTAGGACACACCTACTTAGAATAACTTACATAGTACAGGGAAACAGGGAACCACCAACTTCAGTCTTGAAGATCTGTAGCAGACCACGTGGAGTATAGCCTGTCTCTGCTTTACTAACTGAGGTTGATCACACACCAAAATCCCTTACATTACTAACATCCCAAATACTTGATCAGCTTGTCACTCAGGAAAGGGCAATAACATACAATGCTTTCTAGGCACTCTGCTGCAGCTTGCAAAGCTATCAGAAAAAGCTACAAGAATGCAGCCTTAAACATTTACTTTGAGAAGCATAACTTGCCCGCACACTTTCTCTTCTTTTCACAGCACAGGTCTGAAAGGACATCAAGAACCACCATAGCCCACTCTCTGGTACAACACAGATCAGATAATCCACCTGGTGAGCGCTAAAGAAACTGAAATGTAACATTCTGATTGACAGTCGGATGAACGTAAGCCAGCCAGATGCCTAGGTGGCCAAGAAGGCCAACTGCATCCTGGCCTGTATCAGGAACAGTGCAACCAGCAGGACCAGGGCAGGACTGGGCCCCTGTACTTAGCACTGGTGAGGCTACACCTTGAGTCCTGTGTTCAGTTTTAGGGCTCTCGCTACAAGAAAGACTTTGAGGTGCTGGAGTGTGCCCAGAGAAAGGCAAAGCGGCTGGCAAAGAGCCTGGAAGACAGGTCTTGTGAGGAGCACCTGAGGAAACCGGGGTTGTTTAGTCTGGAGAAAAGGACGCTGAAAGGAAACTTTCTTGCTCTCCACGAGGAGGAGGTTGGAGCCAGGTGCGACCTCCTTAGTAACACATGACAAGATGGAACGGCCTCAAACTGCACTAGGGAAGTTTTAGATGAGGTATTAAGAGAAACTTCAACTGAAAGGGTTTTCAAACACTGGAAGAGGCTCCCCAGGGAGATGACTGAATTCCATTCCTGGAGGTGTTTCAAAGACACGGAGATGAGAGACACGGTTTAGCACTAGGCTTGGTACAGTTACAGAATGGCTGGACTCAATGACCTTAAAGGTCTCTTCCAACTAGAACAATTCTCTGATCCCACAACTCTAACCAATTTGTAAGCAGGGGCTTTTAGAGAACCAGCAAGTATTAACAAATGAACTACTGATGGTTTCAAAATTCAGTCTTGTAATACCACACTGAACAGACTGATCTTTTTCATGTCACTGCAAAAGCAATTGCCAAGCAACAAATCCCCTGAGCTCTGTCCAATTGTACAGAACCCTCCTGACACCCCTCACTAGAACTTTGACAGCATGTACTCCAATAGTGATCTCAAGAATGACAGAAGTAGCAACAGTCTATATATTCTTGCATCTCATCCATGTCAAGATATTCAGGAATACTACAAGTAACAAAGCAGGATATATTTAGAAATTTCGGCTATAAATCACTATGTTGTGCTGCAACAGTCTGCAGTATCTCTCTTCCATGGCTCCTACCTCCACTCACCCTTTGTTTCACAGCTCTTTCTATCTTCTACATTACTTTTGCTCTCAGCAAAAGTAATGTCTTCATGCATCACAAGTCTCTGATTCTGTCTCAGCATAAATCTTGAGCTAGTAAGGATGATCTCCTCACACCACAGAAGTGCACCCACTAAACAAGCATGCTATTCAAGTTATTAGAGCATGAGGTAGCTGTACTATTTGTTTTACACACATCTTAGCAGAGCTGCTCAGCCTAGCATGGCAGAGCTTCCTCAGCCTCACAAAAAGCAAGCCATGCCCTTTTCTAATTCCAGTCAGTCATGCTGCTACCCTTTGTGAGGAAAGAGAAGGAATCACTGTGGCACGTGGGATCACAAGTTTATTTGGGAGAAGGTGTTACTGGACTAAAGCTCCTGCAAAAAGCACGGATTCAGCAGCCTCTTATTCTGCAGTCTGCATCAAAGTGTAAATCTAAGGGAGTAGCTCTCAACTGCCCAGTTAGATCAGATTAGCTGTAAAGTAGGAGGACACTTAAGAGTTGAGAAAAACTTCACATTCATACATGGTCCCTCAAGCTCAGACCTCTTGTTCAATAGTACAGTAACCTCAGACCTGAGCAAGGCCTTTGACAATATCCCACACCACATCCTGGACTCCAAGCTGGTGCCACATGGGTTTGATGGGTGCAGCACTGATGGATACAGAACTGGCTTGATGGCTGTACCCAAAGAGTGGCTGTCAATGGCTCCATGTCCCAGTGCAGGCCAGTGACAAGTGGAGTCCCTCAGGGATCAGTCCTGGGACCAGTCTTGTTCAACATCTTTCTGGGTGACCTGGACAGAGGCACTGAGTGCAGCCTCAGCAAGTTTGCTGCTGACACCAAGCTGTGTGGTGCAGCAGCCAGGCTGGAGGGCAGGAATCCATCCAGAGGGACCTGCACAGGCTGCAGAGGTGGGCACAAGCCAACCTCAGGAGGTTCAACAAGACCAAGTGCAGAATCCTGCACCTGGGTGGAGGCAGTGACAAGCACAACTCCAGGCTGGGGCAGTGAGTGGCTGGAGAGCAGCCCTGAGGAGAGGGACTTGGGGGTGCTGCTGGACCAGAAGTTCAACAGGAGCCAGCAGTGTGCACTTGCAGCCCAGAAAGCCAAGCAGAGCCTGGGCTGCAGCAGCAGAAGTGTGACCAGGACAAGATGTCTGAGAAAGGGACCATGGTCAAAAGATAGACTTTCACCAAGGTTTCAGACAGAGAATAAACAAACAAGTGTAAAAAAACACAGTCTAAGTCTGCTCATAGATGCTCAGCCAAGATATCACATCTGAAGCTGGCATTAAGCCAGAGAAACAAGTTCAAGGAGATGGATAAAAGGTGTTGTTGACAGATCTAAAGCCCTTGTGTTTCCCTCTTCCTTTATCTCTCACCACTTCCACATTCATTGCTGCTTCCTGCCATCTTCTCCTGCCTGTCTCCTGTGCTTTGTCACTGGCTGTTTTCTTGTAGCTTGAATGTTGCACCAGGGCCAGTAATTTATCCTGGAGGTTAACATGAAAGAAGTTCAACAAACACTGCATGCAGCATATATCAATATGCTAAATGCATCTTTTTAACGAGCATGTACTCAAACCATAATGTAGAGCTGATTAAATCAGTAGCACATCTATTACACAGAGATATTTAATGACTGAATGAGGATGTGGCAAGGAAAACCCACATCACAAGAGTTCATCACTTTGCCTGAGGACAGCGTGGCGAAAGTGCCACCGCGGCCCTGAGCAACAACACAGGAAAGCTAGCACAATCTGCTTCCAAGCCGCTTATCGCCACTCTTGCTGGCACAAACATTTGTGCAGCAGTGTGGTGAACCAACCCAAATTAAAGCTAATCTTGACCAAAAAAAAAGGGGGGGGGGAAGTTTAATTTTAACCCACATCAGTCCCCTGAGTTCACAAGTCTTCTGCCAGCAGAGAGAAAAGAAAAAATTGCCAGAGACAGAACCAGACGGTTCTTAAGCAGAAGTGCCAGCCTACCCCTGTTTAAACTGGAAGTACTGTGCAAGAGGAGATGCACAAGGATCATTCAGAGTTTAGATGATACTGTGCTACACCTTCTCACTTAGGGAACATGCATTTGGAACCCAAGGGCTTAAAACGTAGCCTCTGAAGGTCTAAGACCAAGCATCTGTAACAAAAGACACAAGACAGTTGCTCTTTTCTTTTAGCTGCAGTCGTGGAAACAGCTTTGGGGTCTTCGTTTTGTTTAGTAGTTACTCACAACTAAGATCTGTTTGTACATGTTACCTCTCAGCCAAATCAGCAATGTAAGTTCACTGTATCAACTCAGTCTCTTAGACCAGTCCTGTGCATTCCAGCTCAGTACAAGCTGTACTAGAAATACCCAGCCTCTGCGGTTGCAAACAGAAGATTTTTTTCCTATGAGCTCAAATTAACAGATGGGAGAACATAAAGATATGTAAAGAGCCCCAAGTGCCCAGAAGGGACACGCCCTTCCTTAACAGATTACCTTATTTTATTATTCCAGTAGTGCCCCCATGAAGATAGACAATTCTTACTGGCATTCTACTTTGCAAACAGCACTCCATGGAGTACACAAGTTGGCTGTACTCATCTTACACGTGAAAGCTTCTGGATCTTGGGATGGAGTCAGCTACTCCATTCAAAGCTACTGTTTTAAATACGGCAGCAAAGACTCTTCACTCTAACTGCTGCAGTTTCTACAAATCTGAGATGGGAAATCAGTCCTCTGAAGTCACTTAAACACATTCCATTGCAAGGCTATTCACAAGCTGCCATTATTTTCATAGTTGGCCTTTCTTCTGATGCCAATTCTAAATGTACTCAAGCCTATACACGTTATCTCCTGTTACTCATGAGCTTCAGCAATTGACAGGTACCAATACAGCCTATCCCACATGCCTGTTCAGAGAGTTACCATGACTTTCCTCCTAAAGCCAAGCTCTTGCCATCTGCCTTTAAGACAGGCTCTTAATACCTACTATTGTCATACCAGTTCTTTCCATTCCCTCAGATAAACTTTACTTAAATATGGCTAACCAAAACTGCTTGCAGTACCACAAATAATATTGCCCTGTACGAAGCATTAAGTTTTTCCCATCTCTACCAGAATCCTTTCCCTGACATATCCTAGGACAACGTTACTGTTTCTCAACCGCAACATACCGTGACTAGTGCACTCACTGGTGAAACAAAGGGCACTGAAAGGTCACTGGTGAGGGAACTGCTCTCTGTTGTGTGGAGCTGCTATTTCTTAAAGGCACACAGTGGCATTGCCCAGCAATACAGAAGCTGAAGAGCAATCACAAAACCTGAATGGAAATGGGACCTTACTGAGGTGATACGCATCAGTTACTGAAACTGGATAAATGCCCAGAACATTAGCACTAACACTCCAGCTCTTCTTTGCGTGTCAGTGCCCTGAGATACTTCAGGCACTTGCTAAAAAAACCCTCACATTTTCTGTAGGACCAAATGCAATCAAGTTAGTCCTATGGCAGTTGCATTCCCTGCACCCTGCATCCTGCTACAGCACTGCAATTGAAATTATGTTTCCTATAATGTCTTAAACTTTTATTAGTAAAAGCAACAGGCTGAATGAGATATTAGCATTTGTGTTCACCAAGGCTGCATTTTGCCTAAAGGAGCACAGTTACACAAAATGAGAGCTCAAGAGGAAGCCAATTTCCACAGTTACAATTCAAGAGGAAACACAAATTCAGTCCCAGAGAATAACAAGTGTTGGACACTAGTTTAGAACCAACACCAGGGCGAAAAAACGGGGAAGCTGGAGTTTAATGCTGTAAGAATCTCAGTCTCATTCAACTTTAAATAGTGCAAGTCTCTCCCCAGAGGGATGTGCCTGACTGAAACAGATCTCAGTGTAACCGATAGCTGGGCTCAGCCTTATTGAAGGCATCTGGCATGCTAAATTTAGCAGAGCTGTATTTGCAACTCACAAAACTTACTGAGGTGTCCTCAGTCAGGAGCGAGAAAACAGAGAAGAAAAGGGCCATAATCAGTTTAGAGGACTTCAGAGAAGGTTTGTCACCCATTGAGCGTCCAACTCACGTTATTGCTTCTATTTTGGCTTCCAAGTCAATGCAGGAGTCTAGACAGGATAATCCACTCATAAAATAAAACCAAACCAGAGCTATAGACCTGAAGGGTGTGGTTTTGCTTAGATTCAACTCCAGAGCCAGAAGAGTTTCTATTTTTTTTGGGACTGTAGATGGTTTTCTATGTGTCTTTTTTTTTTTTAAACAGATGAGCTGTCTTGCTAAGCACATAAGTTAATTTATTTCATGCAGGAAGACCAGTATGTTTTCAATTACCTAAAAGATCTGTGGGCTGCAAATCTACTCTGCTTCACTCGTTGCTATCCTTCTAGTTTTCTGACAAGCTTAGCATGCAAAAAGTCTCACCAATTTGCTTCAGAGCACCCTTGATATCTTTTAGCTCCACTTTACTGAAAACATGTATTTGCCCGACACCTGATAGCCTGTTGGAAGTTACCCCCAGCTGTGTGCTTCACTGCAGATTTGCAGTGACACACAAAAGAAAGCTAAGCAGTTTTAGAGTCAAAATTAACAGAAGACTGGAGAGCATGAAGAGGTTTCACTAACTTCAAGACATACTTCTGACTCTCTTTGTCTCTCTCCTTTGCAATAAAAGTGTCTCAGTAAAGGTTTCTTCATTATAGTTCAGGTAATCCACTCTGCCTCAACTTAGAAAACCTGACAATTGTAAAAAAGAGTGGCCAGCCTTCATGCACACAAAGCAAAGTTATGCTAGAATAGCTACAATTTTGCCAGCTCAAAGCTGTTGAGTTATACAAGCCCTGAAATCCAGGTTCAACTTTGATCTAAAGAAGACAACCCTAAAACTAGAGCAGCGGTACAATCATGAAGCATCTCAGCTGATTGTGCAAGTGCAAGGGGGAGGCAGTGAGGTGATTTAATTGTGTTAAATACAAATAAACCTCCCCAATAAAATGAAAAGCTATCTCACTTTGCAGCTGGATACAGCAGAAATCACCATGCCCAGCTGACACAATTTCCAAACTCCAGAATACCAGAAATGTTGCTGGTCTAGAACAGGAAAGCATCCATATATGCATGCTTAGCAGACTAACACTTCGGTCTTTCAAAGCACCCTACTGAAGTAAAGGTTTAGATATTAAATCTGCCTATCCCAGGTGCTTCAAAGCCCAGCGAACGAACAACTCGCCAACGATCAGACAGTAGATAAAGAGCTGTCAGAAATCTTAACAATCCATTGCCGGTCTAACCACTTTATTAGTCAAGTAACCTCAAAAGAGCATTCAGATTTTGAGCCACGACTGCAAAGCACAAGTATTTCACCAGACTGAAACAACTTGGTTCAAAATCAGTTTTGTGCCTCCATCACCAATGTCCCAAGACATCTTACAAGTTTCTGGCCCTTTCCATATCCTCCATAACAATTTCCCTTCCATAACTATTTGTAGTAATGTCCCCAAATTGCCCTTAATTGACTTCTAGGAGATCATGCACCTTTGCTAATTAACATTGATGAAGTACCTGATGATCCTCAGATGATGATAGAGGCTTACCTTCAAATTCAAAATACAAATGGGTTCACAAAGTGCCTTATTTACACAAATCTATGTAGCTCTGAGACATTTCCTGTACTTAGGTAACAAAATACAGAATTGACATCAGGAGAAAGACATCTCTCTACCCAAACTATTTTAATAAGTAACTGAAACACCTTTCTCTACTAATCTAATGCACACAGGCATTTACAAAGAAAAAAATGGCAGGTTATTATGGGTCTTCTGTCTAGACTTTGGATTTCAGTCCCAGGGTTGGTGAGGCTTGAGGTGTTCAAATCACATGTTACATAAATGACACACTGTGAAAAATTAACAGACTGTTATCAGTTTTATGGGCTCTCCTTCAAATAAATCTAAGGCAAAAATCACTGCAAGCACTTAACACTAAGCATAAAAAGCCTCTTTCCCCTCTCTCCTTTTCCCAGTTCTCAATACAAATTGTTCTCAAATGCAAATGTGAAGAGCTACGTATAAAAAAACAAATTTCCCCTAAGTTCAACTTTCAACCTAATTTGCGATCTTTACTAGGAAAAAATTCCAAGTGCCACGCAGTAAACTTCCACCAGCCTTCAGTCATTGCCCTGGGTCTTACCCTAGAATTTTGAGAGAAGTTAAATACAATGGTGAAATGACAGAAAGGGAAAAACTTTTTCAGAGATTGAGATTCTAGTCTGCCAGGGCCAGAAAATCAGACAGACCCTGGAAAACACAGGGAGAGGGAGAAGGAAGATGAAGGAAATTCCAAAACAAAGACCCAACTTCTGTCCTCTCTTCCTCCTTGTAAAAATATCTAGTGCCTTCTCAGATTACTAGCCTGAACACTTCTAGTGCATGCCAAATGGGCAGGCTCTTCAAGTTCTGAATCACTCCCACTTGAATGAAAGCGTTTTCCTGGCTCAACCATCACCTGTTAGTTCTCAAGTCAGAAGAGATTTAATGTAGCAAAAGAGGAATGTATAATTTCTCTTGTCCTCAGGAGATGGCAGCAGAGTCTGATATTTGGTGACTAACTGAAGATACTACATTCTTCACAAAGAAATGTCCCAACCTAGCAAGCCAATCTAACAAGCCACACATACATACAACACAACCTGGATGTCCGAAGCCAAGATTAGGTTTTAAAGCATTTCAATAAAATGGCTACAATCCCTATGCTGCCTTCCTAGCCTCTCAATCCTACTTCACAGAATGTCTTAATCTTGTTATGGCATTAAACTCAAAGTGGTAACAGTTATAAATCAGGTTAAAGTGCCTATAGTAAACCACACTGACTTCTTACAAATGGCTTAATAGTGACGAGATTGTAAGTATGCATATAGGCAAAGTCCAAATTTACTATCCATTACTGCAGGAAGTACAGCTCGCACTTTGACATTTCTATGTTCAGAAAAATCCTAAAAGCAAACAGGGACTTTCAAGCTCAATTACCTTTTCTGTCTCACCACCTGCACATATGACAATTCAGCAGTTCTCAAAAACTTGGAACTCCCTCTTATACGTGTTAAAGCTTAGCTCTGTGCTTTGCAAATGGAAACAAACCAAAGGTTCTGTACAAACTCCGTATTATTAACTCAGAATTGGAGAGAAAGAAGTCTTCCTGTTCTCATGAGAAACACACATAGCTTCAGAACTCTGAAGCATTTACGTCATGAACCTAGGCAAAACAAGCAGAGACATCAGAGCTTTCTGACTAATACTTTAAATACACTAATTTTATTTTTCTATGCTCAGTATTCCCAACTGTAACGCCCCTTCTACATATGCAACTACAATAGTGCCAGCCTGCAAGATCTCTGGGGTGTCAGGTCCTCTGTGGCAGCAGCTACCCTGTTGTGTTTCATCTGGCCTGGAGGGCTTTTTCAGAGCAAGTCAGGACCCTTGGAAACTACAGAGTCTCAACGACTTGACCGCAAATTGGCGGAGGCTTCGCGGCAGCCTCCCGGGAGCTCCTCAGGTGAAGCAGCGCACGCTGCTGTCTCAGCAGGGCGCCTCTCCGCTCCCCGGCTCAGCCTCCTTCCGCCACGCGGCTCAGGCTCCGCTGCGCGTCACAGCGGCGGAGGTGCTCCCCCCCAGAACCGGGCAGGCGGCTGATCCAGAAGGTACTCTCAGGCACACAGGCGCTGCGCCCTCTTGTAAGGAGCGCTATCTGCTCCCTGTACGATACATGCTCCACGTACCAGATACTCCCGGGCACACAATAAGTCCAAGCACATGACGCAGCGTGCATGCTCTGTATCATACCCCAGGGTAATGCGGGTTTTAGGCAAGAGCACCAGAGAAAGGCTGGATGACTTGCTCCCACAGACTTCAGCTGAACTGAAACAACTTAGAAAAGCACCCTTACTGTAAGGCATCAAAGGCAGTGAACAGCAAATGCTCACAAACAAATGCAAGATCTTCTGCGTTCTTTCTTTAAAGTCAGTAACAACTATACTGAAAATACAAAACGACTGAGCAACAAGTGAAAACAGCGAAGCACGGGGAGTGCTGTTTACATCTGCTCTACAGGAACAGGCAAACTACTACAGACATGAGAACCTGAGACACTCCCAACGGTATTTTTCCTAGTGCAAATCCAGGTCTAAAATAGATTTTCACATTTCAGAACAATAGCAACACTTAGGAAAACAGTAAAAGAAATGTATTGCTAGAGAATCGTGAAGTTCACTAGCAGAACAGATAACTAGCTCTTGTTTGTCCATGTGCATTTAAGAAAAAAGTGAAACATAAGCCTCTAAACTATTTAAAAAAACATTCAGAAGACAAGGATAGAGTGAACATAAAGCCACATATCACAAAAGTAGGTGAGAGGTAACAGCAATTACCAATTTAAACCACCATACAAGAGAAAACCCACAAAGCTTTAACCCGCTGAGAAAAATAATAAAAAAAGAAGCCACAAAACACCCCAAAACTTTCACTATTTCCAAAACCAGAGGTCCTCTGTAAAATAAGTCATCTGATCTGGAACAGCCTGATGACACACACACCACATCCCCCCATGCTTTATTGAGATGTTAATACACCCCGTTTTGAATTCAGAGGGCTAAGGGCTACAAGCAATGTACCTTGACTACAGAATCTTCCACAACTGAAATTTCAGAACACTGTTGAACTCGAGAGTTTCCTTTAAAATTCTTTCTCCACCAAAGCAGGCTGTTCATAATTACAGATGATGTTATAGGTCTCAAGGCTCCCAAAATAAGCTCTGCACTTTGTGGTGTGGGTTACTACGCAACACGTAGCCTGCCAGAAAAAAGTACTCAGATGGAGTAATTCTGTTCAAAAGAACTGATCCACAGTTTGCATTCAATACCAAAGACAGATCAAATGCCTTCAAACACCACACTAGTTTGTGCATGTTGAGAGTTGAATCTTTAGATCTATTTTAGGCACATGTCTTCTGACAGTACTTGTTTCTCAGAGGACCTTCTCCAGCCTTTGTAGCTTGACAAACAATTTGGTTTTGTTCCAAAGTAGCTCTATGTAATTTAATACATTCCTTAAGAAAGCTTTGTTTAGTTCTTTGATTCTCTCATTGTATTCAAATCAGGTTATTTTTCAATTTGAATTCTATCAGCCTCAACTCACCTCAACTAGAATTTTTACAGGACACCTGGATTCAATATGAAGATTTTATTCCGTAAAATAACTTGCTGCATGGTGCTCACAGTGCTTTGACAAAAGGAAATATGCTGCTCTTCAGAGAGATGAAGGAATACCAGAAAAGCAGAAATGCACAAGTGCAGAACCCAAAGGGCTCAGTAAAGATGCCTCCAAGCAGAAGAAAAGCAACAAAGTTTGACACTCTGGAAGCAGAAGAGGAGTATATGGAGACTTTTTTGGTTTGTGGTTTTTTTTACTCTCTCTTTCCACACAAGAAAGTTACAAAAAGTAAAAGATCTCCCCAAAATCAGAATTCCTTGGCAGTATAAGCAAAACCAGGGCTCAATCTTTCAGGGAGTGCCACAACACGGTGGACAGCTCAGGCTGTGTGACCCGTCAGGAGACCTCCACAGCTCTGGCCTGACGTGCCTGGGCTACTTTCCACCTCATGCATTCAGGTTCCAGCATCCTTGCTACTCAACTCATGACTGGCAGACATCCAAAGCAGAGCTAACCTGGAGAAAACCACAGAAAAGTCAACAGAGAATAAAAGGAAATCAGGAGCATTGCTGAACAACAATCATATCCACTGCCACTTCATCTTGAACTGGTCACTGCCATCACCCATTTTGCAAATTCTGTCAACCTCACCATAGAGTGACTAAGAGGTGGGGTATCCTGTTTCACATACAGGGTGAAAAGGAGACTGCTCGATGCCCCAAACGCTCCTATTTAATGTCTGCCGAAAACCAATGTGTTTGCAATCAGCTAAGTCTCTACCAATACCTGCCAGACCCTCACGATGCTTGAAGCTGGTAGCACACTGCAAGAAACAGAAACAGCTAAGTATATGTTGTGAAGCAGTCTTGTCAGGTGACCTCGTCCCAACTGCCAGCAAGCTAAACCCCTTACCATTTCTCAGTAAAAGCTTAAGTGCTTCGACTTCCATTCACTCTGTCTTAAGCTGCCAAACTAGAATAATAACACCCATCGTTGCATAACACCAGTTTCAAGAGGGTTCGCCTAGCAGTCCTTTGAGAAACGACTGTGGAAAACTTCTAAGTAGGAAGAAACTGAGGCACAGAGAGGAAAGCTCATGTTTTGTGAAACAGAAATCTATAAACATTAGGTGACTTAACCAACTCCGAAAAACCTGTCCCAAAGTGACCTGTACAAGGTCAGGCAGGTCACCTGCCTCAAGAGCAGCGCAGGGACTCCAAAGGCCTTCAAGTCTCCTCTTCAAACACTGCACCGCGCTGCCTCCACCCAGCAGGAAATCCGAGCGTCTCAGGCAACCACACCTGAAACCTTCGGCTTTTCCAGACCACTGAGAAGTAAAGCCAGCCCCAGAGCAGCGTGCTGCAGAAAGCAGGCACGAAGCACAGCTGGTTTTCATCTACACACCGACAAAAACGTGACGAAGACATTACAAACAACAGCGCGCAAACCCACACATCCGAGGCCGGTAGCTTTTTCTCACAGACCCAGCAGCGCTTCTTTACTTCTGACAGGCAGCACGGCAGGCCAGCCAGCACTCCCATGCCCCACCGCCTTCTCCCTTGGTTTTACCGGCAGCGCTCACAAGCATAAATCCCTCGGGAGCACTAAGAGCCGCCACGTCCCGCGTTCCACTGGCTCATCAGAGCAGGGCTGAACACAGACAGAGTTTTGGCTCCAGCACCAGAAAACATTTTCCGGTGAGGAGGGAAACTCCTGCAGGGAGCTCTATGCCCAGCCGAAAACCATCACTGGCTCCCCGGCCCCGAAAAGAGCTCTCCCAACACCAGCCTTCAGGGACTCTCTCTCAGACAGCGAGAGAGACGCAGCGACACCCCGCAACACTACACAGCGCTCCCCATCAACAGCTTTAACACAGCGACAGCACCGCTCGGCCCCCTCCGCCTCCCGCCGAGCCGCAGCAGCGGCACCGCCCGCCCGCCGCGCACACAGCTCGCCGCGCAAGGGCCGCGCCGCCCGGACCCGCCCCGCTCCTCCTATCGCCCGCCGACCAGCAGCGAAAAGGCGCGGCCGAAGTGGGCCCCACCGTTTTGTCACGACCGGGCCCGGGCCAAACCCTTCGGGAGGCGCCAGGCCCCACACTCACCCCTTCATGGTGCGGTCGCGGCCTGGCCAGTATTGGTGCCGGCGGCGTAGAGCGCCCGGTGGTGCGGCTCCTCCTTCGCTCTGCTCTGCCCGGGCAGCGCAGCCTTTCACTCCCGCGCCCGCTCCACATGGGCCTCCGGCCGCCCTCCCGCTCGCTCCTCCGGCGCCGCCGCCCCGCCCCGTCACCTCTCACCTCGCGCCGCGCGCGCGCCCCCGCCCGCCGCCATGACTGCGGCAGCCCCGCCCCCCGCCGCGCGCGCCGCGCCTCGCCGCGTGACAGGGCGCGGGGCAGGGCGCGAGAGAAGGCGGGGGAGGGCCCTGGCGACGCGCGCGCGGCCCAATCGCGCGGTCGCCGCGCCCTGGCGGGGGACCGAAGTGGCTAAGGGCCGGGGAGGGCAGAGGGTAAGGCGCCCAGAAAGGCCCTGGCGGGGGACCGAAGTGGCTAAGGGCCGGGGAGGGCAGAGGGTAAGGCGCCCAGAAAGGCCCTGGCGGGGGACCGAAGTGGCTAAGGGCCGGGGAGGGCAGAGGGTAAGGCGCCCAGAAAGGCCCTGGCGGGGGACCGAAGTGGCTAAGGGCCGGGGAGGGCAGAGGGTAAGGCGTGCTCCGGCGGGGGGCAGGAGTGGCTAAGGGCCGGGGAGGGCAGAGGGTGAGGCGCCCAGAAGGGCATTCGCCGCTCGCACCCCCGGCAGAAGCGCCCACGGCGCGGGGAGGCGGGAAAGGCGCCCTCGCGGGGCACTTCCGGCGTGGGCTGACGTGCGTGCGTGCGTGCGTGCGTGCGTGCGGCCGGCATCAGCTGAGCCAGCGCCGCTGCCGGGAGGGAGCAGAGCCTCGGGAGTGCCGGCGCCGGACGCAGGTTAAGACCGCTCGTTCGTTCCTCTTTCCGTACTTGGCCGTGCTCTACTCTTCCTTTTGGAGCACTGCCCGGTGAATCGCGGTGTGAGGAAGGTGGGGGTGGGGAAGTCGCTTCTTGCCCTCCTTTTTGGCAGTTCCCTGCCCAGGAGAGGTGACGGTCTCATCTCTGAGGTGGCCGTCAGCGGCTGCTCCCGCCGCGCCGTGCGCTAGGGGTTGGAGGGAAGGGGTCAGTAGTATCTGCGAAGTATTATCTCTTGGACGGCGGACAGGGACCCCGGGGTTGCCGGCCTGCGTCTCTTGCTTCACCCGACCTGGGCCGGAGTAAGGACAGGAGGCTGCACTGTGAGGGAAGGCCGTCTGCCGCCTCTTGGGCTTTGGCTGAAACGCAGCGCTACATGCGCGGTAGGTACGGAGCCGTTTCCTAGCGGGAAAGCCCTCTGATGTCGGCCGTGACCTTCCTAGGCTCGGGTTTAAGAGAAAAGGCCTGGAAAGCAAAGTAGTCTCCCCTGAATAGAATAGAATCGTTGTGGTTGGAAAAGACCTTCAAGATCAAGTCCAACTGTTGTTTAACTATGTTAAGGATGGTGCTAAACCAGGTCCCTCAGCACCACGTCTTTGTGGCTTTCAGACACCTTCAGGGATGGGGATTCAACCACCTACCTCGGGAACCTATTGCAGTGTTTGAGAACCCTTTCAGTGAAGGCATTTCTTCTAATGTCCAATCTAAACCTCCTCTGGTGTGACTTGGGGCCACTTCCTCTCATCCTGTCACTTGTTACCAGGGAGAAGAGACCAACACCCACCTTTCTCCAGCTTCCTTTCAGGGAGTTGCAGAGAACAAGAAGGTCTCCCCTCCGCCTCCTTTTCTCCAGGCTAAACAACCCCAGTTCCCTCAGCTCCTCCTCACAAGTCCTGTTCTCTAGACCCTTAACAAGCTTCCTTGCCCTTCCCTGGACCTGCTCCAGCACCTCACCGTCTTTTTTATAGCAAAGGGGTTAGAGTTTCCTCGAATAAGAAACCTACTGAGCACTCTGAAAGATGCCCAGTGAGATATGCTAGGGATATGCCAGAATCTATTTTAAACAAAAGTGGTGGCAGCGCTGGGGTTTCTGTGTTGGGTCACCCCTCCATCTCGTGTTGCTGAAACTGAACTTTTCTATGTCTTGACTCTAGCCCTGCAGTGAGCAAGCAGCAAGCCTGCAGAACAGGAATACTTCTATGGGCTTCTGACTGCAACTCTTCCATAGTGAAAGGGCCCGCCTGTTTTTTTTTTAGGTGAAAATGCTAATGGGGAATTAAATGTGTTTCCTGTTCATGTAGTCAGTGTCAAAATTCTGATTTAGAGGTGTTTCAGAAGTCCCACTTAGAATTTACTTAAAGGCAGGAACAGTTTTCTGTGACTGCGTTCTGGATACCATGCATGTTCTAGATAGCTGTGACATTGGAGTATATAACACGTATCAAGAGCTATCCATTCAGTGCAGTTGCCCGAAGTTATTTCTGCCTAAGAATTTACTAGCTTCCCTCAATGAATTTTCACTCCAGCTGTGAACAAAAACGATGTGGTGATAACTTTATTCATTGTAATGCAATACTTAAGCGAAGTGCATTGGCTATTTGATCTAGCATGGTATTTCAAATGCTAATGACAATTCGGGAAGTGGAAAGGGGGTGCTCATAGCCTGCTAGAGGTGGTTTATTCGCCCACCCATTTGGAGCACTTAAACAAGTATGTACCAAGTGTAGATTTGCATTTGCAAATGGGAGTTTGAGTAAATGAGACAGCTCCATAATATGTGTTGTAAGTTGCTGAATTTGCTGATTTTGGCACTCTGCAGATCAGCACCTGAGTGTTTGGCATCTCAATACAGCACTTTTAAAGGCCTTTTCAAGGAGCAGCTAATCATAAAAGACATATCAGTATTTACATTTTATTATTTTCTACTTAATATGTGAAGTGAGATCATTGTTTACAGGTCTGTGAACTACCAAAAATGTTTTATATGCAAATTGGTTTACTGTGAAGCCGTCTTAAACCCACTTTTACACTCATGTAGGCAAAAAAACCCAGTCTTAATTTTGTTTTCGGGGGCAAAACGTGACATTCAGAAATAATAAGCCATCATGGACATCAGCTTCAGAGAAAGGAGAAATTAAGACAGTGCTGGAAAATGACTACTGGCATCAGCTGACTGTTCAAATGGGGGTTGAAGTCTTGTGTTGCAAGAAGTAACACAAGATCTTGGTTTCCTGTCAATGTAACTTTTCCATTTTCCAAGTCAACTATTTTCTAGGGTTGAACCCTGAAGGATTAGTACTACTTCCTTATTTTTTTGTACAGCATTATCTTAAATTCTGGGGTGTTTTCTTTGTTTGTATTTTGTTCTTAGTATATGTTAACTGTTGTATTCCTCATTAATCCTGGCTTAGAGTCTGCAGGCTTCTGTGTGCTTTTGTTGGCTAAATTTTTTTCCCCTTAATATGGCTTTCTGCATTTATCTTCCAGATACACATGGCTACTGGTGTTGGGCATTATCATTCAAAACCTTTATAAACTAAGAGATTACTAGATCTGGAGATACATTCAGAGGCACTATGCTGCACCTCTTGTGTTTGGATACCATAATACTGTCCCTTTTGTTCCAGAGCCCTGAAAATTCCTACTGATGGTTTTCCCTTGTGATATTAATTTGCTCATTGGTGACCTGAGACTGTGTTCCTAAGTACTCTCTTTAAAGAGTAGAACAGGATAACCTAGTTGATATCTGTGATTACTTTGATGTTGACCATAAAATATTGTCTGCTATTGCTGGTCAAATAATAGTCCCTCTTTTTCATTCTCTTAAAACAAACCCAACAAAGGACACTTCAACACAGTGCTCCACTGGCTAGTTCTTTCATACTTTCATTATTGGTCGCAAAGAAAAGTGGGAGATTTAAAAGCCTGGAAATGATGAGATGATGTTGAACAGTGGTATCCACATGATTTAGTCTTTTTTAGACTGGAACTGTACCAGGGAGTGTAATTGATTGGAATATCATGCTCCTTCATGCTTACTCACCATCTTAAAACATAAGACATTTTTAGCTTCCCAGCTGGTCAGAGACAAATACGGACCTACTCCAGCAGAGGAAATGTAATGAATCTAAACTGCTCAGCCTTTTCCTCCTGTACAGGTGAAGCCAGTAATCACCGTAAGGTCCAACATGCAAAACTGTGTTAGACTAGACCTTCTGCTGGTTATTGTGCCACCTTTCATGTTCCAAAGAGGTTCATTTATTCTTTTTATTGTGTTCACTCCCTCCTCCTCCTCCTCTGTGCAAATGGAGAGTTTAGGAGTGGACATTTGCTGCTAGCTTTTTGAACAGCTACTAGTAAGGTGTATATGGATCCAGTTTTAGCTACTAAATTTATTTTCTTGATTCATTGCCTTCATTATTTAGAATCATAGAATCAAGCAGGCTGGAAGAGACCTCCAAGCTCAGCCAGTCCAACCTAGCCCCCAGCCCTGCCCAACCAACCAGACCATGGCACTAAGTGCCCCAGCCAGGCTTGGCTGCAACACCTCCAGGGACAGCAACTCCTCCACCTCCCTGGGCAGCCATTCCAATGCCAATCACTCTCTCTGCCAACAACTTCCTCCTAACATCCAACCTAGACCTCCCCTGGCACAGCTTGAGACTGTGTCCCTTTCTTCTGTTGCTGCAGAAGAGCCCAACCCCACCTGGCTACAGCCTCCCTTCAGGTAGTTGTAGCCAGCAATGAGCTCTGCCCTGAGCCTCCTCTGCTGCAGGCTGCACACCCCCAGCTCCCTCAGCCTCTCCTCACAAGGCTGTGCTCCAGGCCCCTCACCAGCTTTGTCACCCTTCTCTGGACACCTTCCAGCACCTCAACATCTCTCTTGAATTGAGGAGCACAGATCTGGACACAGTACTGAAGATGTGGCCTGAGCAGTGCTGAGTACAGGGGAAGAATTAAACTCCCTTGTCCTGCTGCCCACACTGCTCCTGTTCCAGCCCAGAATGCCACTGGCTCTCTTGGCTACCTGGGCACAAATTATGTCTCTCAGCTTAACTAAGTTTCAGTGTGGCAACTGTATTCAGAAATAGTTGGACAGTAATCCAATGCTTGCTTGGTTGATAGTTGTTTAATTTTGTCAACATTTAGAGCGTTTTGGAGAGTCCCTTTTGGGTGTCTTTTAAAATGGTCAGATCGCAGTAATCCCCAAGTACCGAAAACTAGTACGGAAGGCCATTGTCGCCACGTTGTTATATTGCTGGGCTTTCTGTATTAGATGCCTGACATCTATTTAACCTTGAAAAGAATGGTTTTGGAGGTCATTGCTCTCCCAGTTAACCATGACTCATCTTGCCATGATGAAATGTTGGTGGGCTGATGAATTTTACCTGACCACTTGTTGGTGTCTCCAGAAAAATGTCAGAATCCGCACTCTGAAGATGCAGCATTTCTTGTGCTGTGTCCCATCTTTAGGATGCTTTAAGCTATGCTTGCTTACTGGAGTGTTTTGTTGTTTAAGATTGTAGAGGATAGGTGGTGTGCATGTCCTTGCTGCCAGTCTGCATTCTGTGTCCTAAGCACAAAGAGAAGTCCCTGTTGCGGTTGGGATGGTAAAGTATGAAGGACGTAAAGGTCATGGGGAAAAAATACTAGTTTTAGAGAGAGAAGAAAGTGTTTTTATTGGAAGACTTCTAAAAAGGCAGTTCTATTCTGTGACTTTCCTCTGGATCTTTAAATCTTGAGGGTTTGTTATAATGAGATAAATTTGCTTCACCTGGTAGATGTTTGGACAGCCACCACAATATGTAGTTTAAACAGTGTTAAAATTTAGTATCTTGGAGTGGTTCTGGCTGTTCTAGAAAAGACTGTAAATGCTTCAGGTAATTGAACATAAAATCTCCAAATGTGGCTTAACGTGCTTTTAAACACAAAGATGAAGTTTTCCATTACAGGAAAAGCTGACTTCAGCTTAATTTCCTTTTATGAGAATCCAGTGCCAGTGTGTGTTGTGATTCCAACCAGGTGTTTCATTATACCAAAGTGCTATGAAACAGGACTTGTATCTGCTAGGGGTATTAGAACTTTCTCAAAGACTTTAATACAAACTTACTCCTGGTTCAGTTCTTCAAACTATCTGTGAAATGCCTCACATAATAATCTGGAGATTCCATAATATCCCTCCTCTGAAGACTGCTCTCAAGTTGAATGCTTATGCTGAAATGCTTATTCCAAACTTGTGCTTAGTGGTTTAGCTCTTGCATTTAGGAACAAGGGGTTAGGAGCCAATACATTTCAATGAGCCCAAATTATTAATATGTGTCTGCATGTAAAACTGAGCCTGTCTTACAAATCTAGCAATACTTGTGCTGTGAAGTTGTGTGCCTTTTGCCTGTAAGAATCTTAGGCTCTTCAGAAGTGACTCTACTGAATTCTGATTGCTTACAACTTTGCATTCATCTTATTTTGGTATTTGCCATCTTCAAGATTAGAGCAATAAGAAGTATTTCAAGTAATGATGCCAAATACTCCTTAAAATAGAGTGACTTCTATGAAATAGTAAAATTAAGGGTGGATTTTGGTTTTGCAGTAAGGATAGTGAGATTAATGAAAATTTTGTGTTTCTAGAAGAGATGACTGAATATTGCACTAGGTAGATGGCTGCAGAACTTTTTAGCCCTAGTAGTGGGATGACAAGATCAGGATAAGAACAGAAAGCCACCATGGGACAGAGAAATGATTGTTGTATTAGTATTCCATGTTATGGCTTGGTTCTTAGTTGCATTTGGAAGTCTGTCAAGCCAAGTGGGGGGTTCAGGATATGTAGCAGGCTGAAAGGAATGTCAAGTTTTTCTCTCTGTGAAACTTGTGAATGAAATAAAGGGAGAATCGTACATTTCCACTTCTAGAGCTCATCTAGAGAAGCTGTGTGGAGAGAATTTTGAAGAAAACTCTACTGTTGAAAACTCTGTAGTATTTAGCCAGTCAGCTGATGAAGTTGTTTTTTCTTAAGTGAACAATGTGACTTAAGTAACAGGAGTATTTTAATTGATAAAACTAGAATCTTTGTCAGTATGGCAGCTGTGTTTGAAGTTAGAAGGCCAGTTATCTACTGAGCTCATCAGATCTTCAGTGGGCCAAGGCAGCTATGCAATGAATGCCTTTCCAGCTTTTCTATCTAGGGAAATTGCTGCAGCTAATTTCCAAGTCATGTTCAAATGCCTTTATTTTAGTCCTCTTCTAGGCTAAGTGAAGGAATCTCCCACACTTCTGAACAAAACCATGGGTGCTCAAGTAACAATTTATGTTGGTGGTGCTTCCTGCATGAGCAGGCAAACTTCTGCATTTATTTGGTAACTTAGACTGTAGACTTCTAATACTTCCTCTTTAAAATATCCTTTGGAAAGAGAAATATGAACTGTCCCAAGTTACAGGAAATACCTAGTGGTAATTATCCTGTTGTTTATGAGGATCTTGCTGCAAGCAGCACGTACTGTGCAGCTGAATACTGCATGCTGTACCAAAGGCTGCTCAGGTGAGCACAGGTTATGTTTGCGTTATTGCTTCTAAACCACCTCAGATGCGATGCTAAGCTGATTGCCCAGTGTGGGGTGTGATCCTTACTGTCCTGTAATGCCTAGGTTTTTACTAAGAAGAGGAGCAGGGAACATTTCATTTGATTATGGTTTGCTATGTATGCCTATTAAGCCTTCCTGGATAGCAAATGTTGGGGCTTGTCTTCTAACTCGGTATTTCTACCCTAGGAAATCAAAACACTGGTCCATTTCAGATATGGCAAAAAATCTATGGACCTAGTTCAAAGTTACTTCAGCAGAATGAATCCTAGCACTGGTGACTTAATGTAGTGCTGCTGCTGCTTCTGAATTTATGGTCTTGTGCTATTTACTACAGTTTTGGGTTGTGTATTTAAAGTTTTGAGCTGATTGGATGTGTTACTAATCCTAGAACTTGCAAAGATAGTCTTGAGAAGCTGTGAAGGATGCAGGGAACTCTTCAACTCATTCAGCTTCTTGAGGGAGAGACTGCAGAGCTGCTTGCCTTCTGTATGACATACAGGGTAATGTCAGTGCCTGTAGATCTTCAGTAAGATTCTAGCAGCTGTCATTCAAGGTGACACATCAGTCTGCTATGCTAAGCTGTTGGATATTGTGCAGTTTTCATAGATTGATAGAATATCAGGTTGGAAGAGACCTCAAAGATCATCTAGTCCAACCTTTCAGGGTAAGAATACAGTTTAAATGAGATGGCCCAGCACCCTCTTAAGATGGGCCTTGAAACTGCCTAATGTAGGGGGAAATCCACTACCTCCCTTGGGAGTTTATTTCAATGTTGAATATGCTTCTGCCGAGTAGGGGAAGGAGTTCTTATGTTAGCTGAAGCAAGCCTTAAAAGACTCTGTTTTGAATAGAATCAATACCTGTAGTACATACTCGAGCCAGTAGTATTATGGTGTCTTCAGGGATTTCCTGTGCAACCTGTTGTTAAATGGTTGGTGATGGTTTGGGTGTTACCTGCCCCCCACCACCCAGAGTAAAATCACCCAGACTGGGCTCAGTCGATCTGGAAATTGAATGAAGCTTTATATTTACAGTTTAGCACAATATACAAGCAAGTATTTACAATGTATACAGAAATAGACAAGTTAAAAAGGTAATAGAGAAATACAACGCCCTTCCCAGAAACCAGAGTCCCCAGCAGGGGCTCCCAACCACCCTGCCACCTTCTCCCCACCCCTCTACCTTACCCCAGACTTTGCCTTATGCTCAAGGTGAGTTTGGAGGGTCGGCCAGGGGCGTTAGGAAGCAGACAGCTTAGTCAGGTAGCAAGTAAGGGAGAGAGAAGTTCATGCAGCCCCAAGAGCCAGAGAGCAGCTCTGTTATCTGTGTTTGTGTTGTTATTCCTATCCATCTCAGCAAGCCTGTGAGTGCAGCAGACATCAGCGTTTTTTCCTTTTCACAGCCTAGCATCTTGTTCTTCTCAGCAAAACATTCTAGCTAGGCTCAAACTACCACATGGTTGCTGTTAAGCTCTTCAGAGCAGAGCACAGACTGGCATGGAGAACACTGAAGGACTGCAAGGTAGACTGATGCCAGCAGAAAGCAGGCATCTTTCTTGTAAGGATTTTTATGTGGTAATATGCAACCTTTTGGGACGCTGGGGTGATTGCCTCTGTAGGAAGCGCTTAATGCAAATGCTGAATGCTGCTTTTGACTTTGCCCGCCCGGCTGTGTGCAGCGCCCAGCTGTGTGCAGCTCGGAGGGTGCAGCTGGGAGTTCAGCTGGGCTCTGGGTAGCTGGATTTGCTATTGCGGCATTCCTCGGTGCTGGTGGGAGAGAGCGAGAGAGACAGACTGATGACTCATCAAGTCAGGTGGCTGTGCCTCTGCTGTGTGTCAGAAATTTCTTTCCCCTCTGCAGCAGGCTTTCTCATCCCTCTGTAGGGACAGTAGAAGGACGATTATTTCCTAAGCGATGGTGCTTAACTGCTGAATTCTGGCTTTGCTTCGTTAGGCCTGTGGATATTTTTTGTCACTCTCTGTTTCTGCAGATTAAGGTAAGAATCTGTGTTTGTGATAAAATAGTCTCGGATTTTTTTTTCCCTGCTGGAAAAAGGCTCCTTTTGAAAACATTATTGGAATCTTAATTTTGAAGAGGTCCTCATGATAAGGCAGCTCCTTGTGTAAATTCTTGGTCTGATCAAATGTCTGAAGCAAAACCAAGGAGCTGTAATAGAAAACAGAACTCTCCATCGTTGAGAGCAGGACAGTGCTTGGCATTAATGTCTAGCTAAAATTGCTGTGCTGGGGAGAAACCAAGATAGAAAACTCAGATCATTGGTCCTTTTTTGTTTGCTTAGGACAAAAACTATTCCTTTAATATATCATCTTTTAGTCAGAAATAGTTCTGCAGCAAGTAGTATTTTGGGTTTTGGCACTATTAGGCAGTATACAACAATGTCAGAGCTTAGGAGCACGTTTAAAATCAGTTGATGAAGTGTTTAGGCTGAGGAAGATTCCAATATATATACTTTAAAGGATGCAAAATGCATCTTTGCTCCCAAGAGTGTAAAATTAAACTAATATCCTGTCTAGGTGTGCTAGTGGACTTTTGAAGGAAAGGATTGAATATAGTGCCTTATGTCCTGTGTAAGCAGGAGGCCTCTGCAAAGCTGTTGAAGCTCAGTAGCTCTTGAAAATGGCTAGCTACCACAGCTTCTGGGCTAAGGCCCCACTGCCTGCACACACACCGTGGTACATTTAGCAAATCCTGACATGCTTTGGGGAATTGAATTTTGTCTGAGCACTGATAACGAAAGCATGTAATGGAGTGGGTAGCAAAGGCAGCATTTCTGTCCTCAAGGACTTCTCCATGTAAAATCCAAATCTTTCATATTCATACACCATCATAAGAAAACTGTGTAGAGAGAAATAACAGAGTTTTAATTTTCTTATCCTGGATTTGTATTCAGTGTTCAAGTATCCATAGCCCCTTAAATAATTCAGTTTGGCTGGGTGAGCAGTGGCTTTTTAGACTGTGTATACTTTGCTTGGAAGGATACAGGAGATGGAATGTAGAAGAAGGAGGCAGACTTCATCTTCTACACTCAGAGTAGTTAATAGGTGTGTGTTTAAAAGCAGTTGGTGAAGTTGCTGATGGTCAGGACAAAGATAAGGTTTATTGGTGTCTTGCAGGTGGTCTAGCAGAGTAATCCTGTTCTCTTTTGGTTGACTCATCAGTGATTTGGGAAGAGGGCTATAGTAAGAGAGAGGGAGTGCAGCAGCCGCAGGAGAGGCAGATGCTGGGTGTCAGGATTCAGTTTTAACTGCGTAATGCCTGCTCTGAGCTCCTTTTTTGTGTCTCTAAAAAATCAACAGTAGCTTCAAGTGGTGGTCAGCTGACCTGCAGGGTTTGGATATGAATAGGGAGATTAAAACAAAGCTGAGCAGTGTTCTTCTTTTTTCTTGTCTTTTTGAATTGACTTTCATATGGGACCCTGTGCTGTCTAATGGCCAAACAGCGTCGCTAATTCAGTTCTGAGACACTGCTGGAACTTTGTTGTGCTTCTGTGGGAAATTTCAGTAGCAGGGCTCTAGATACCATTCTTGATGGTATAGCACAGGAAAGGCTTTGCGTGGATTTGTAAGACTGGCTGCCTCTTTTCGGTATGAACAGTAATTGTGCTTGAAGGAGGTTAGTCTGAGCAGAACCAGCTCTTAACAGCTGCTCGGGACATGCAGATTGGTTTCTGAGGACCTCCCCTCTACCATTTGTCAGATGAGACTTTTGAGAGATGAGCAGTGAAATTGACATTCTCTCCTGAGCCTAAGCAATAGGCAGCTTAAAGGATAAACTGTCTTTATGGAGAGTAGAGTGACCTGATAGAGCCTTTGAGCTGGAGAGCAGTTAGCAGTTCCACTTCAGGCTGGTGGAGACTGAGTCATGATCAACTGTTGGGGTGAAGTGAATCAGTGGTAGCCATGTTACACAACCTGCTCCAGCAAGACGTGGAGCCTGGAAGAATCTGTTCCTTCAGGTTGAAGAGGAGTTTGGAATCATTGGAGACCCTTTTCTTGCAGGGCAGAGCCACCAACTGAAAACATTTAGGTTGATAAAGAGTCCAAGGGGTAGAGGAATAGTAGTATACTGAAACAATGGAAAACAGCAATAAGATTTTTTTTTAATAGCAGATCTTGGTTACCTTCTGGTTCTGAAGAACAGGCAGGAAAGCGTCCTTTAATGATGGGCGACGCAGTTGCTGTCTTCCCCACTGTGCATGGGGCAAGTTTTCAAGCCCAAGTATGCCTCTTGTCTCTTGACAGCCACCAAAAAGGAGATTGTAGTGAGATGGGGTCAGTCTGTTCCTCCAAATAACAAGTGATAGTACAAGACAAAATGTCCTCAAGCTGCACCAGGTTTAGAATGATTATTAGGGTAAAAAATGAAAATCACCAGAAGGGTTGTGGAACAGTGTTGGGTTAAGTGGAGCTTCTCACAGAGACTGTCAGCATCAACGGATGCCTTGCACAGTTTGTGCCACTGAACCACGGATGTACTGATAGGCCCTGTTGGTACAGAGAGCATTACATGCTGGGGCTGCCATACCACACCTTTCACCAGCTGTGTCATACATGTCTCAGTACTGTAGACATGGATAGAGAGCCGCCTTCAGTGCTCCAGCACTGACTGGTTTCCACGGTAACTCAAAGGATGGTGAGGCCTGACAAAGCAAAACCATTAAATGCACCAGAAGCAGCACAGCCTAGGACAATCATGGATTGAAGAGGTCTATTTCTGCAGCAGCTTTTCCTATGCTGATTGTTTTTTAGTGACTGGGATGGTTTGAGTGTTACCTGCACCCCCCCCCACTTAAGAAAATTACCCAGGCTAGACTCAGCCAAGCTGGAAAATTGAACAAAGCTTTGTATTTACAGCTTAGTACAATATACAGGCAGCTGCAGGCTGGGCAGACTGAGAGCTGGGCACAGAAGAAACAGGTGAGGTTCAACAAGGACAAGTGCAGAGTCCTGCACCTGGGGAGGAATAACAAACTGCAGCAGTACAGGCTGGGAGGTGATCTGCTGGGGGTGCTGGTGACTAACAAGTTACCCGTGGCACGGCAATGTGCCCTTGTAGCCAAGAAGGCCAATGAGATCCTGGGGTGTATTAGGAGCAGTGTGTCCAGCATTGCCCTTCTGAGACCACCTAATCTTGAGGTCTGTGTTCAGTTTTGGGCTGCCCAGTTCAAGGACAGGGATCTGCTGGAGAGGGTCCAGCAGAGGGCTAGGAGGATGATGAGGGGACTGGACATGGCTGATGTGGAGAGGCTGAGGGCCCTGGGGCTGCTCAGTCTGGAGAAGAGAAGACTGAGAGGGGATTTGATCAATGTTTATCAGTATCTGAGGGCTGCCAGGAGGGGGGAACAGGCTCTGCTCACTGCTCCCTGGCACAGGACAAGCAGCAATGGGTGTAAGCTGCAGCACAGGAGGTTCTGCCTCAACACAAGGGGGAACTTCTTTGCTGGAAGGTTCCCAGAGCACTGGCACAGGCTGCCCAGAGAGGCTGTGGGGTCTCCTTGTCTGGAGCCTTTCCAGGCCTGTCTGGATGTGCTCCTCTGTGTTAGATAGGATTGTCCTGCTCTGGCAGGCGGGCTGAACTCGGTAATCTCTTTGGGTCCCTTCCAACCCCTAACATCCTGTGATCCTATGATTTAAAATCTGTGCAGCTAGAGACAGACACAGACTAGTTAAAAAGTGATACAGAAACACAGCAGCCCTCCCAGAAACCAGAGTCCCCAGCAGGGGCTCCCAACCACCCTGCCACCTCCTTCTGACCCCTCTGCCTTACCATAGACTTTGCCTTACGTTCAAGATGCCTTTGGAGGGTCAGCCAGGGGGGTCAGGAAGCAGAAAGATTTGTACACAGCAGGTTAGAGAGAAAGAGAAAAAGTCAGCCCCAAAGCCAGAGAACAAGCAACTGTTATCTCTATTTATGTTCTTATCCATCTCAGCAAGCCTATGAGTGCAGCAGCCATCACCACTGCTTCCTTTTCACTGCCTAGCATCTCATTCTTCTCACCAAAATATGCCAAGTAGGCTCAAACTAGCACAGTGACTGAAGGCAATAGAGCAATCCCAGAACATTCTTTGCTTGCTCACTCAGAATTGTGGGAAACACCGTATTTTGATGGAAGGTAAATGAGATGTTGAAGACAGAAGAGGTTCTCCATTGTTTAAGTATCCTTGAGAACAATCCTGTGGTGTTATGGCATCTTTGGATTGCAGTTGTTTCACTCAGCAGTAGTGATCTTCCACTCCTCTGTTTCTGCAATAGTGGTTGTTAGTTCTTCTGTTTGTTTAAATTAGTTACTCTTTAACTTTTTATGGCTTCTAAGAACAGTGTAGTTAAGGTGTTTCAGGCTGTATGGGTTCAGAATTCATTCTAAGTGGGAACACAAGGCGGGAGGAAGAGGAGGAATTTATTGTATGGGCGTATGTGCTGCTTTGGGTGTTCCCTCCCCTCCCCTACTCTTATGAAATCACCCAGGCTAGACTCAGCTGAGCTGGAAATTAGAATGGAGCTTTCTATTCACAGCTTAGCACAGTGTCCAAGCAGGTATTGGCAATCTATGCAGTTAGAGTCAGACACAGACAAGTTAAAAAGGTAGTACAGAAACAACAGCTCTCCCAGAAACCAGAGTCCCCAGCAGGGGCTCCCAACCACCTTTCCACCTTCTCCCCACCCCTCTGCCTTACTCCAGACTTTGCCTTATGCTCAAGGTGAGTTTGGAGGGTCAGCCAGGGGGGTTAGGAAGCAGGCGGCTTAGTGAGGCAGCAAGTTTTGTTAGAGAGAGAAGTTCATCCCAAACGCCAGAGAGAGACTCTGTTATCTGTATTTGCGTCCTTGTTCTTACCCATCTCAGCAAGCCTGTGAGTGCAGCAGCCATCACCACTGCTTCCTTTGCACAGCCTGGCATCTCATTCTTCTCACCAAAATATCCCAGCTGAGCTCAAACTAGCACAATGTATTCTTCAGGACTAACTCTCTTCTTGTTTCACTCTGTACAGTTGAACAGGCAAAATGGACTTCTCCAAGCTACCCAAAATCCGTGATGAGGACAGAGAGGCTTTTGTTGGCTATGTTCATGGAGTCTCTGGACCTGGTATGTATTGTTTTTTTAAAGAAAATCATGGCTTCTGTTTCATTTAATGTCTTGTTAATCTTTTTCACTTGGAAGTGAAGTAATAGAGCTCTGCGTGGGACTTATTCTCTTTTTTTGGCAGGAGAGGCTTTTTAAGACATCTGACTTGTAGTCTAAAATACTAAGAAATACACTAACATGATATTACTGCCAGTTAATCTCCTTTAAAGACATAATGAGCAGAAGTAGGCTGATGAGTAGTAATAATAAAACCAACAGGTAGTGAGCTTTCTGGGTGAGATCAAGCCCCTTGGTCAGAAGTCTGCCGGCCCAGTCTGTTAAGCTTCTCTAAAGGGTGTGAGATACATACTTCATTCTTACTGAAATGCAGTTCGACCCTGTGCTTTCTGGAATACTCTGTCCCTGCCAGTGTCAAGATGTTCTCTGCCACTGCACCACGGACTGGAGGGGCTCAGCAAGGAGCTGCAAGAGTCAGAGAAGGTAGTAGTGCAGCTGGGAGAAGGACTCTTATCAGCTTGCGTTCCTTGAGGCTCTGATGGTAACAGTTCATAATATGTGCAGACTGCCAGCTTTTCTGCTCCCTCCTGCGTTCTCTTCAAGGGGTGAAGGAAAGGCTGGGAATGTGGTAAAGGATTAGTAGCATTGATTTTTTGTTAGTGTGGCTTATTTGATGAATAGGAAACTCTGAATAAGACCCTTGGCTGTGTCTACCTGAATAAATACCTGTTCTTTAACTGCTAGTCCCTTAACTGCAAAAGCAGTACTTAAAAACATTTTCAAACTGAGGCAGCTTTCTTTCCTAAGAAATGGAAAATGTATTTTTGTGTAAATGTGTGAACCTCATGTGCAAGATTGGTATTAGAATGTAAAAGATGTAATAAATTCTGTCCTTAAGCAGCTAGGCTTGCTAAAATCTAATTGAAAAAGAATCAGAGAGTGTCAGGGGATGGAAGAGGCCTTGAAAGCTCATCCAGTCCAACCCCCCCTGCCAGAGCAGGCTCACCTATACCATATTACACAGGAACATGTGCAGGCAGGTTTTGAATATCTCCAGAGGAGGACACTCCACAACCCCCCTGGGCAGCCTGTGCCAGTGCTCTGTCACCCTCACAGGGAAAAAATTCTCCTCATGTTTATGTGAAACTACCTGTGCCTCAGCTTCTACCCATTGCCCCTTGTCCTGTCCCTGGGCAGCACCGAAAAGTGCCTGGTTCCATCCTCCTGGCACTTGGCCCTTACGTATTTATAAACATTGGTGAGGTCACCCCTCAGTCTCCTCCAGGCTAAAGAGTCCCAGCTCCCTCAGGCTCATGGGGCCTCAACCACCTCCCCGGGCAACCCATTCCAGCCTCTCACCACTCTCATGCTTAACAACTTCCTCCTCACATCCAGCCTGACTCTCCCCACCTCCAGCTTTGCTCCATTCCCCCCAGTCCTGGCGCTCCCTGACAGCCTCAAAGTCCCTCCCCAGCTTTTTTTGTAGGCTCCCTTCAGATCCTGGAAGGCCACAGAAAGGTCACCTGGGAGCCTCCTCTTCTCCAGACTGAACAGCCCCAACTCTTTCTGGGGGCTGTGAGCTGTGATGTTCTGATAGTGTCCTCATGTTGAGTGTTCAGGAACAGTATGAGAAGCATAGGGAAACTTTTTCTTCTGGCTTTGAAATTAGAAAGTGTTGGAGGTCGGAGACCGGTGCGGCGAGAGATCGGGGCACTGAGAGTCGACTCTGTGGCTTCTGCGCAGCAGTGCAATTTATTAGGGCGATACAGCGACCTTTATAGCCCCCAAAGGGGGTGTAGACAACTGACTTAGTTCAAGATTGGTACAAGTGGAGGGTACAGATTGGCTCCAGGTTAAGTGTAAGGCAGAGATAGGTTAACTTACAGTAAACACCTTAAGGATCCCACCCAGGGGGGGTGGCCAGAGTCAGCCCCCTGGGCCGTGCCCACCTCAGAGGCGGGCAGATTCCACCCCCTGACAGCTGTGCGTGGGTTGCTCATTGTTGCAGGCTCAGGCCCCTGGGAGCCTCAAGGCTCCAAGGACACTTCTCATCACAGGGTCTGATGTTTACCTTTCATGCTCCGCTGCGGGAGGAAGCTTCCCACAAGAAAGAGCAGGTTTTATGCCAGCTTCTGCTCTGAGTGAACACTAGGCTTATGCTGTGTAGTTGTTGCTAACGTCTGTTGAGTACATTTCCTGAGATGGAGGAAAACCACTCACCTCTGTGCCTGTCTTTTGTAGTGGTCACGGCATGCAACATGGCAGGCGCTGCCATGTATGAGCTGGTGCGAGTGGGCCACAGCGAGCTGGTGGGGGAGATTATCCGGCTGGAAGGTGATTTGGCAACTGTCCAGGTGTATGAAGAAACGTGTATCCTTTTCACTGATCCCTCTGCACCTGCCAGGCTGCACAGTCCAGAGCATAGTGGTGAAGAAAGCTGACTGGGTCCAGCGCTTGGTGCTTCACTGCCAGGCAGCACATGGGTTCGGCATGCCTTTGTACATTCTGATGGCTTTGAGGTAAATGATATCTTGGAGGCTGCTACTGAGGAGGCTACTTTGGATTTTTTCTTTTTTTTTTAATGAAAGTCAAATAATATATACATTAGAATTTAAGTTAATTTTAATTTCACTATTATAGCTCTTTGTTGACAAGTTGTTTGACAAATGTCAACCAGTAATGGCAAAACTACCAAAGCAGTACCTCTTGCATTCTTTTCTTTGCTTTTGAGTACTGCTTGTCTAACACTTAGCTAGGAAATGGAAAGTGAGCATTTTGCCAGATGTAATAGTGTACATTTTTGCTTCTCGTGTGGCTTACATAGTCTTAGTCTAGCTAGGATAGAGCATGTATTCTAAGATAGACTTAAAATGTATTTTCTAGTACACATGCATGAGAGAATGTCACAAGTCATAAAACTTGACAGCTTGAAGCCAGATCTTTTCTTTCCTCATATTCCTTTAAAATTAGGAATTGGCTCTGTGTATCTATAGAGGCTATATAAAAAACTGTGCTGGTTCCCAAAGGTTTGCTCTGAGGAGCCAGATGGTAAACTGGTGACTAGACACTATCTAATAATTCATAGAATCAGCCAGGTTGGAAGAGACCTCCAAGATGATCCAGTCCAACTTAGCACCCAGCCCTAGCCAATCAACCAGACCATGGCACTAAGGGCCTCAGCCAGGCTTTGCTTCAACACAGCGACTCCTCCACCTCCCTGGGCAGCCCATTCCAATGCCAATCACTCTCTCTGACAACAACTTCCTCCTAACATCCAGCCTAGACCTCCCCTGGTACAATGTGAGGCTGTGTCCCCTTGTTCGGTTGCTGGATGCCTGGCAGCAGAGCCCAACCCCCTCCCCGGCTACAGCCTCATCATTTCAGCCATCACGATTGTAGTGTCTGTTGGCCATGGAACAAATCTGACTATAGTTACTGCTGAGGACTGTCTCATAGGTCTCTTTGAAGTTAGCTTGCAGAGGATCTTGCAGAGGATTTTGGAGTTGTTCTGTGTTCTGGCAGGGCCTTTTGCCAAACTATTGCCTCTTCACAGAGAAGTCCACTGTGCATCTCTGGAGCTTATATAGTGCATAGACTGGAGAACTTGATACCAGCAAGGGTAGCCTTGGACTACCTCCCTGTAAAATTATACTGCTGTCAAAAAAGGCTGTGCAAGGCTCAAGGTCAAAAGTTATGTTCTCTTAACATTTTGAAGTGAAAAAATACAGATTTAGTAATATTTTCCAAACTTAACAACCAAACCTGTTTTCTGGGCTTAAAGGTTTAAGAATGCTTTGTCATCCTGGTGGCTGGCACTGCGGTAAACTCATCTACACATCTAGCCTGCACTAATGATGGTGTAGCAGAATATTCCCCCCCTACTTTGCTTCCCTGGAGGATGAACAACTTTGCTTCAGCCATTTCAGATTGAGTTTAGGACAAACCCTGCATGATTCTCAAGTGATGTGTAATATAGTAATTAAAATACTACCCTAAGATCAGAGGGATGGTTTAAGATTATGGTGTTGTGAATATGATGCCTTCTGCCATGCTTCTTTCCCTTTCTCTGGCTGAAACTTTCCTCAGCGCATCTGTAGCTGGTGTCTCTGTAGGAGATCCTGTACTCCGTACTGGCAAACCACTGTCCGTGGAACTGGGGCCTGGCATAATGGGAGCTATTTTTGATGGTATCCAGAGGCCTCTCTCAGACATCAGCACTCTGACCAAAAGTATCTATATCCCTAGAGGTGTCAACGTGTCAGCTCTGAGCCGAGATGTCAAATGGGACTTCACACCTTCCAAAAATCTGCGGGTAGGTCCTGGCACACCTACGTTCAGCTCTTACTCCACTGCCCCTAGCACTTAGGGCTGAAGTAGAACGCCAAGACTGTGACTTCTGGGAGCTATGGTTAATGTGAAAAGGGATGCTAGGAGATGCTGAGAGAGACTGGATTAGGATCACTGCCCCTTACTCAGCGTGACCTTCTGTGTGTTGCTGCGGCGTTATGAGAGACTTGGTAAGTGTTGATGTAGTTCCAAAGCCGTGAGGAAGCTGGTGGAGTTGCACTAAGCATTAACAGGAGCAGGTGTTACCTCACAAAAAGGACTGCAGCACACATTTCATAAATGAAAATAGCTTCAGAGCTGGAAAATGTCACTGCTTCAGACCTTGGTGTCATCTTCTTTCCAACCCTGAAGTTTAGCATCTGCTGTCCTTTCTTTACTTAACATGCTAAGCTGTGAGGAAAATTCCTTGCATTGGCCAGTAATTGCTACTGTCTAGGCCTTGGAAGATGCCTGAACCCAGATAGTGTTGCTTGCAATGTGCTGTTAGTGTAATGAGGTATGTAAAAGGGCTGCTCTGCTCTGACAATGAATTCATGAAGGGAACAGTCAGTGCTAGGTGTAACAGCTACAGTTATTTTACCCAGTTCTTTTTTCTTTCTTTTAATTCTCACTTATGACTAATAGATCTCTTCTGATTTTAGGTTGGAAGCCACATCACTGGTGGAGATATTTATGGTGTGGTGAATGAAAACTCCCTTATCAAGCACAAAATCATGCTGCCCCCACGGAACAGGGGCACAGTTACATACATTGCTCCACCCGGAAACTATGACACTTCAGTAAGTCCCCTAAACAGCTGGTATGTTCCATGTCCCTTTCATAACGTCGATGTGCTCCATGATGCCAACTAGAAGGTGTTTCATGCAACAAGATGTCTGGGTTCATGATCCTTTCTGCTACCCTGCCTGCTGGGGTGACATGATTATCTTGTGCAGCTACTTTCTATCTACATGGTTTCCCAGTGACACTTCAGTGTGACTTCTGTGGTCATCTCTGGTACCTTATAAATATGTAAAATTTGGTTTCTTTTCAAAAGTGTGTTCTTAATTGAAGCTTCATCTTGCACTTTTCCACACATGGCACTCCAGTAGCATTGTAAATAGGGGAAGAACCTTCCTTGTGAAGATGATAGCATGTTGAGGTGGTAGTATCTAAGACCTAGCTGTGCAGAGTAGTCAAGAAGAGAATTTGCCTGCTGGTCCCAGTGTGCAGCTATTGCTTACTTCATATATCTGGTGCTGTCTCTTAGGATGTTGTCTTGGAGCTGGAGTTTGAAGGTGTGAAGGAGAAGTTCACTATGGTCCAGGTCTGGCCTGTACGCCAAGTTCGCCCTGTTACGGAGAAGTTACCAGCCAATCATCCTTTGTTAACTGGCCAGCGTGTCCTGGACGCTCTCTTCCCGTAAGTGCTACCTTTTATTTTCAAGTAAACAAGAAATCTCTCTTTTGGGGAAAGCAGAGGGAGGAAGCCTCAAGCTTTCATTATGTATTGCAGCATAATCTCAAAAAATCTTCAGCAGAATTCTTCAGGTTTCTTCATTTGACAGGAGAACCTACTAGTGGAAAAAGGAAGATAGGTAATTAATCTAGACAGCAGTAAAGCATAAAGTTAACACATCCAAGCTTAGTAGCTCCATTTGAACAGATAAGATCCCTTTCTATGGTCTTGATAGTGTATAATCTCCAATGATTTGGGGGTCAGCACTTGGGAAAACTCTTGCACTTAACTGCAACACAAAGTGCTCATTTAAACAGCTAATGTCCAAGACCGAATTTAGTCCTAAAAAGGATGTAAAAGACGTAATTTTGATCCTAAAAAATTGCAGTGCCTGTTCTTACAATGCACAGCTGTTCTTTTCTTAGCATTTGCATTCCAGCAGTGCTTCCAGCTGTGAAAACCTCACAGATTCAAGCCTGAAAGTCTAGCTGTTGTACCAGCATAACTCATGTACTTCAAGGGCAATAGATGAAAAGAATAGCTTGTTCCCTCAGTTTCTAGGTTTAATGAAATACCTCTGTGCTTCTCACCCAGAACACTGAGTTTGACTCCTGTTGCTCTGCTTTTAAATCAAAAGATGTTTTTTAAAAAACATACTGTAAAGTGGGAGGGAGCTGGCTTTGAGTTCCTTGCAAATCAGAGTCCTCTTTTCTTTATTCAGGTGTGTACAAGGGGGTACCACAGCGATTCCTGGGGCATTTGGTTGTGGGAAGACTGTGATCTCACAGTCTCTTTCAAAATACTCCAACAGTGATGTCATCATTTATGTAGGCTGTGGAGAACGTGGAAATGAAATGTCTGAAGTCCTAAGAGATTTCCCTGAGGTTAGTATGGAGAATTCATGGGCAGTAACCCTGTTTGGGGAGAATTGCTACTGTAATGTTATTGTAACTGAATAAAACACAGTATTGGTAGAGGGATTTGAAGTGATCTCCTTGCCTTCCTGCTTTGTAGTAGCAGAAGACTCTTGGGTCATTCAAGAGATATTTCAGTGCCTCCTCCACAAACATTTGGTTACTTTTTGGGTGTACTTTCTAAGTAGTTTAAAATAAAGCTAAGATGAGAAAATGGATAGAATGAGTGTAACTTAGCACAGTTTTAAGCACCTGACCTTTGACTGGTAATGCCTCCAACTTTTCTGACTTAACTGTGCATAATACAATTAGTAGGTATTAGTTTGACTGTTAGGCTTTGGAATACCTTCTGCAGGAAGCAGAGAATTACTGGTTTGAAAAATAAAAGATGCAGCAGGTTTACCAATTCTTCTGCCTGTTGTTATGTGTTAGTTGTGGAACAGTCTTCAGTAAAATACAGGAAAGAAGCCAACAATTAGGTTGAAACTCTACTGTCAGTAATAAGGTTGGGTATGTTGATTGATTACAAGGTGAGAGAGGCAAGCTGAGGCTGCCATGAAAAACAAAACTAAATCTCAGGATATTTGGAAGTGGAATTCTACACTGATGTCAGAATGTACATTCTGTTGGTCAAGTGCTTGTGAGTCTTCACCAGGGTTATGTGTATGATTTTATGTCCTGTTGTCAAATATGAACTTGGATCAGTGTAGATGGAGGAATAAAATTCTCTTATTCCAAGTGGATAGGGAGCTAAAATTTTTTGGGTCTTTGTGGCTAATAACTTGAGATGGCTGATTCCTGCTGCAGTGGATTGGTCACTACTCATTTGAATGGGATCTGTACCACTTGCAGAAGATGGGGCTGAGGCACATAAGCTAAAGAGTTGAGGTGTGCAGTCTGGAAGGCAAATCAGCATAGTATCCTAAAGTCTTGAATCTAGTCTCTGCTCTTGGTAAAGTAGCTGTGAGGAGAGTATCCTGATTCAGGGCAGCTAAAAACCAAACAACAAAAACCCACACAATAAAAACACAAAATAAAATCTTGCTACTCTTACTTTGTTTTTTTCCTTTTCTTGCATTTTAGTTAACAATGGAAGTTGATGGCAAGGTAGAAAGTATCATGAAGAGAACAGCTCTGGTAGCAAACACCTCCAACATGCCTGTGGCAGCCAGAGAAGCCTCTATCTATACTGGTAAGATTTAGAGGAGGATGGAGAAGGCTGTGTGTGTGTAGAGAAAGCTGCCAAGCCCTAGCATTTTGCATTCCTGAGATGGTCAGTATTAAGAAACTTGCTCAATTTCAGAAGTCAGCCCTTTTGGGCCTTGCCTGCACAAAGTCCTAGTGTCTCTCCAGATCTGGCTATTGAGTAAATTGTGCTTATAAAATGGGCTTTACTGCAGCAGCTCCCATGTATTCTTTCTCCTTCTGTTAGTTCCGTAAGCATTTGTCTGTCAGTAGCTCTTTGCTCACAAGTACAGGCATGTCATGAGCAGGAATCATGGAATCACAGAACGTTAAGGGGATCTCCTGAGATCATCTTATCCACCCCACTGCCAAAGCAGGATCACCTGGGGCAGGCTGCGCAGGGACACATCCAGGGGTTTTTTGAACGTCTGCAGAGCAGGAGATTCCACAGCCTCTCTGACTGGCCTGTCCCATGGTTCCAGCACCCTCACAGTAAAGAAGTTTTTCCTCACGTTGAGGTGGAACTTGCAGTATTCCAGCTTACACCTCTTGCTCCTTATCCGTGCCTACTGGTCACCACTGAAAAGAGACTGTCACCTACACCCGGCAGTGGGTGTGGATTGCAGCACAGGAGGTTCTGCCTCAACACAAGGGGGAACTTCTTTGCTGGAAGGGTCCCAGAGCACTGGCACAGGCTGCCCAGAGAGGCTGTGGGGTCTGCTTCTGTGGAGCCTTTCCAGGCCTGTCTGGATGTGTTCCTCTGTGTTAGATAGGATTGTCCTGCTCTGGCAGGGGGTTGGACTGGATGCTCTCCTTGGGTCTCTTCCAACCCCTGACATCCTGTGAGCTGTGACCTTCATCTGAACACGCACCTCTCGGGTATTTATGGATGTTGATAAGATTCGCTCAGCCTTCTCTTCAAAGAATTAAACAGCCCCAGCTGTCTCAGTCTTTCTTCATAGCAGAGATAGTAAAATTCCTTAACCATCCTCATAGCTTTCCATTGGATTCACTTCAATAGATCACTGTTTCTCTTGAACTGGGGAGCCTAAAACCGGTCACAGTATTCCAGGTGTGTTCTCACCAGGGCAGAAGGGGAGTAGAATAATACTCTCTGAGTTGGCAAGCTAGTCCTTTTTCCCTTGCAAGTCTCTTTGAGGTTTTCAATTTATATTTATTTTGATGAGAAGTCATATAATTAAGACAAAACATGACAATTTCTCACTGTTGTATTTTGGTAGTTTGAAAGGGGGGGGAGACATTTTGGAGGAGGAAGAGGCTTTGTTCATGGGTTCTGTGAGGGGAAAAAGCAGCATCAGTGACATTGCTGTGTGTCTTCAAAGAAATTCTTGGGAATTTAAGATAAGCTGGTGTGGGTCTGTGATGGTTTGGGTTTACCTGCCCCCTGCACTTAAGAAATCACCCAGACTAGACTCAGCTGAGCTGGAGATTGGAATCATAGATTCATTCAGGGCTGGAAGGGACAACAAGGAGCAGCCAGTTCCAACCCCCTGCCATGCCCAGGGACACCCTACCCTAGAGCAGGCTGCACACAGCCTCTGCCAGCCTGGCCTCAAACACCTCCAGCCAGGGGGCCTCAACCACCTCTCTGGGCAGCCCACTCCAGCCTCTCACCGCTCTCCTGCTCAACAACTTCCTCCTCACAGCCACTCTGACTCTCCCCACCTCCAGCTTTGCTCCATTCCCCCCAGTCCTGTCACTCCCTGACAGCCTCAAAAGTCCCTCCCCAGCTTTTTTGGAGGCCCATTTCAGATCCTCGAAGGCCACAAATTAAGACTGAAGGTTTCTATGTACAGCTTAGCACAATGCCCAAGCAGGTGTTTACAATCTGTGCAGCTAGAGACAGACACAGACAAGTGAAAAAGTGATACAGAAGCACAGCAGCCCTCCCAGAAACCAGAGTCCCCAGCAGGGGCTCCCAACCACCCTGCCACCTCCCCTCCACCTTACCCCAGACTTTGCTTTACATTCAAGGTGAGTTTGGAGAATTGGCCAGGGGGGTTAGGAAACAGAGGAATTAGTTACACAGACAGCAGGTTAGGGTGAGAAGGGAGGCAGCCAGAGGCAGAGAGCAGCTCTGTTATCTGTGTTTGTGTTCCTGTTCTTTCCCATCTCAGCAAGCCTATGAGTACAGCAGACTCACCACTGCTTCCTCTCACCAAAATATCCCAACTAGGCTCAAACCAGCACAGGTTCATAACCAAAAATAGGGAGAGTGAGAATAAATAAACCAAAATGACAGCAAGGATATGATCCAGCAGGAGGATGGAGTAACTCAGAGCTTGGATTTCCTTCCAAATCTGAACTTTAAATAATCTGGTGTATTTGTGTGACACCGTGCAGGCACTGACTTCCTTTCTGAGCTGTATCCTGCAGCACACGTCTCTCTCTGTTGCAGGCATCACCTTGTCTGAGTATTTCCGGGACATGGGCTACCATGTCAGCATGATGGCAGACTCCACTTCCCGATGGGCTGAGGCCCTCAGAGAGATTTCAGGGCGGCTGGCTGAAATGCCAGCTGGTGAGTAGTCGTCTTCTCCGTCCCGACTTGTAAATGCATCTCTTCAACTCTTGAGTTTTGGGCTCAGTCTCTGTGTGTTGGTGTCTGCAGACAGTGGTTATCCAGCCTACCTTGGTGCCCGTCTGGCCTCTTTCTATGAGCGAGCTGGCAGAGTGAAGTGCCTGGGAAATCCTGAGAGGGAAGGCAGCGTCAGCATTGTTGGAGCGTGAGTGTCGCCTTTCTTTGCACTGGCTGCAGCTCTTCCCCTCTCTTTGTGTGTGTCAGGTACCAGTTCTTCACATGCAAAAGTCTTGTTGCTCTGTGCAGCCATGGGCTACAAACGCGAATGAGTAGGTAGCTATTTACATCTCTGTTCACCCACAACTGCCGCTAAATCCTGCATGAGGGCAGAGAGAATGAATGTGGACAGGTTGTTCTGGGATCTGTGGAATCACAGGTTGAGCAAATTGCAGCAGCAGTCCGAGCAAATGGTTCAGAGAAGAATGTGGTTAAAGCTGACAAGTGTGCTGAAACCAAGTCCAGGAGGAAAGAATCATAGAATCGGTCAGGGTTGGAAGGGATTACAGGGCCACAACGATGCTGAGAGGGCTGCAGCAGCTCTGCTGTGAGCACAGACTGAAAGAGTTGGGGCTGTGCAGGCTGGAGCAGAGGAGGCTCCCAGGTGACCTTCTTGTGGCCTGCCAGGATCTGGAGTGGGCTACAAAAAAAGCTGGGGAGGGACTTTTGAGGCTGTCAGGGAGTGCCAGGATTGGGGGGGAATGGAGCAAAGTTGGAGGTGGGAAGAGTCAGAGTGGCTGTGAGGAGGAAGTTGTTGAGCAGGAGAGTGGTGAGAGGCTGGAGTGGGTTGCCCAGGTAGGTGGTTGAGGCCCCCTGGCTGGAGGTGTTTGAGGCCAGGCTGGCTGAGGCTGTGTGCAGCCTGCTCTAGGGTAGGGGGGCAGGGGGGTTGGAACTGGCTGATCCTTATGGTCCCTTCCAACCCTGACTGATTCTGTGATTCATATGTTCAGTCTTTCAGTTTAAGCTGTGGAATCAATTCTGATAAATTTTTCTTATCTCTTCCTGCTCAGTGTCTCACCTCCAGGTGGTGACTTCTCTGATCCTGTCACATCTGCTACTCTGGGCATTGTTCAGGTATGTTCCTTCATGTTGTAGCTCATCACAGGCTCACAGGATGTCAGGAGCTGGAAGGGACCCAAGGAGATCATCCAGTCCAACCCCCTGCCAGAGCAGGACAATCTTATCTAACACAGAGCACAGAGGAACACATCCAGACAGGCCTGGAAAGGCTCCACAGAAGCAGACCCCACAGCCTCTCTGGGCAGCCTGTGCCAGTGCTCTGGGACCCTTCCAGCAAAGAAGTTCCCCCTTGTGTTGAGGCAGAACCTCCTGTGCTGCAGCTTACACCCATTGCTGCTTGTCCTATGCCAGGGAGCAGTGAGCAGAGCCTGTCCCCCCCTCCTGGCAGCCCTCAGATACTGATAAACGTTGATCAAATCCCCTCTCAGTCTTCTCTTCTCCAGACTAAGCAGCCCCAGGGCCCTCAGCCTCTCCTCATCAGCCATGCCCTCCAGTCCCCTCATCATCCTCATAGCCCTCTGCTGGACCCTCTCCAGCAGATCCCTGTCCCTCTGAAACTGGGGAGCCCAAAACTGAAGGCAGTATCCAAGATGAGGTCTCAGCAGGGCAGAGTAGAGGGAGAGGAGAACCTCCCTTGATCTGCTGGACACACTGCTCTTAACACAGCCCAGGCTCCCATTGGCCTTCTTGGCCACAAGGGCACATTGCTGTGCCATGGGGAACTTGTTAGCCACCAGCACCCCCAGGGCCCTCTGCACAGGGCTGCTCTCCAGCAGATCACCTCCCAGCCTGTACTGCTGCAGTTTGTTATTGCTCCCCAGAAGGAAGAATCACAGAATCAGCCAGGTTAGAAAGACCTCCAAGCTCATCCAGCGCAACCTAGCACCCATCCCTGGCCAATCAACCAGACCATGGCACTAAGTGCCCCAGCCAGGCTTGGCTTCAACACCTCCAGGCACAGCAACTCCACCACCTCCCTGGGCAGCCTATTCCAATGCCAATCACTCTCTCTGACAACAGCTTCCTCCTAACATCCATCCCAGACCTGCCCTGGCACAACTTGAGACCGTGTCCCCTTGTTCTGTTGCTGTCTTGTAGGCCCTCTCTCAGGCTTCTACCTGTGATGGCCTTTGCCATGTTACTCAAACTTTCTGTGTTGGGATTTGGTTGGGTTTTTTTAATTGCCTTCAGTTATTTTGCTTTCTTTTTGATTTGGAACACTTGGTGATCTTTCTGTCTCCTGACAGGTGTTCTGGGGGCTGGATAAGAAGCTGGCGCAACGGAAGCACTTCCCCTCTGTCAACTGGCTGATAAGTTACAGCAAATATACACGTGCCCTGGATGAGTACTATGACAAGCATTTTACTGAGTTTGTCCCTCTCAGGACAAAGGCCAAAGAAATCCTACAGGAGGAAGAGGACCTTGCTGAGATTGTACAGCTTGTGGGGAAGGTGAGTAATGAGCTAGTGTCAGTGAGTCATCCTGTGGGGGGACACAGTCTCAAGTTGTGCCAGGAGATGTATAGGCTGAATATTGGGAAGAAGTTCTGCCCAGGGAGGTGGTGGAGTCCCCATCCCTGGAGGTGTTTAAGAGGAGGCTGGATGAGGCACTTAGTGCCATGGTTTAGTTAACTAGAAGGGTTAGGTGATAGGTTGGACTCGATGATCTTAGAGATCTTTTCCAACCTGGTTGATTCTGTGAAGTATTGAAGGTAAAAAGTAATTTACCTCTTTGTGTAGGAAGATGATGTTTTGCCATACCTCATAGGAGAGCTGTCTGCCTATCTCTGTCTGGAAGTTTCCTTCCAATTTTTGTCATCAGAAAGACTCAAAGTAGACTTACTGATTGTTTGGCCCATCCTAATTTGGGAATAAAATTGGCTGTTCTGTAGCAGGGAGTGAGAATCAGCCAAAAGACATAATTCTGTTGAAAGCCACCTTAAGAGGGTAGGAGAAAAGCAGGTACTGAAAGATAATGGTTCTTGGCCAGGATGTACTATGTCCTCATGGACTTGAGTACAGAACTAACAATGCACCGTACTTTTTCAGGCTTCCTTGGCAGAAACAGACAAAATTACCTTGGAGGTTGCCAAGCTGATAAAAGATGACTTCTTGCAACAGAATGGTTATACACCTTATGACAGGTATGATCTGACTGGCTACTGCCCTGCTTGATCTTGTTTAGTCTGGATCAGGACAACTGTTTTATTTGGAAACAGACCAATGCAGAAATGGATTTTGCTCACCACATACAAATGGGAGAACTGAACAGTCTATTCAGGTTGTCTTCTCCAAGGGGTGCACACCTTCCCCTCTACTCAACACTGCTCAGGCCATACCTTGAGTACTGCGTCCAGTTCTGGGCCTCTCAATTCAAGAGAGATGTTGAAACACTGGGACATGTTCAGAGAAGGGCAACGAAGCTGGTGAGCGGCCTGGAACACAAACCCTGTGAGGAGAGGCTGAGGGAGCTGGGGGTGTGCAGCCTGCAGCAGAGGAGGCTCAGGGCAGAGCTCATTGCTGGCTGCAACTACCTGAAGGGAGGTTGTAGCCAGGTGGGGTTGGTCTCTGCTGCCAGGCAAGCAGCAACAGAAGAAAGGGACACAGCCTCAAGCTGTGCCAGGGGAGGAAGTTGCTGGCAGAGAGAGTGATTGGCATTGGAATGGGCTGCCCAGGGAGGTGGTGGAGTCACCGTCCCTGGAGGTGTTGAAGCCGAGCCTGGCTGGGGCACTTAGTGCCATGGTCTGGTTGATTGGCCAGGGCTGGGTGCTAGGTTGGGCTGGATGAGCTTGGAGGTCTCTTCCAACCTGGTTGATTCTGTGACCTTCTCCAAATCCATTCACACCATTGGAGCTTCTCAGGCCCTCATTTATTGTTCAGTTAGCCAATATGTCTGCAATAGCAAATTTCCTTGAGGAGGAGGAGGGAGAAGAGGACCACTTTTTCACAGTCAACACCCAAAGCCTTCCTGTTTATTCTGGCAATGCATGGAGAGCGGCAAGAATCCACTTTCAGTTAGTGCAGTTCTTGAGTGAGTTTGATCTATCAAAAAACTTACTGTATCTCTTGTTATCCCCATCTCTTTTGTTTCTTCCATTACTACCCTTATTTTGACTACTTCAGAAGGAGCCTTTTGTATTTAATCTCAAGTAGATTGGGGGGTCTTGAGTGCTCAATCACTACAAACACAGGCATACATGGTTCTGTAACAGTGTGTGCCTTTGAGTGGGTTACTGGAGTGGGTATACCTGAGTGCGGTAGGCAAGCACAGAATGTGCCACAATATGTGTAAAAATGAGCTACCTTCCACAGCAGTCATTTTCTTGTTAAAAATGGAGGGGTTTGTGTGGAGTGCTCTTGTCAGTGGTGCTCTTTGTGAGCAAACAAACGTGCAGAGCATCCCAGACTGCTTGGAGGAAGTCTACTCCCACAATGAACAAAACAGGAAGGAGGAAGCTCAAAAAGTGTGGGATGGAAGAGCAGACAGTGAGGAGGGTTAGGAACTGGTTGCAAGGTAGAGTTCAGAGGGTGGTGATCAATGGTGCCAGGTCCAGCTGGAGAGCTGTGACCAGTGGAGTCCCCCAGGGATCAGTTCTGGGGCCAGTCCTGTTCAACATCCTCATCAGTGACATTGATGAGGGCACAGACAGGCAGAGTCTGCTCAGCAAGTTTGCTGCTGACACCAGGCTGGGAGGCTTGGCTGAGACAGCTGCAGGCTGTGCTGCCATCCAGAGAGCCCTGGGCAGGCTGAGAGCTGGGCACAGAGGAACCAGATGAGGTTCAACAAGGACAAGTGCAGAGTCCTGCACCTGGGGAGGAATAACAAACTGCAGCAGTCCAGTGTGGGAGGTGATCTGCTGGAGAGCAGCCCTGTGCAGAGGGACCTGGGGGTGCTGGTGGCTAACAAGTTCCCCATGGCACAGCAATGTGCCCTTGTGGCCAAGAAGGCCAATGGGAGCCTGGGCTGTGTTAGGAGCAGTGTGTCCAGCAGATCAAGGGAGGGTCTCCTCCCCCTCTACTCTGCCCTGCTGAGACCTCATCTTGAATACTGCCTTCAGTTTTGGGCTGCCCAGTTTCAGAGGGACAGGGATCTGCTAGAGAGGGTCCAGCAGAGGGCTATGAGGATGATGAGGGGACTGGAGGGCATGGCTGATGAGGAGAGGCTGAGGGCCCTGGGGCTGCTCAGTCTGGAGAAGAGAAGACTTAGAGAGGATTTGATCAATGTTTATCAGTATCTGAGGGCTGCCAGGAGGGGGGGACAGGCTCTGCTCACTGCTCCCTGGCATAGGACAAGCAGCAATGGGTGTAAGCTGCAGCACAGGAGGTGCTGCCTCAACACAAGGGGGAACTTCTTTGCTGGAACGGTCCCAGAGCACTGGCACAGGCTGCCCAGAGAGGCTGTGGGGTCTGCTTCTGTGGAGCCTTTCCAGTCCTGTCTGGATGTGCTCCTCTGTGCTCTGTGTTAGATTTGTGTGGTCCTGCTCTGGCAGGGGGTTGGACTGGATGCTCTCCTTGGGTTCCAACCCCTGACATCCTGTGAGCTGTGATCTCCTTGGGTCCCTTCCAACCCCTAACATGCTGTGAGCCTGTGGATTCCACTGGCTGCTCTGGTACACTTTCCCTTTCTCATTAGTGTTGGCACAGGTTGAAACGCAAGATCTTTACGGTAGTGGTTCCTCTTCTCTCCTGGTTGCCCAGTGTTTGGATGCTGCTCTCACTTCAGGATGACTGTCTTAGCCTATGATTTATTTACCTGTCTGAAAACGTGGGGAAACCTGTCAAGAGATAGTATCTCTTGGTAGTATTTACCACGAATGGCTGGAGTGAAACAGGCCAGCAGCACTCTTCCAAGTGGAAAATACAGAGCTGTGGTGAGGGCAGAAACAAAGGCGAGTCCTGTTAATTGTTCCAAGGTACCTGATGGCTCCTCTTCTGTTCCCTCAGGTTCTGCCCTTTTTACAAAACAGTGGGAATGCTTTCCAATATGATTGCCTTTTATGACATGGCACGCCGTGCTGTGGAGACCACGGCCCAGAGTGACAACAAGATCACCTGGTCCATCATCCGCGAGAACATGAGTGAAATCCTCTACAGGCTTACCTCCATGAAGTTCAAGGTATGTTCTGAGGAGCTGCTGCACTGCTGCTGCTGAGACTCCAGTGCCTCTGAAAGGCACTTTCTCAGAGGTGGTAATCAGTTGCCTGAGGACAGACTTGCTGCGCTTGTTTTGAATGCACTTAAAAACTAGTTTGAGTCTGTTAGCACAGGAACAACTGAAGCTTAGTTGGGTCATGCTGGTTGCAGAGCCTTGGCAACTCCACCTTCAGTCTCTTTTATGTTACATACATTCTTGATAATAGTACAAGCACCTTTCCTGTTTGTTTTGGAGCTTCTGTTTAAACAATAAAAAATCAAGTAGAAGGTGTTCTGAGAAGACTGTTAGCAGACAGAGCAGCCTTGTTTGAATCCAGTGATGTATGTGCTAAAAAGTGAATGATAGAAATGCTGATTGAACTATTTGAACACATTAAGGGAAATGTATGATGTGCTCTCCTGTATTTGGCTTCTGGGCCTAAGGTAGCTAGTAGGAGGAGAGGAAGGGAGGAGTAACTTAATGAGGGCTAAAGAGAAATCAGGTGTCTTAGTGTCTGCTCTGGGTAAGTTCAGTAGTCACCTTTTTAGGGTAGAGTTTTTCTAAACTTACCCAGAGCATGCTTGTAGAGCAGTTACTGTAGAACAGTAACCTGTGATGCTGGCTGATGTTGAAGTAGGCAAGGAGTATTCTCTGTGAAGTAAAATGCTTACTCTGTAACTAAGCTAATACTGCAAGTCTGGGCTCTTCAATTCAAGAGAGATGTTAAGGTGCTGGAAGTTGCCTAGAGAAGGGCAGCAAGGCTGGGGAGGGGCCTGGAGCACAGCCCTGTGAGGAGAGGCTGAGGGAGCTGGGGGTGTGCAGCCTGCAGCAGAGGAGGCTCAGGGCAGAGCTCACTGCCGTCTGCAGCTCCCTGCAGGGAGGCTGTAGCCAGGTGGGGTTGGGCTCTGCTGCCAGGCAGCCAGCAGCAGAACAAGGGGACACAGTCTCAAGCTGTGCCAGGGCAGGTCTAGGCTGGATGTTAGGAGGAAGTTGTTGTCAGAGAGAGTGATTGGCATTGGAATGGGCTGCCCAGGGAGGTGGTGGAGTGGCTGTGCCTGGAGGTGTTGAAGCCAAGCCTGGCTGGGGCACTTAGTGCCATGGTCTGGTTGGTTGGGCAGGGCTGGGTGCTAGGTTGGGCTGGATGATCTTGGAGGTCTCTTCCAACCTGGTTGATTCAATGATTGGGTAAGGCTGGACTGGATGAGCTTGGTTGACTAGGTTGGACTGGATAGATAAGTTGGACTGGATGATCTTGGAGGTCTCTTCCAACCTGACTGATTCTATGATCTTTCAAGAGCAAGTACCGTAAGACAAAATTAAGTGTTCTGGTGTGTCAGTGTATTCTGCTCTTGCAGGTATTAGCTTGTTTCTGCTGTAAGCAGCTCCCCTGGGATATGTTCTCCAGGCACCAAAAACATACCAAGATACACTTGGGAACAGGAGCTTCTTGGAGAGCTGGTTTTATAGAAGGAAGTAGTACACTTAACTACAACCCTTGGCCACCAGAATACACATGTCCATAGCCCAGTGGATGGCATGGCTGAGAAAGGGAATCCAGAGAGTGAATGCAAGTTAAGTGGAGCTGGCTCTGATACAGTGATAGCTATGGAAGAAAAATTTATGTTCTCTGGATATCAGCCTAAAAAGTGTGAGAATTTTACTGTCCTGCACCTTGCAGTCTGTGCTTTGGAGGCATAATGAAGATGTAGTGTGTCCACACGTCTGTGTTCTCTGTGTTTTCCAAGAGTTGCACTGACCCAGAGGAAGGTAATACTAAGAATGGAATGGAGAAGATACCGACCAGACTGCACAGCCTGGCAGTTAATGCCTTTTGCAGGAAAGGCCTTGGAGCTTCAGAGAAAAGCTGATTGTTGCACTTCTTGCCCTTGTCTTTCATGAAAAGCATTCTAAGAAATGAAGCTGTACAAAGATGGTTTTGAGCTTGTCATGATTTCACAAGAAGATTCTGATTGGAACCTCTGAGTGATGACACATTAACTGCAGAGAATGCATCCCTAAAAGTACAGCAGAGCATTTCTGAGTCACAAAGATCCTTACTCTGGTTTGGAGCTAAGAGCTGGTATTAGTCCTTGCAGCTCTGGAATGATAGCGTTAACTAAGATGCTCCAGGTAGTATTTAATAGTCTCCAAACCGAATTGCTTTTCAGTAAAGCACTGCTCATAAAACTTCTCTGCCCAGTACCTATTTTGCCTACTCCCTGAACATGGAAAGAGGATGACGTTTAAACCTTGTCACCGTTGGTGAGGCAGGCAGAGGTGGACATATACCGTGGCCTCTGCAGTTACCAAATGTTCATCCTGAGCAGTGACAGATAACAGCACTGGCAAAGAGTTGTCCTAAGTACTCCAGGCTTTTCCTGATGGAGCTGTTTATTTGCTGTGTTGTCTTTCAGGACCCTGTCAAAGATGGTGAAACAAAAATCAAGGCAGACTATGCTCAGCTGTTTGAAGATATGCAGAATGCGTTTCGCAGTCTGGAAGACTAGACTCAACTTCAGTGACCACTCCAGTTTGTCCTCTCAATTTCTCATCTCAACTCCTCTGCTTCCCTACCTTACAAGAATGATGCAACAGTACTTGATAAATAGCTCTGTGTTTCCCCTGTTCATACTCAAGACAGTGTCCTTATCAAACATTCCTCTTAGTTGTGTTTGGCATTGCTTTGTGTGTCTGAAATGGTGAGTGAAGTGTGAATGGGCCCAGCTGAGTGAGGGAATGCTGTTGTACACTTCTAGGGTGGGAAGAATTTCACCTTGCCTCTCCCAGCTCTCTTGGTAACTCGTCCTTCACCTTGAGACGTAACCAGTTGAGCTGTACCAGCAGAGGAGGTGTAGATCTTAATGCAGTCACGCGGTACATTCTGAGCTGGCAGTGGTAAGGTCCTCTACACCTGGCACTCTGTGACATGGCTATCCTGACATAGAATTCCCTATTCTCAAACAGAATTTTTGACCATATTCTGATGACATGTTGATGGAACCAAAAGTTCTCCACTACTCTGCCAGCCATCAGCTGAGTCTTTACAAAATGTGGTAGCTATGGATCTCCCCAGGAAGGGACTAACTAGAAGAGAAGCGTGCACAAGCAGCCACTAAGCTTTTCTGCTCTGGAGAAACAGAATTTCATCTTCCTACAGCTAGGACTGTTTGGCTCAGCATCAGGTAAAATCTAAGCCATAGGTGCTCAGCTGCCAGCAGAGTTTTACCTTCTTGCTGCCCGCTCACCCCATAAAATTTTGTGACGCTGAGGTGCTTTAGTTTGCGATGCTTTTGACCACTGCTGCGTACTGCAAGGTGCAGATGGCAAGTGGCAACGCCACGCACACGTACTGGGACCTTCCTCTGGTGCTGCATCCCAGCACAATGCCTGGCTCACGTGTGTGCTCAGCCTTCCTCCTCCACCTGTGCTCATGTGGCCTGTTCGGTGGTGGCACAGAAGGTCCCCAGTTTTTGCATAAGATGAATGTATGATACTAAACTGGGGGTAGGGGATGAACAGGGGGAAGATGGACAAGGACAAAATCTATTTACTTCTACCTTGTTAATTAGGATGCAAGAAGAAAAAGAGAGACTCTGGTCTCCTGCTCTGCAAGCATGCTTCAGAAGCAGCCAAACCTGTTGTCCTGGGATTGTTTACAGGCAAACCCAGTACAAGATGAGGAACGAGTGCAGGGCAGTACTCGGCACTCGCACCATTACGGCAGCAAGAGAAATGCTGGGGCATCCTCTCTAGTCTCTCCCTTTGTCAGGTGGCACTAGGTGCTTCTGGGTTCCAGCTGGCATTTGCTGCTTTGTTACAGCCAGGGAACAGTAACCCCTGTTGGTGACAGTGTGGCAGCAAAGTGGCTATATGAGCATTAATTGTGCACTGAATTATTTCTACCAGCTGACAGCTTTGAACATAAGTGATGCAAAGGGATCTGGGGCTACGGACCAAATGCTGCCACTTCCATTATGGGAATCGACTTGCTGTTTGTCAGGGAGAAACTCAAAAGGCATTGACTATTTTTGGTTCTCCCAAAAGAAACTACTTCTCCAGCTGATATTCTGGTAGTGAATGGTTTACAGCTCACTAAACTCTTGGTGTATGCTGCTTGTTTTACCAATGAGCATGTATGAATGAGTAGTCACCATCCAGGCCCTTGCTGGGCTCCCTCATTGTTCGTACCCCTCACCACTGTGCTGCGTAGCATTTCATGCTAGAAACCAGATGTTCTTATCTCTTTAGAGGATGTTATAAACTTTACAGAAGATGTCTAAGATAATGCAGGTCTAATATTTATTGTGCTGTACCTGGCCCTTAAGTGTGACCAGTTCAAACAGTTTCATATATTTGTCTCTTTTTGTTTTGTGTCTGTTTTCAGTGTTGAGATTCTGATGTTCACTGTTTCTTGCAAGTCTTCCCTCCGCAGCTGTGGGAGGAACTCAAAGATGGGCAGAACTCCACCACCTACTTTATCTTGTAAATTTCATAATGTATGTTGCTGGAAATTGTGTAAAAAAGAAAAAAAAAAGAAAAAAAATGTTGAAATGAATGAAAAATAAAGTTGATTTAAAGTAGGTCTTGTCTGCCTTCTTTTCTTACTTCAAACCAGATGTACGCCACCATAATACACACAGCACTCCCCCGGCGAAGACCAAGCTTGCTTAAACACCTGCTTCTTCATCACCTCAGATGCTTCTTTAAACCTGTAGCAAGTAATTTAGCAGAGATGCTTTACTACAGTTCTCCCATTCTGGTACAGCTTGCGTTCCTTTACATGAAAGAGTTATGATGTAGTAAATATTATAGGGGTAGATGGTATTAGGATTACTTTTACTGTAATGAAAGTCTAAGTAGAAATGTGCATTTCACTGCTTGTGGCTGCCATACATGCAACGCAGTAATGGTAATTGTACTGTTTTCTAACACTCTGCTAAGCTTCAGAATACTTCCCTGCTGTGTACTTTGTATTGTGGGAATGTACCTCCTGAAACCTCAGCTGTGTTGTTTCAAATGAATCTGGGAGAACTCCTGGATCTGAAGATAAGCAGGCTGTAGCACTGCTGCTTGCAGGTACTGCGTACTCCAAGCAGCACTACAGACTGGGGACAGAGTGGCTGGAGAGCAGTGAGGAAGAAAGGGACCTGGGGGTGCTAGTAGATAGTAGCTGAACATGAGCCAGTAGTGTGCTCAGGTGGCCAAGAGAACCAGTGGCATCCTGGCCTGGCTCAGGAACTGTATGGCCAGTAAGACGAGAGGTTATTCTTCCCTTGTACTCAGCACTGCTCAGGCCACATCTTGAGTGCTGTGTCCAGGTCTGGGCTCCTCCATTCAAGAGAGATGTTGAGGTGCTGGCAGGTGTTTGGAGAAGGGCAGCAAGGCTGGGGAGGGGCCTGGAGCACAGCCCTGTGAGGAGAGGCTGAGGGAGCTGGGGGTGTGCAGCCTGCAGCAGAGGAGGCTCAGGGCAGAGCTCATTGCTGTCTGCTGCTCCCTGCAGGGAGGCTGTAGCCAGGTGGGGTTGGTCTCCTCTCCCAGGCACCCAGCAACAGAACAAGGGGACAGAGTCTCAAGCTGTGCCAGGGGAGGTCTAGGCTGGATGTTAGGAGGAAGTTGTTGGCAGAGTGAGTGATTGGCATTGGAATGGGCTGCCCAGGGAGGTGGTGGAGTCACTGTCCCTGGAGGTGGTGAAGCCAAGCCTGGCTGGGGCACTTAGTGCCATGGTCTGGTTGCTTGGGCAGGGCTGGGTGCTAGGTTGGACTGGCTGAGCTTGGAGGTCTCCTCCAACCTGGCTGACTCTATGATAAGCAGCAGTGCTGACACAGCCCAAATGTAACATGTTGGCATTCTTTGCAAAGGGGGAGCTGAGAGCTGTAGTGTATTTTCATTTCATCCACTGTTCTTTAAAACCATAATGTTCAGACATTTTTTGTATGTTGTTGGACCACTGTCTAACATTCTGTGAAATGGAATGTTCTGGTGTTTTATTAGACATGCAGCAAGTAGATGTTTGAGTAATTCCACCACACAGCGAAGTGGTATAAGTCACAAGCTCACTCCTGGCAACTGCAAACTTGCTAGCAGTTTCCTGTGGACGTTATGAAACCCACTGAGGGTAGTGACAAGTTCAGGTTTTGGCAGTCTGGAAGTTACCAACCGGCAGCGTTCTCACTTCATCCACTCGACTTTTGTGGATCTGGAAGGCAGGCGTCACCCAGCGGCCACAGGAACACTGCTCACCCCGCCAGCTGAAGGAGCCCAGCTTCGAGGTGCACTTAGGACACAAAAGCTGCAAGAAAAGACATGACTCAATTGAAGGCTCATGCAGGTATAGTTGTATTTAAAATGTATTTCTAGGTCACACTGAACAGTAGCAATCTGTGCCAAACCAGTTCCTTCTCTTGTAATGCTTCACACAAGAAAAACAGACTGAAAAACAGGCAAAAGACACTGAAGGGGCATGGATGTTTAGGCCTGGAGTCTTTCAGGCAGCTACACTGGCAGATAGGAGGGGGTGAAAAGGCAACTGCTCAGAGCCAGTGTGGTTCTAGTGCCAGTCTGTAGAAAAACTCAGCTGGCATGGGACCACAGACTCACAGAATGAGTCAGGGTTGGAAGTGACCACAAGGATCATCTGCCATGGGCAGAGACAGCCCCCTAGATCAGGCTGGCCACAACAGGTTTTATAAATCCCACAAACAAACTTTTAGTCCCACAGTCCTGCCCCAGGACAGGGCACATCAAGCCCATCTAACAGCCAGGCTAGCACTCTCAGTCCAACAAGGTGACCACTTCATTTCCTTATAAAAGGGTATTTTACATTTAAGAGTATGTTCCTAAGCTGAAAAAGTCATGCCAGGAAGGCTGGGAGACCTAGGTCCTTTTGTGGGGGTTTTGCAACAAAGTTCTCTCTGCCTTTGGAAAAAACCCAAATCAAACAACCAGACAAAGAAATACTCAGAAAACAAAGCAGACACTCCCCCTCACCTGTCCCTCCAGCACTCCAAGCAGCGCTGGCTCCATCCACTGCACAGGCTCGGTGAAGTAAGAGGTGCACTTCTCACGGCCATCCCCACAAAGCTGAGCAGAGTCTGTTGGCCTCTTGTGGGCAAAGGCTGTCGGGCCCCTTCCTTCTGTGTGGGACAGAATGCTGGAGCTACGGAACAGTGCACGCCTGTCCTCCGCAACAAGCGAGGAGAAAAGGAAGTAAAACAGGTCATTTTTTTCACTGGGGAATCCTACAGACCAGCAAAGAACAGGAAAATGGACCCTTTGAAATTAAGCAGCTAGAAATCCTGCATGTCCTTAGTTCAGTCTTTGTTAGCAGGCACCGACTCCACTCGTGGCTGCTTACCAAACCCAGCCAACTGTGTGGCTTGCAGCTCTGCCCCATGGTTGCATGATGTCTTCTATGAAATACAAATCTGGTGTTAAGCAGCTCCTGCCTGCTAAAACTTCATGCTTACATGCTTGAGAAAACCTGCATCTAGGAAACAGCAGGATGATTCAGTTTCATAGAGTCAAGCAGGTTGGAAGAGACCTCCAAGCTCAGCCAGTCCAACCTAGCACCCAGCAATGGCCAATTAACCGGACCATGGCACTAAGTGCCCCAGCCAGGCTTGGCTTTAACACCTCCAGCCACAGAGACTCCACCACCTCCCTGGGCAGCCCATTCCAATGCCAATCACTCTCTCTGACAACAACTTCCTCCTAACAGCCAGCCTAGACCTCCCCTGGCACAGCTTGAGACTCTGTCCCCTTGTTCTGTTGCTGGGTGCCTGGCAGCAGAGCCCAACCCCACCTGGCTACAGCCTCCCTGCAGGGAGTTGTAGCCAGCAACTAGCTCTGCCCTGAGCCTCCTCTGCTGCAGGCTGCACACCCCCAGCTCCCTCAGCCTCTCCTCACAGGGCTGTGCTCCAGGCCCCTCACCAGCTTCGTTGCCCCTCTCTGGACATGTTTCAGCACCTCAACATCTCTCTTGAATGGAGGGGCCCAGAACTGGACACAGCATTCACTATAACAACAGGCCCATTAATTTCCAAAGGATATATTCTCTGGAGCAGATGTCAAAATGACTTATGCAGAAACATAGTAGGTTCAATACCTGCATTTCCTGCATCTGTAGAGAACCTCTGTGTTCGCAGTGTGACATATATTGGTTGGATCATCGGCAAAGACCTCTCTGGGCAAGTCGTGCAGCTCTGCAGAGGGTTCAGGATGAAGTTCTGAATCAGATCACACAGCCATGCTGCATTCCTATGGGACACAACAGCACTGCCCCAATGATGGCACACAGAAGCCACCTTCTTTACACTTGATTGTTCCCTAATTCCATTAGCTAAGCTAAAACTGAAAGAGTTCTATCCCAGCACGCCGAAGATTGGGATTCACTTAGTGCAAGGAACTGGGATCTAGACTCTGGCCTCAACAACAGTAAAATAACTATTATTCTGCTTTATGTTCTTACTTGAACAGAAAGTAAAGGCTGAGGAGGAGTTAGAGCAGTTCTGCCAATCTTACAGTGGAATCTTACAGTGCACCAATACAGAAAGTCAGCTTACAAAGGGGCAGTGCTATGGAGAGCGACACACGTAGGACAACAGCACTGTTACACTCAGAACGCAGCCCTGAGATCTTGCAAAGCTGATTACTCTTTTAAGTTACATATATGTGCACCTATCTGCGACAGCCACCCTTGCAAACTAAGATATCAAAGTTTACTGCGCACCTTCATGTCCACTTTATCTCAGTTTTCACATTTTTGTTCTTTTTAAATTTCATTTACTTCTTTTTAGAGGATGTTCAAGTTTGCTTATCCAGGTACATAAAACCAGGAAGCATAAATAATTCACCTTTACCATTTCTGGATTTTGCTAAAGAGAACAGCTCTGTACAGATCTTATTTCTTGACTATCTCTCCAAAGACCTATTTTTACTCCCACTGATGAGCTGGAATTCTTTGAGGCCGGTACGATGTAAATGCCTGCCCCGCCAGCTCCAGGCTCGGCTGCTCCAAGTCAACCACCTCTGACATGGCCTTCTGTACTCACTCCAGGAGAGACTACTCCCATCTGGACCCAGCCTCCCTGGCAGGCAGCCCCACGGCTCACACCGAGCACCCACTTCGGCTCAAGGCTCCCCGCCGCTCACCGGGGTACCTCTCTGTCAGCATCTGCAGCCGGTACCGCTTGTAGAGAGCGCTGCTGCTGTCCACGGCGCAGCCCATGGTCTCGTAGAGCTTCAGCTGCTCCTGGAAGCCCAGGTTCACCCTGCGGCAGGGGCGAGAGGAGCGCGGGATGAGGGGCGCGGAGCGAGCGGGAGGGGAGCGGGAGGGGAGCAAGGGGTAGGAGCCAGACACCCACTCGGCCTCAGGTCTGGCAGCTCTGACGGCGGCGCAGGCCTGCTCCCAGCCGAGTCCCTCAGTCTTCATCAGGTAGGCGGCCACCACGGCCACGCTGCGGCTCACCCCGGCGTGGCTGCGAGACAAGGGCAGGCCAGGCGCACCGTGAGGAGAGGCGCCCGGGCGGAGCGGCCCCGCGCCCCCGCCGCCCCGGCCCTCACCAGCGCACCAGAGCGGCACCGCCGCCCGCCCGCGCCGCGCCGATGAAGGCGGCGCAGTCATCCAGGTGGCTCAGCAGGTCAGCGCCGGGCTCGTCCAGCGCCCGAACGTGCATCGCCCGCACCCCGGGCACCGCCGGCGCCTCCTCTGCGTCTACCGTCAGCACCGCCACCACCCCCGCCGCCGCCAGCGATTCCGGGGACGAGCACGACTCCGCACCGCCAACGTAGAGGCCCGGCAGCACCGCGGCCATGCCGCCGGCCCGGCCACCCAGCGCCGCCGGCACGGCTGCGGGGCCCGCCGCGGCCGCGCCGCTCCGCGCCGCTCCCGACATGGCGCCCGGCCGCTTCCTGCCGCGGGTGGTGTCGCACGGAGGCGGCGAGGCCTGCGCTGTGCGCGGCGCTCAACGCGGGCCTGTGCGCGGCGCTCAACGCGGGCCTGTGCGCGGCGCTCAACGCGGGCCTGTGCGCGGCGCTCAACGCGGGCCTGTGCGCGGCAGGGGCAGCCGGGCGCCGCCTCAGGGGATCCGCCTGTGGGCGATGTCTGCAGCCGTGATGGCGTTGGAAGGCCCCGCTGGGAGATGCTGCAAGCCGACAGCCTTGGCAGGCAGGAGAGACCTCGGAACTGAGCTCACGGCACTGCGCTCTCCTCCCTTTTCCACCATTGAAGTAATAAGGTAGTAATCGTCACACACGTTGAGAGTAATGGCGTAACTCACAGGACCACCAAGGTTGGGAACGACTTCTCAAACCAGCGAATCCAGTTCTCAGCCCAGTACCACCACGTCCAAACCAGGCAGCCATGCCCCCACGTAACACTGCCTACATGACTTTTTAACACTTGCAGGATGGTGACTTCACTGCCACCCTGTGGAGCCTGTTCAAATGCTTCACCGATCTTCCACTCAGTAAGCTCCCCCTAATGGGCTGCCCAGGGAGGTGGCTGAGGCCCCATGGCTGGAGGTGTTTGAGGCCAGGCTGGCTGAGGCTGTGTGCAGCCTGCTCTAGGGTAGGGTGTCCCTGGGCATGGCAGGGGGTTGGAACTGGCTGCTCCTTGTGGTCCCTTCCAACATGACTGATTCTATGATCCTTTACTCCTCCCACTCCTCACAAGACCTGTTCTGCAGACCTTTCCTTAGTTTTGTTACCCTTCTCTGGGCCCTGCCCTGGCGCCTCAGTCTCCCTCTTGTAGTTCTCCCTGTCCAGGTGTGTCTGTCTCACCTAATCCTTTTCAAAATCGAGACATCTCCTGCCTCTGTGTCCTACCTCCTTACAAACTTTCAGAAAAGAATGCATGTAATTAAAGAGTCTCCTAAGAGGTTGCTATTAAAATCCCATTCACTTTTAATTTGGTGGGTTTGAGCCCCCTGTTTGCTGCTGTTGGTGTATTTTACATCCACAAAGCCGCAGGAGAGTATCAGCCCGCTACTGAAGAGGAGAGGAGAGGTGAACTAGTCACCAACAGCACTGAGAAGGCAGAGGCCCTCAGCACCTCCTTTGCCCCTGTCAGTGCCGGCACCCTTGGGGCCCAGGTTGCAGGAACAAAAGTGCAGACTGATATGGACATAGACCTGCCATCAGTGAATGAAGAGCTGCTGTGTCAACTATTGCAAGAGCTTGACACGCACAGATCACTGGACTCAGATGCCATCCACCCCAGGATGTGAAGGGAACTGGCCGAGGTCACTGGGAGGCTGCTCTCCGTAATGCAAGAGAAACCCTGGAGGCTGGGAGATGTGCCTGACGAGCGGCAGAGAGCTAACGGCACCCCTACCTGCAAAACAGCTTCCAAGGAGGACCCAGCAGCCTAACATCAACCCCTGGGAAAGTTATGGAGCAGATCCTCCTGGGGACTATTGCAAGTGAACTGAAAAAGGTGATAGGGAAAAGCCAACGTGGATCCACCACAGGTAAGCTGTGCTTGACAAACCTCATTGCCTTCTGTGATGGTTTGGGTGTTCCCTGCCCCCCCACACTTAGAAAAATCCCCCAGGCTAGACTCAGCTGAGCTGGAAATGAAAGACTGAAGCTTTCTATGTACAGTTTAGCACAATGCCCAAGCAGGCATTGACAATCTGTACAGCTAGAGACAGACACAGACAAGTGAAAAAGTGATACAGAAACACAGCAGCCCTCCCAGAAACCAGAGTCCCCAGCAGGGGCTCCCAACCACCCTGCCACCTCCTTCCCACCCCTCTGCTTTATCCCAAATTTTGTCTTGTGCTCAAGGTGAGTTTGGAGAATCAGCCAGGGGGGTTAGGAAGCAGAAGAATTAGTTACACAGGTTAGAGAGAAGGGAGGCAGCCAAAAGCCAAAGAGCAACTCTGTTATCTATATTTGTGTTCTTGTTTTTATCCATCTCAGCAAGCCTATGAGTGCAGCAGCCATCACCATTTTTCCTTTCTCACAACTTATCCCCTAATTCCTCCCACTAAAATATCCCTGCTGGGCTCAAACTAGCACACCTTCTATGACAAGGAGACATGCTCAGTTGATGAGGGGTGAACGATGGACATTGTCTGTCTGAATCTCTTCAAGGCTTCTGACACAGTGTCCACAGCCTCCTCCTTGAGAAACTGACACTGTGACCTAGACAAGTGGTCTGTGCAGTGGGTGGGGAGCTGGCTGACAGGCTGTACCCAGAGAGTGGTAATAAATAGCTCTTTCTCAGACTGGTAACCTGTCACTAGCAGCGTCCCCAAGGACCAGTGTTAGGCCCAATGCAGCTTAATATCTTCATTAATGATTTAGATATTGGAATTAAGAGCATCCTGATGAAGTTTGCTGATGACGCAAAAGTAAGTGGGGAAGTTGACACCCCAGGAGCGAGAACCACCCTCCAGGGAGATCCTGACAGGCTGGCTGAGTGGGAAAGAAGGAACTGTGTGAAGTTTAACAAGCCAGGGAGATCCTGACAGGCTGGCTGAGTGGGAAAGAAGGAACTGTGTGAAGTTTAACAAGCCCAAGAATAGGGTCTTGCATAACCAAGGCAGGCAGGTCAGACTGGGAGCCACCTGGCTTGAGAACAGCACCGTGGAGAGGGACTTGGGGGTCTTGGTGGACAAAAGGCTCCACATGAGTGAACAGTGTGCCTACAGTGGCAAAAAAAGCCAACAGGATTGTGAGTTGCATTAATAAGGGTATCACAAGCAGGGGTAAAGCTGTCATTCTCCCACTCTGCTCAGTGCTGGTCAGGCCATACTTTGAGGACTGTCTACAGTTTTGGTTCCCACTAAACAAGAAGGATGTTGACAGGCTGGAAAGGGTCCAGAGAAGGGCCACAAGAATGGTCAGAGAACTGGAAGGCCTGTCGTATGAAGGGAGGCTGAGAGAACTGGGTTTGTTCAGCCCTGAGAAGGTTTAGGGGAGACCTCATAACCATATGCAAGTACATAAAGGGCAGCTATCATGAGGAGGGAGATGCCCTTTTTACCAAAGAGTCACATGGTAAGGTCAAAATGATCCTCTGAGTTGTTTTCTAGCAGTTCTTTTCTTCTCATGGAGCCGGTGAGCTGCTCTTTCAACATGGGTGTCTGGAGCTTGCTTCAGTGCAACCTCCAGTGAGAGAACAGATACAGATGGATGAGAAGTGAGCATCACAGGAAGACTCAGCATCTGAGCTTCTGATTGTAATTTCTGCTATCCTTGCTCATCAGAGTAGTCCTGTCATGCCAATGGCAACTGTGGTGTAGAAAGGAGGCACAAAGGAGCACTTATCTGGCACGCCTGGAGAAGGCACACCAGGATCTAGGTTGGTTAACCATTCTGGAGGTTAAAACCCAACAACAGGGCTGTGAGGAGCCTTGGCTGCATTGCAGGGTGATTATCACTAGCAGAATTCTCCACATGAGCCTTGAGGAAACTAAGCACATGGAAAGTCTGCTGGGAAATGCATCAGCTTGGTGCTGAAGTCTGCTACACAGACGAATCCACAGAACTGGGGAGTGCAGTTGGCACGCAGAAGAAAGCTGTCTTCATTTGGCCTTAGCTCTGTCTAGATGGAGGCTTCTCACTTAGGACTCAAAGTATAAGCACTTTGTTAACGTCACAAGTTTTGCATCCCTGTGAACCTTTATTTGTTATGCATGTTATGAACTGGTTACATTTCCCACTTGTCATGGGTTTAGTTGAATCTTGTTTTGTGCTGTTTTGAGGTTGATATTTACTGAGAGAAATGAATTCCTTAGCTGTGAGTGGAAAGAATGAAACCAACATGTGCCCTATATCACCATTCTTCTGCTGAGAACTGCAACTAGTCAAAATACAGCTAAGACAGGCACTTCACACACACTGCTCAGCTCTCACTTCGGACTGTGCCTTCTTTCCAGCGGTCTGGTCACTGGCTGACTCTGTCTTTAACTCTCTAACCCACCTAACCCCTTTTTCCTCTAACCTCCTTGTTGTCTCTTTTTCACATCTCACCTCAGAGCTCCAGATTTATCATGTGAGATATACGTGGGTTGATCTGGTTATTTCTGAAGGGAGGGAAAGAGGGAGGGGGAAGGGGGTTTGGGTCAGGAGCCCTCCTGGAGACTTTGTTTCTGGGAGGGGTATTATGTTTCTGTGTTAGTTTTAATTTGTACATAACTGTGTATATTTTTATATATATGCTTCTATATCGTGCTAAGCTGTAAATATGGCTTCATTCTTTAATTTCCAGCCATCTGAGTCTAGTCTGGGTGATTTTCTGGAGGGGGCGCGTGGGTAACTCCCAAACCATCACATGCTTGATACTCAGTACTGTGCTGCTGTCATGCCAGCTTCAAAATGAAAGTGCTGGCTGGAGCAAAGTATCATGGGGACTGAATTTCAGATTGGAACACAAGAGGCTTCCTGTTCTGGTTGCTGCTTCCAGCTTCCAGTTTTGGGGTGTTGGTCTTTTTCTGCTGGTCTGGCTTCTGCATGCTGGGGTGGAGGAAATCATTTTATTGCTGGCTTCTGCTGCTTCTGCATTTTGCTGCACTGTTCTACAAACAGGCTAATGAAATAGTGCATTTTATTTTCTCAGTATATCTCAACCCAGGTTTTACAGAGCTGCAGGTGTTTGCCAGAATAGGCCCAACTCTGCAAGCTTCTAAGGAAACCTAAAAGTCACATTTCGTTAGAGAGACCTATGGTAAAGCTACCTCCTCCTGTAGGACTTGTCATCTTATCCTACTCCTCTCTATGACAAAAGAACCTGAAAGGGGTCTGCACTTTGGGCCACATCCTAAGCAGCACTGCAGGCTGGGACAGAGTGGCTGAGAGCAGCCAGGCAGAAAGGGACCTGGGGGGTACTGGTAGAGAATAGCTGAACAGGATCCAGCAGTGTGCCCAGGTGGCCAAAAGAGCAAAATAGTATCCTGGCTTGGATCAGTGAACAGTGTGGCCAGCAGGACAAGGGAGGTTAGTCCTTCCTTGTACTCACGCTGCTCAGGCCACACCTTGAGGTGCTGTGTCCAGATCTGGGCTCCTCCATTGCAGAGAGATGTTGAGGTGCTGGAAGGTGCCCAGAGAAGGGCATCAAGGCTGGGCAGGGGGCCTGGAGCACACCCCTGTGAGGAGAGGCTGAGGGAGCTGGGGGTGGTGCAGCCCTGCAGAAGAGGGAGGCTCAGAGCAGAGCTCATTGCTGTCTGCGGCTCCCTGCAGGGAGGCTGTAGCCAGGTGGGGTTGGGCTCTGCTGCCAGGCAGCCAGCACCAGAAGAAGGGGACACAGTCTCAAGCTGTGCCAGGGGAGGTCTAGGCTGGATGTTAGGAGGAGGTTGTTGTCAGAGAGAGTGATTGGCATTGGAATGGGCTGCCCAGGGAGGTGGTGGGAGTTGCTGTCCCTGGAGGTGTTGAAGCCAAGCCTGGCTGGGGCACTTAGTGCCATGGTCTGGTTGGTTGGGCAGGGGCCTGGTGCTAGGGTTGGACTGGCTGAGCTTGGAGCCTCTTCCACCTGCTTGAATTCTGTGATTCTGTGAAACCCCTGATTTCTGTCACTTGGAGGGCTGTTATAGTGCAGTTCTCTATGAAACAGGTGTAGATAAAACTCTCAAAAATCATTTGCAAGGGCCTCTTAGATCCTTGCAGGATGCTGGCTGGCCACAGAGGAGGTGAGACTGGCTGTTACCTCAGACCTTTAGGTCTGCATGAGAGGCGGAGGGAGCAGCTGTCATGCTGCAGAAGGGGATGGGCCACTGCATAGGTCCTGTTGGGAATGATATCTGTGTGCTCTTCAAGGGCTCCCTCACAAGTTGTCAGCCTGGCTGGGAGATGGACAGTGGGGACAGCAGTTACAGAGTTTCTATGCAGTGTTGGTGCCTACTGATCAGAACAAGACTGTTTCTGTGTAGTGGAGAAGAATCCCAAGGCTTCTGGGACTGCCATCCCATCCTGTCTTAAAGTTTCACAGTATCACACAGTATCATCAGGGTTGGAAGAAAACCTCAACAGATCATCAAGTCCAACCCTTTACCACAGAGCTCAAGCCAGACCATGGCACCAAGTGCCACGTCCAATCCTGCCTTGAACAGCCCCAGGGACGGCGACTCCACCACCTCCCCGGGCAGCCCATTCCAGTGTCCAATGACTCTCTCAGTGAAGAACTTTCTCCTCACCTCCAGCCTAAATCTCCCTGTGCAGCTTGAGGCTGTGTCCTCTTGTTCTGGTGCTGGCCACCTGAGAGAAGAGAGCAACCTTCCTCCTGGCCACAACCTCCCCTCAGTAGTTGTAGGACAGCAATAAGGTCACCCCTGAGCCTCCTCTTCTCCAGCTATACCAATCCCAGCTCCCTCAGCCTCTCCTCGTAGGGCTGTGCTCAAGGCCTCTCCCCAGCCTCGTCGCCCTTCTCTGGACACGCTCAAGCATCTCAATGTCCCCTCTAAACTGGGGGGCCCAGATACTGAACACAATACTCAAGGTGTGGTCTAACCAGTGCAGAGTACAGGGGCAGAATGACCTCCCTGCTCCTGCTGACCACACCATTCCTGATGCAGGCCAGGATGCCACTGGCTCTCTTGGCCACCTGGGGCACACTGCTGCTCATGTTCAGGCAGTGTACCCATCAGCACCCCCAGATCCCTCTCTTCTGGCTGCTCTCCAGCCACTCCGACCCCAGCCTGTATCTCTGCATGGGGTTGTTGTGGCCAAAGTGCAGCACCCTGCACTTGGAGCTATTGAATGCCATCCCATTGGACTCTGCCCATCTGTCCAGGCGGTCAAGGTCCTGCTGACAAGGTTTGCTGTCATCCTAGAGACTTTCAAAACCCATCTGGATGTGCTCCTGTGCAACCTGATCAAGGCAAACCTGCTTTAGCAGAGGAGTTGGATAGGATGACCTCTGGACCCATTCCAACCCCTACTAGTCTGTGATACTGCCATCCTGCCTCTACTTCGGTACTTGCCATAGTGCCTGTGTGATTATGGGGGCCAAATCAATCCCCAGGCATTAAGTCAAAATCACATAAACCTGATCAAAAGGAGTGGGGTGAGTGTGTATCTGAGGATGGGGAGTACCTTACAGCTCTCATTTACATTATTTTAAGCTACATAAGTGCATTATATAGCCAGACCCTCCTTTTCATTTGCCATTGTCACCAGATAGAAATAAGATGTGCACTGAAAAACCGTTATAGAGTTTGGACAACTTAGCATACACAGTCCTGAAACATACTGAACATACTGAAAAGAATGGCAGGTGGAAATTAAACCCAAGTCAAATTGTGCAAGGACCCCCTAACTGTGAAAGCAGGTAACCATTGCAGCGAGTCACAATGGGGAAGCACTAAGTTATCTGTCTCTTGAACTATCTGGAGAAAATATGCAGGCAAGTGAAGTTGTTGGAGGTGCAGTTTTATAGTGGGATTATATTACCCTGGCCTGTGTCAGAAACAGTGTGACCAGCAGGACCAGGCAAGGGATTGGCACCCTGTACTCAGCACTGGAGAGGCCACACCTTGAGTACTGTGTTCAGTTTTAGGGCCCTCACTACAAGAAAGACACTGAGATGCTGGAGTGGGTCCAGAGAAAGGCAGTGACGCTGGTGAAAAGTCTGGGGAACAGGTCTTGAGAGGAGACTGGAGGTTTTTAGTCTGGAGAAAAGGAGGCTGAGGGGGGACAACATCACTCACTACAACTAGCTTAAAAGGAGGTTTGTAGTGAGTGTAAAGTCTCTTCTCCCTAATAACAAATATAGGAAGGAGAGGAAATGGCCTCCCAAGGGTGGTGGTTGACTCCCCATCCATGGAGGTGTTTAAAATACAGAGTATGTGGTGCTGAAGGACATGGGCTTAGCAGCAGCCTTGGTAGAGCTAGAGAATGGTTTGGACTCGATGATCTTGAGGTGTCTTTTCCAAACCAAACCGATTCTTTGAGTACTACAGGTTAGTCTTCAACTCTGTGAATGTCAGGGGGCAGACAGTGCTGTCAGCAGCCAAAGGCAGTTGCAGAGTAAAGAGACAGAGCTTGCCGATGCAGGACTCCCAGAGGGGGGTCGCTTTTGGTTGTGATGTAACCACTACCCTCCTCTGCACTGGGTTCCTAGAGCCACATGCGACAAGGGAACATTAAAAAGATGTGATTTCACAGTGAAAACCTGTAGTGGGGGAAAGAACAAATCTCTGCTGCAGAGCCTATAGGAAGCTAAGCACCTGATAACTTCAAGCAGCCCAGGCTGCATTCCTGAAACAACCTCACTGTTTCTCTGTACCCGTTTGGTGCGTGTGGCACCTGCAGCCTGAGGCAATGTGTCTTCAGTTTACTCACAGGTCCAAAATTAGAGGAAATCTTTTTTCAGTTTGACTTGCAAACTCTTGGTTTCTCTCCACCTCTGCATGTCTCCACCAGCCTTTGTCTTCTGCATCACCAACAATTTTTGACAATTCATTCTTCTTCAGGTTCCAGGAAACCCTGTGACTAATTAAGCAGCTGGGGTGAGCTCAGGTGCAAGGGAAAAACAAGTCAGATGACAGACTGCTGCCCACTCATTCCAGCAAGTGCATTCCATCTCAGCATGTGTCTACCCTACCCTGCTACTTTGTAAGGGAAAAGAAAATGCTGGGCTTCCCTGGGGTGCCTGCTCTGGAGCCTCATGGCACAACTAGATTGGCAAAACTGAGTCTCCTGCTGTGGAAGCAAAAGCATTGGCAGTGTGGGCAAAGGTGTAACTGCCTATTCCCTACTGGAAGAATTTGGCCTGAGTACTTTGTCACAAATTCATGTGGCTCTGATCTTTTCAGGCTTTTAAGCAGGTGGTGGGGCATGTACATCAAAAGGTTTGTGAGGAAGTGTTTGCAGCCCACAGTTTCCAACTGCCAGAAGTGGCACATGGCAGCAGACAGAAGGGCTAATGACATATTTCAAAAATAATAGAATCATAGAACCAAGCAGGTTGGAAGAGAGCTCCAAGCTCATCCAGCCCAACCTAGCACCCAGCCCTGCCCAGTCAACCAGACCATGGTACTAAGTGCCCCAGCCAGGCTTGGCTTCAACACCTCCAGGGACAGCAACTCCACCACCTTCCTGTGCAGCCCATTCCAATGCCAATCACTCTCTCTGACAACACTTCCTCCTAACATCCAGCCTAGACCTGCCCTGACACAGCTTGAGGACTGTTCCCCTTGTTCTGTGCTGGGGGTGCCTGGCAGCAGAGCCCAACCCCACCTGGCTAAAGCCTCCCTTCAGGGAGTTGTAGCCAGCAACTAGCTCTGCCCTGAGCCTCCTCTTCTGCAGGCTGCACGCCCCCAGCTCCCTCAGCCTCTCCTCACAGGGCTGTGCTCCAGGCCCCTCACCAGATGCCAAGACAGAGGCAAGTACAGGGTTTTATGAACACAGTGCAACTTAATTCATTTTAATCCAGTAAATAGGGCAGTAAATTTGGCAGAATAAACACACTTAAAAACTTGTAAGTCAGCTCAGTGACTGGGCACTGTCAGATTAGCTTCCTTACGTGATACATTGCTGAATGCAACATGCCATTACATATTTTGGTTGGTACAGCTCTTTAAGCCATAAAGTAAAAAGCAGAGTTATTAACACTCAGTAGTAGTAGATGTCATGTTCCATTCTATAATTAAGCATCAAATCTATTGTTGGATAACTTCTCTTTTATCTGACATGTGGAGTAACTCTTATGTCTGTAGATGCTGAGAACATGGAGACAGGTAGGAACATCCCACCCACACAGGATTATGGCAAAATCCTCTTGCAGAGTTTCAGTATCAAGAGCGAGTCCCTTTCTCTGTTGCTGGCTGACTTGACAAACCTTGAGATGCAGCAATCCTTAAGTCCAGTATGGACGTGCAGAGTGTACTAATGCAGGGAACAGTACTCTTTCAGAAACCTTGAGGTTAGATTTGCTCCTAGAAGCGCAGCAACAGCTGGGAAGTTCCTGCTCTAAGGGATGGGGTGATGTCATGGAGGGCTTCACAGCTGACACCAAGTTGCGAGTTCAGCAAAAGCCGAGAGACCTTCCTCCAAGAGGCAAGAAATGGTGTCAGGTACGCCAGCAGTACCACTGCGAAGGGAGAGTTCCAAGCTCCTGCTGTGCTTACACAGGAGGAGGACACAGAAGCAGAGTCATTTTCTCTCACAAATGGCTCAATTCAAGAGAGATGTTGAGGTGCTGGAAGGTGTCCAGAGGAGGGCGACAAAGCTGGGGAGGGGCCTGGAGCACAAACCCTGTGAGGAGAGGTTGAGGGATCTGGGGGTGTGCAGCCTGCAGCAGAGGAGGCTCAGGGCAGAGCTCATTGCTGGCTACAACTACCTGAAGGGAGGCTGTAGCCAGGTGGGGTTGGGCTCTGCTGCCAGGCAAGCAGCAACAGAACAAGGGGACACAGTCTCAAGTTGTGCCAGGGCAGGTCTAGGCTGGATGTTAGGAGAAAGTTGTTGTCAGAGAGAGTGATTGGCATTGGAATGGGCTGCCCAGGGAGGTGGTGGAGTCTCTGTCCCTGGAGGTGTTGAAGCCAAGTCTGGCTGGGGCACTTAGTGACTAGCATCTAGTTGACTGCACAGGGCTGGGTGCTAGGTTGAGCTGGCTGAGCTTGGAGGTCTGTTCCAGCCTGGTTGATTGTATGATTTTGGATCAAAGCTTACATTTGTTCTATCTGGGACAAGGTACTTTTGGGAAAGCCATAGATTCATAGAATGTTAGGAGTTGGAAGGAACCTTTAAAAGTCAAATAGCTCAGCCCCCTGCAGTGAGCAGAGTCAAATTCAACTAGATCAAGTTGTTCAGAGCTTAGTCCAACTTGACCTGAAACATTGACAGTGAAGGGGTATCTACCACCTCCCTGGGCAACCTGTGCCAGAGTTTCATCACTCCCACTGTAAAAAAGTGTCTTCGTCATATCTTGTCTAAATCTTATAGTTGAAAACCATCACCCCATATCCTGTCACATCAGGCCCTGCTAAAAAGACTGTCCCCATCTTTCTTATAGGCCCTTCATAAATACCAAGGCAATGCAGTAAGGTCTCCCCAAAGATTTCATTATAATCATGGAATCATTGAATCACTTTGGTTGGAAAAGATCATTAAGATCATCAATTTCAACCATGATTTAACAGTACCAAGGCTGGTGCTAGCCAATGGCCCTCAGCACCACATCTCTGTATACTTTAAACACCTCCAGAGATGGGGATTCAGTCACCTCTGTAAGGAGCCTTGTCCACTGTTTGAGAACCATCTCAGTCGAGAAGTGTTTTCAAACATCCAGTCTAAACCTCCCCTGGTGCAACTTGAGGACATTTCCTCTCATCCTGTCACTTGTTATTAGGGAGAAGAGGCTGACAACTGCCTCACTACAACCTCCCTTCAGGTAGTTGTAAGGAGTCAAAATGTCTCCCTTCAGCCTCCTTTTCTCTAGGTTAAACAACCCTTCTCTGGACATGCACCAGCATCTCAATGTCTTTCTTGTAGTAAGAGCCCCAAACTCCCGGACCCTTGAACGCAGGACTCGAGGTGTGGGCGCAGCAGTGCTGAGTACGGGGAGGTAGTCCCCTTCCTGGTGCTGCTGGCCACGCTATTCCCGACGCAGGCCAGGATGCTGTCGGCCTCCTTGGCCACCTGGGCACATCGCTGGCGCAGAACTTCGCGGGCTGTTCTCCACGCTGAACATCTCCAACCCTTTCAGCCTTCCTCGGTAGGGAAGGCTGTATTTCCGTCTGCTTTGCGTTGTAGTCAACTTCCCTGTTGTCCATAAATTCCTTGAAGCGTTTGGGCCGTTGCCGTCCCTTCCTCGTGCAGTTGTACAGGCGGGAGGCGGGGGCAGACCGGGACGGGACAGACTGCCGCCGGCGGGCACCGGCGGGCACCCCTCGCCGCCCAGGAGCACCTGCACGGGAGGCACCTCACCCGCCTCGGCTCCCGCTGCGCGGGCAGGAGTCAAAGCCCGCCGCACCACCCGTCCCTGCCCTTGTCTTCCTTCCCCGATCGAAACAGAAGCGCTTCCAATTTTATTTAACCTTCCCCAACATCCCCCCCACCTTCTCATGGACAGGGAGGAGGATCTTGTGGTGGACGAGAAGGAGGTGGCAGACTAGGGAAGAAAACCATTACGAGTTCAGTGCCATTCACAGGAACCACTACCAGACTAGGAGCGTCCATCCTCACGGGCAGAAGCGGCGCTACCGCCAGGGCACCTTTGCGGCTCGCCCTGCCGCTTGAGCAGCCTCCCCCGCCCGCGCTACCGGGCGGCCTGAACCCGGCGCCTACCGCCAGAGATCTTTCGGAGGAAGAAGGTGATGGAGGCGGCGAGCTGGAGCGCGGCCCCCCCCGCCGGCGGCGCCGCCTCCCGCCCCGCCCCACGCTCACCTCACGGCGGGGGCGGGCGCGGCGGCGGCGGCGGCGATAAAGGGCGGGAGCTGGCGCGGCGCGCGGCGCGCGGTGAGGCTGGCGCGGGCGCGGGGCGTGCGTGGCGGGGCCGAGCTGACCGGTGAGCGGCGGGGGCGGGAGGGCTCGGTGCCGGCTCGGTGCCGGCTCCGCGTAGGTGAGCAGCTCCTGGAGGCGAGCGCAGCGGATCGCTTTTGCGGCGGTGGTCGTGCTTTGAAGCGGCTGAGTTGCCAAGTTCGGCCGTGTGAGCCGCCTCTTGCTTCAGCTCCGCTCTCCAGAGCTGGGCGGCCGGGAATGGAGGCCGGGCTTGGGGCTTGCTATGCGGTGCTGTCACAGGGGTACGGCCACTAAAGTCTTTCTAGGTGTCGTGTCAAATTATGTTTTATGAGGGAAAATCTGCCACTGCAGGGTCAGGTACTTAATCATGGTGCAGGTGAAGGGGTGTTTTCCTCCCCTGCCTCAGGCTTGAGGAAGCGAAGCTACAGGTACTCTTTACACTTGGCATGGCATGTAGGCGCTGCTTCTCTTAGCTTCTGTTTTTCCTCTTCCCGCTGAACGAGCAGCCTGAGATGTTAGAAGTTCTTGTGCTAGGAAGGTATGGGAAGGGAAACGGAGCAGTGGGTTCCGTTTTGGAGCCCTCAGCACCAGAAATACATGGTGCTGGAGTAGATCTAGAGAAGGGCAATGAAGCAGGGGAAGGGTCTGGAGAAGAGGCCTTGTAAGGGGTGGCTGGGGCGACAGGGGCTGTTCAGCCTGGAGAAGGGGTGGCTGAGGGGAGGCCGCCCTGCTCTCTGAAGCTCCCTGAAAGGAGGTTGCAGCCAGGTGGGTGTTAGTCTCTCCTGCCTACTCTCTCTACAAGGTGAGAGGAAACAGTCACAAGTTGCACCAGGGACGTTTAGATTTGGTGTTAGAAAAAAATCCTTCTTGCCTGGAATGGGCTTCCCGTGGAGGTGGCTGAATACGCATCCCTGGAGGTGTTTCAAAGGGATAGAGATGTGGTGCTAGGGGACATAGTTTAGCGTCAGCCTTGGTGGTGTTAGGTAATGGTTTGACTATGTTAGAGATCTTTTTCAACCAAAATGATTAAGTGAAAGAAGATGCATGCAAACTGCCAGCATCCCAAGTAAAGTTGATAGATTCTGTTGTTGCTAACTTAAATCTTGCCAGATAGGAAAACACATGGGTGGTTTGGAAGTGGGAGGCTTCATAGGCTGACAGCCTGAGCATTAAACTCTCCCCTGAATTGGAAATTAAATACTTCCATCTTCCTGCCGCAATGACAGGGCAGTGCATTTTTCTAGATGAGGATCACCAAGCAGAACTAAGTGTGTGGTGGAATGGGGGGCACTCCTCCCAGTCCTTTCTGGTTGCTGGGTGGGATGTCTGTGTTTTCTTAGCTGCTACAGTTGGGGAGAAAGAGAGGGAAAGCTTTCAGAGGTAGTAGCTGAAAGCCTTTGCAGCTTAAGGTAGAATTCATGGAAGACTTGCATTATTTAGTGATCTGAAGACTGTAATAAGTGCATCTGCATCTTAAAAACGTTGTACTTACTGTGTTTGAAGTGCTCGAGGACAGCTGCTGGCAGGCTTGGTGCCTTTGTTTATGTTGCATTGCAGACTTAAGGATTGAGTTTGAAGAGTCCCTTGATTTTTTGGTGAGTTAATTGCCTTCTAAGTCATAGGTTTGTTTTGTGCCTGCTGGAATTGATGTGATCCACAGCACAGTAATGCAGCAGTTCATGCTGTGTAAATTGTTTCCTCAGGAATATTATTACCTTACTGTATATTTTACAGGAGAAAGTTGAATTCTAGGTAGAGTAGGTAATGTGTCAAATGAGCTATTCAAAAACTAAAAGCTGAAAGAGGATAGGCATGAAATTATAAAAGCTGGTCCTTGGCTCTTGCTTGAAAAGTGTTCTGTGTACCATACTGATGCATGCTAGCAAACCATGGGATTGAGTTTATAGTAGGCAAGAGTTAAGTACATTAAGTTTGGCTAGTCTGACTTTGGCAGCCTCAGCCTTTGCTAGTACTTGAGGCAAGAGGTGAGGCATCCCTTGGTCTGTAGCTGTTAGGAAGTACCTGGCCAGAACAGGAACCTAGAACACTTAGAAAAGTGTATTAATACCAGTTGAAGTTGTGTGACTGCAGAACTTATCTTGGTATTTGCAGAGCCATTTAAGTGCAAGAAAATTATTTTGTCAGCTATGATGACAGACTCTTAAAGTTCACAAGCTCAAATGAGGCTGTGACTGAGTCTGGCCGGTGAGGCTTGTAAGTCTTTGAAGTGCATTGCTGATGTGATGTGTATATACTCATCTGAGTATATGCCAACTCTTAAAAGCTTTTTGCCTTCCTACAAATGACCTAAAAGATTGGGCCAAGCATGAATAGTTCTTAAAGGTAGTTTGTGCGTTGTCTGAAGAAGAGTAAAGAGTTATTTACAAAGAGTGGGGCTCAAATGGAGTAGTTGTGTTACCTGACTTTGTAACCAAAATTCTGTCCAGGAAGCAGAAGTGCTGTAGCTTTTTGCAGGAGCAAGACCTGCTTCATCCTTATCTCATGAGTGATAAGATGCTGGGTAGCTAAGAAAGAAACTTTTATGGAGGGGAAGGAGTCTGTCTCTGTAATTGAACTACTTTCAGCAGATTGGATGTCTAAGTCCTGAAAGAACATCTGAGTGTCTTTTGCTGTTAGAAAGATTGGTTTGAGCTTTAATGAAACAAGTTCAAAGCTTAATGTATGGAAGTGCTTTGTGTACTGTCTGACATCAGCTGGTGATACACATAGTAAATTTAGGTAGAGCTTTTACCGTCTTCATTGATTATCTCGCTGACACACAATTCTTTGAAGTACTTAACTGCATCACCAAAAGAAAAAGGACAATAACAACTAGAATTTTGTGCCTGTAGCAAGAGAGGAGCTGAGTATCGTTTCAGGTGAAAGGATTCCCAATAATCGTTTTGATATGCAGTTATTTCTTTCAAGTTTGCACCTCTGTGTGTGGACAGAAAAGTAGACCATAGAATATATCTAGGAAGCATAAATAAAGTCTGACTTATGTTTTTATTCCACCTTGTTACAGTTCCTTTGGAGAAGAAAAACCTCAAGATGGCAAGCAAACAAAGTAACACAGACTGCATGTCATGCAGTGTACTGAACTGGGAGCAGGTCAGTCGTCTGCATGAGGTTCTTACAGAGGTGGTTCCAATCCATGGTCGAGGTAACTTCCCAACTCTGAAGATAACTCTGAAGGACATTGTTCAGACTGTTCGGACCAGGCTGAGTGAAGCTGGCATTGTGGTACGTGATGTCCGTCTGAATGGGTCTGCAGCTGGTCATGTCCTGGTCAAAGATAATGGGCTGGGGTGCAAAGATCTGGATCTCATTTTCCAAGTTTCTCTTCCAAGTGAGGCAGAGTTTCAGTTAGTTCGAGATGTGGTGTTGCGGTCCCTCTTGAATTTCTTGCCAGAAGGAGTAAGCAAGCTGAAAATCAGTCCAGTAACACTGAAGGAAGCTTACATTCAGAAGCTAGTCAAGGTGTACACAGAGTCTGACCGCTGGAGCTTGATATCGCTTTCCAACAAACATGGCAGGAACGTGAGTCTGAGTTGTTAGACTGCATACGGCGGCAGTTTGAGTTCAGTGTGGACTCCTTCCAAATCATATTGGACTCCCTGCTCTTTTACTATGACTACTCAGAGACCCCCATGTCAGAGCACTTCCATCCAACCGTGATTGGGGAGAGCATGTATGGAGACTTTGAAGCAGCTTTTGATCACCTCCAGAACAAGCTGATAGCTACCAAAAATCCTGAAGAGATCCGAGGTGGTGGTCTTCTGAAGTACAGTAATCTCTTAGTACGAGACTTCAGGCCCATGGATAAGGATGAGATCAAAACCTTAGAGCGCTACATGTGCTCCCGATTCTTCATAGACTTCCCAGACATCCTAGATCAGCAGCGCAAGCTAGAGACCTACCTCCAGAACCACTTCTCCAAAGAAGAGAGGAGCAAATATGACTACCTCATGATCCTGCGCAGGGTGGTGAATGAGAGCACAGTCTGTCTAATGGGACATGAGCGAAGGCAGACTCTCAACTTGATTTCTCTGCTAGCAATCAAAGTCCTGGCAGAACAAAACATCATCCCCAATGCCACTAATGTCACCTGTTACTACCAGCCAGCACCTTATGTTACTGATGTTAACTTCAGCAATTACTACCTTGCCAATGCTCCTGTGCCTTACAGCCAGTCTTACCCTACTTGGCTGCCTTGCAACTGATTGTTCTGCTTCAGTGTTGAGTGGAGGCTACTGAAGGCCCAGATGCTGAGCGTGTATATAGACAAGCAATAACTGTCAGTTGGAGGCTTTCTAATGGCAATGTGGCTGCGTTGGACTGTTGGTTTCCTGGTGTGCTATAGGAATATGCAGCCAGGGGACCTGCAATGGACCTTTCAGTATCTCTTTACAAATGCCAAGAAGCCTCTGCTGGTTACCTCTTCGTTAGGAGAAGAGAACCAGCAGCCAGATGTTGAGAGGAGTAGTAACTCTGTACTAGTTCTGGAAGTGGAGTATTCACTAAACTGAGTTAGTTAATAGAAGAAAAACTGTAAAATGCCTCAAGCCAGGCAGAAGCCAGCCCTGGAACAGCAGCAAAACTGTGCTTTCTATTGCTTAACCTCATTGCCCTACACTTCCTCACTTCAAGTGCTGGCCAACTTTCTATTGAATTAATTGTGCAAGAGTGGGCTCATGTCATGCTTGGACTGCTTCTGCTTTCTGGCTGTGTAGAGCTGGTAACTGAAAGGATACTGTCTGTCTTGTAGGGGGCCTAAGTGTTGTGTCCTGTATTACCTAGGGGTTTATGGTCCTGCCTCAAGTTCAAGATAAACTTATTGGAAGTTGAAGATGGATTATTAGCATAAGCTGGCTAACTTTTTCTTGAGTGCAAAAACTTTGATAGTGGGGTCTCTAAACATGCACCAAAATACAACCTAAGACTTGCTAATGTGAAAGGCCCTTGAAATTAGGGACTGGAACCACAGTTGGACTAGTTAGCATGGGAAAACTCCTAAGTGCAGGATCAAGATAAAACTTCTGACTGCATCTTTCAAAACCATTTTTGGCACAGTTGAAAAGCACTGCAGCTCTTACACCAAGGTTTAATGCAGCTTTCCTCACAGGTCCACAGCTAAAAGAAACAAAAGCTCCTCAACAACAAAAATCAGACCCACAAACCTCCCCTAAGCCACTGTAAGTAGCAGGATGATGTGCATTCCTACCACAGTATGAATTCCTGAAGTGCATCCTAAAAATACACTTGTCCTTGTAGAACTTTAGGCAGGCCCTGAAGGCTTGTCTTGCTGATAGCACTTATGGAGTGAGTTTACTAGTTTACTGCTATCACCCCATCACTGTCTGAGATGATATTTTGAGTGTTTAAAGTCTATTTTTTTTCTTCTACTGGTGTTAACCCTAATTTGAAGAGGTATATAAACCCTAAGCAGAGCTCTCCGCAGAAGTTGAAAGTCTGTCCCTGGTTTTGGAATAGCCTCTGGAAGAGTATCTACTCCTTTGGAGATGTAGTGGGCTGAAATTCCCAAAGGATGTGTGCTGAACTTGCTGCTTTGAGGCTCCTGCGCCTTATATGGAAGGCTAAAATTTCCCCACTTACACCTATATGGTGGTACTACTACGTTAACTGGGTAACTTTCACTGAATTGCAGGAGTAAAATACATCGAGTAAATGATCTTGAGTTTCCTTTGCTTATCCAGAGAAGTAGACTAAAAAGGCATATCTTAGAGCTATTTACTATGTTCTGGTGCAATGCTTAATACTTGTTTCCTGAGCTTTTTATGACTTCTAGCTGTCTCTGCAAGCTTGTGAGACCAAAGTGCCTGACCAAATGAACGATTTGCACTTAAAGCCAAATGTGGCCAAAACACCGATACAGAGTTGCTGTTCAAGGTGGAAAACAGCAGCAGTGCAGCACTTACATGGCAATACAACCCTGACTGTTCTTCATAGGACCAACACCTAGTAACATTGCACATGCCAGCATTGTCATGGATGTTAATCTTGGTGCAGGCTTACTGCTTGAATGCAAAGCTGGTTATGCATAACTTCTGCATGCAAGGCAATGCTTGGTTTAGTGTAGCATGCCACTGAAAAGAAGGAATCATTTTGCTTGTGTCATAGTTATTGTTTCTTAAGTAGCTGTTTTTAGGGCCAACCCAAGCTATACCGGTTGCAGAAGTGAACCAGTGCCTAGAGGGACATGCTTTATTTGCATGCCAGATAGCTCAGGCTTCTGTATCTTTGTTGTGCAATCCCGTGGCTGATCTTTAGAAACTGTTCCTGTACATGAGCTCATGTAGAAGTGGTCAGATGCTCAGGAGGAATCTTTGCAGACTTGAAACTGACAAGCTTAAATTTTATTAAGTCTTTGAATGGCTTGCCTGATGAACATCAGGCTGGGGCATCTGTTGGAAAAAGAAAGTATTAGAAGGAAGGCTCTAATGTGTTCCGACTGAGCTACTGAGAATTCAAGCTTCCTGCCATAAAGACTGTGTTTTTGCTAGTATAACATTACTTGGGCCTCTGAGTGAGCTTTATGTTTAGTGACTGTTCTCTGAACAGCTGGCTTGAGGGGTTTAAGCTTTGCAGTACTGCTGTATGCCCTGCCTGGCTCTTAAATGGCTCTGGTGTATTGAGTCTTAGTATTGTAGCCTGGATATCAAGCTCTTGAATAGTTAAACTTCATGCTGAAGCTGCAGACTACCTTCTGCATCGGCCCTACTGTATAAGGAATTGATGGGCCACACTGTCTCCTTGCCTTCCAATAATCCTGGCTTGGCACTTAGAGCTGGAATACTCAGTAGCTTTTCATCACTGCTGCAAGCAGTCTACCCCTTTCTGTTTTAAGTTGTCCTAGCAGGCTGATGTTGCATGTGGCAGCAGCTTCATTTTGATCTGTACAAGCTAGTTTGAGTTAAGATTTTATGGTGGCCTCTGTAACAAAGAGTAACATGAGAATGAGTGTCAGGTTGAAGTTACTAATGCCCCTGTGCTGAATCTAAGGTGCCTGCTTGATTCTGTCTGCTGTTAGTACTTAATGCTGCTGCAAACCTACTCTGTTCTGTTGTTCATTTGCGTCAAGTGGAGGTTAGAGAAAGACTGCTCTGCTTCAGACTGTTACCATTCCCTCTAGGCAGTGGCATCAGATCCAAGCTGCAGTAACACTAGGTTTTTGTATCACTGCATCGTTCCTCAGGACTAGGCTTCTACTAAACTAGACTGTGTGGTTTAAAATAGCTGTTTTCTTCCTGTGGCTTAACTTCTGGTGGGCTAAGTCGGTCTGAGGTTAAGCATCTGTTGTCAGTATTTACTGCCAAGTTCTGTTTGATTACAGTTCATTGGTCTAATTTCTTCATCAGCTCTTTTAGTGTTGTGTTGTTTTTTTTTAATAAAGATGCTACCAAAGATCTAGACTGGGGTTTAGTCACTTTTGGAAAATCCCCATACTGATCCATGGCCACTTAGAAAAGTTGTAACCTTAAAGCATACTTTATGCTCCTGTGGCTCAAGATTTAATTATTGCTGTGTTTTTCTTCAGCTAGTTCAGTCAGTCACTAAGCCAGAGGCTGAAGACTACTGCTTGCTTTTGAGCAGCCATTTCTGCAGAGTTCTTCACAGTTTTCATATCTAGGAAGCAGTAGGCCATATTTAAGTCTAATCTAAATGCCTAAGGCTTTTTAGTGAAACTTAAAGACTGAGTTCTGGGGTTAAACACTTGGTATGTTTCATGTCTAGGTTTTGTGGGTTTCTGATCACAAGAATAACCACTAATTTTGATAGTAATCTCAGCCTGTTACTATATGAGAACTTGGGAATAGGCCTCTTAGGAAAGAACTTCAATTTTCAGCTGTTAGTGTACTTGTTTACTATCATCCTCACTGAACCTATTCAATCAGGGTGCTTATTTCTAGGCAGGAATAAGCAGTAAGTTGACCACGGTCACTGAAGACTTGGTCTAATTTGGGCATTGGGAGGGCCAGATGGATAGTAATAATTCTAGCCCTTGCATCCAAGTTGTACTCAACCATTTGTTAGATAAGGTGAAATACATTTCCTGTGTTCTTGAACTTTGGTGGAACTAGTTATGAGGTGGGATGCTGGGCTCTGTGGGGAAATTATTGGAGCACTTTCTCACTAGTATGGGAAGAGGCCACTCAGTGATGTGTGTAAATTGGGCTTGTCTCTTTCAGATTAAAATTGTACTTTCTGTTGACATTTAGAAGGCTTTTTTTCTGTTGTTTTTTAGGTTTTTTAGTTGTTAAAAGAAGTCTTTGGAGGAAGTGAGGTGTGTTTTTTGTTTTGCCAGCTTAAAGTAAGAGGAACATTTGGATTTGTGATGAGCCCAAATGTGAGATTGATCACAGTGATCTTGTCTACTGATCTGCACTGTGGTGATCATTTGTCTGTGGAAATTGGGGTTTGGACTTCAATATTAATGAAATTCTTGTGCAAATAAATTTATGCTAAACATTGCTTGCCTTGAGTAATTCTTGCATCAAAATAGTGCTGACAAAGAATTTGTGGAGCTTGTTGGCCAATGTGTGTAGATGCACTGGGGGGAACAAATAGTGATGGGGCACACAGTAATGCTTGGTTTTAGATGTTATTCAAGGTGCTCTTTCTTCATGAATGTACACATCTGCCTTGACTTAATGAATACTAAAGGGAGATACGATTCATTGTGATTCTAGTGACAGTTTCTAGAGACTCATTTTTGCCCTTTGACTGTTATCTGTTCTCAGCTTGACTTTAGAAGTCCTATGTCTGTTAAGTAGTGTCTTGTCTGATTTAGAGTCTGCCAGTTTGTTCTGTGATGCACTTCACTTTATATGCCACTCCAGGTGAGGGACATCTGCATGTATCAGTTCATGAGCTGAGGAAGTGAGGAATGAAGTCAGCAATTGTTCAAGTTATTTGCAGGTGGAAATCTTCATGCTTTTGCTCCATCCTGAAATATAATCCTTCTAAATACCAACAGTCAATGGAGGTTGAGCTGGTGAAACTTAAATAAAAGCTAGGGGGATCTGGCAGGCTACTCACTGCTCCTCCTGCTCCAGGGTCAAAAAATAATGGGCAGTGAAGTGATTGCATCTGGTTCCCTCCACAGCTTGGACTCTCAGCTGGAGAAGTTCCAGCCTTCAGGATCTTGTAACACCTGCAGTGGCAACTTATGTGGAGATTAGCAGAGGCAGTGTGGTCCTGTGGCAGTAATAGTGGAGCTTGTGTAGTCCACTTTCAAGATGCAGTTGTTTCCCTCAGAACTTAAATGGAGAACTGAGAATGCAGCTGGGCAGCATAAACCATCTGTCTGTTACCTGAAACTCCCTTACCTCAACTCCCCAGTTTATCTCATCTGAGCTATTTTAAGTAACATCTTGAAGTTTCTAGAATACCCAGCTTAGTTTTATGGGGTCAGATACCAAAATAGCAAAAGAGCAATGCTTAAGCAAGTGGTGGTATGCACTTTTGGTTCCACAAAGAACTTACATAATGGTGAAGACTGAGAGGAACTAAAGATAGGTGTTCTTGCTCTCTTGCTGTTGTATTGTTCATGGATCCTGTTCTGTTGTACTGCTAGAACTCAGTCTTGTTCATGCTGTGTAAGATGAGATCAGAGGCAGAATAGACGTTCTTGTGAGAGATTTTTCTTTGCATATCTTTGCCTTACCCCCTGTTGCTTACTACATACTTAGTGCATGAATACCCTAAACACCTGAAGCTGCTATTTTCAGCTATGAAGTAGGATTTCTACTTGTCCACTGACCTAAAAGAACCATAAATAAAAGGGTGTAATATATCGCTTCAGCATGGGTGTTAGATATAGTGGTCATGTAGTAGTAGTGCTATTATCTGCTGAGCTTTCTCAAGATGAGCTCTGTATCCTGTAGGCTGAAGGAGCAGTTAACCTGCCAAACCTTAGTGATTTTCCTAGTAGGAAAGAGCTGAGTTAGCCTGGTGGGAAAGGACTCTTGCCAAGAGCTGTGCACAAAACAGCTGCTAGATCCTAATCTGATAGTTAAGGAAAGCTTTACTCCCTACTCTGGTGTTACTGCATTGATTCTCAGTTTGATGGTTTAGTGAACTGCCAGAAACAAATTGCTTGGCTGGCTGATCCCACAAAATGCTGTGCTCTTATACCCCTGAAACATTAACTTTATTCTGCTTCAGAGAGCAGGGAAACTTGTGCCGCTCGGGGTTTATACTGATTGCAGCTGCTATGGAAGGCCATGTTGGGTGTGGGGTAGGTGAATTGTACTCACGAGCTGGTCCCTTTGTGGGTATTCTCCTGCCTATGAACCCACTGTCTGCAACAATTCCCTGCTCTACACCTTCATATCACAGCTTTCAGAATAACTTAGCTATCTCAGCATACCTCCTGGAAAGTCCACAGATGGATGCAGATTATTTTGGCAGTATTTTATGTTCTCCTACAAATTCAGAGTAGAGAGCAAGGAAGAAAGCTTATGTTCTGTCACCACTTGGCAGCAGTTCCTTGGTCCTTTCCTCTGTACTCCCATATCTGAAACACTGAGGATGAGTATCCTTGGGACACAAGGTCACAACACGTCTGAAGCAAAGAGCTCTTGTCATCACATCTGTTAGCCCTCACAATCATCTGCTCATGTAGGGCTCCCCCAAATCTTGTGTAGCCAGGACTGATATAGCTCTTTAGACGTCGTGAGTTCCCTTCCACTTCTTTCTCCAGGACAGCTTTTCTTAAGAAGGAGGAAAAGGAAGCTGGTTTGGAGAGAAGAGGTTGCTGTTGGTCCCACCACCCAGATTCCCTGTAGCAAGTTGTGGGGGTTAGCAAATGCTGTGAGGGATATGCTAATGTCCTGGCAGATGCCAGTGGCTGTGACTGATTTGCTGTCCAGCTGCACTGGAGTATGTTTCTGCAGCCCTGTTCCATCAGTGGGAGCAACATGTGTGGATGGGGCTCAGCCTCTGGCAGTGAATTTGGGGAATTATTCCAGACAAATGCTGCTTGTACCAAAAACAAAAAAAAAAAAGTCTGTTTTGGAGCAGAGGAAACCTTGAATGGAGCAATATTCCAGCTGAGCTTGTACATGCTTTACATTGCTGGTTAGCCTCTTTTGTCTGACAGAAAGAGGATTCCTAAGTACTACTATTTCCCAGACAAAAAAAATTAGCCTGAAGAGGGGCCTAGGCAAGACAGGGACTTGCTGGCAGGGCCAGAAGCAGGTATTTTGGAAGGTCTGCTGTGCTAGTTTGAAGCTAGCTAGAATATTTTAGTGAGAAGAATGAGATGCTAGGCTGTGAGAAGGAAACGGAGATGTCTGCTGCACTCATAGGCTTGCTGAGATGGATAAGAACAAGAATGCAGAGATAAGAGTTGCTTTCAAATAGTGCAAGATGAAAACTCTTTCTCTATTAAATTGGCCCACCTGACTTGTGATCTTGCACTTTAAAAATGCTGAACACAAGCTCCCAGGTGCAGAAAGGGCTTGAGATAAAAGAAAAAATAAGAAGTTTCAGAAAGACTAAAACAAAGCCAATTTGTAGCCTTATTGCAGGATGGAGATGGAGGTTCTGGAGCACGTTCAGAGGAGGGCAGTGAGGCTCAGGAGGGGCATGGAACATGTGTCCTGCAAGGAGCATCTGAGGGAGATGGAGTTGTTCAGTCTGGAGAAGAGGAGGCTGAGGGGAGACCTCCTTACTCTCAAGGACATGAAGGGAGGTTGGAGTGGGGGGAGGGTCAGCCCTCTTCTTGGTGGCAGGCGACAGGACTAGAGGAAATGGTTGTGAGTTGCACCAGGGGAGGTTCAGGCTGGATGTGTGCTTATTTGAAGCTAGCTGGAATAATTTGGTGATTATAGGCTGTGAAAAGGAAACAATGGTGATGGCTGCTGCACTCGTAGGCTTGCTGTGATGGATAAGAACAGGAACACAAACAGAGATAACAGAGTTGCTCTGGCTGCATGCACTTCCCTCTCTAACCTGCTGTCTGTAACTAATCCTTCTGCTTCCTAACCCCCCATGCCAATTCTCCAGACTCACCTTGAACATAAGATAAGGTCTGGGATAAGGTAGCAGGGTGGAAAGAAGGTGGAAGGGTGACTGGAAGCCCCTGCTGGGAACTTTGGCTTCTGGTAGGGCTGTTGTGTTTCTGCATTACCTTTTTAACTTGTCTGTGTCTGTCTCTAGCTGTACAGATTGTCAGTACCTGCTTGCATGTTGTGCTAAGCTGTGAATAGAAAGCTTCAGTCTTTAATTTCCAGCTCAGCTGAGTTTAGTCTGGGTGATTTCATAAGAATGTGGGGGTGGGTAACACCCAAACCATCATATCTGCCTATTGATTGAGAAGGAAGGGAAAGGGGATGGATAGTCCTGGGATGCTTCAGAAACTGAATAGTTTGCAGGTGTTTAAGAAACCTCAGAGATGAACTGGAGAAGCAGAGTTTTGAAGCAGAGGTACCTCATTGGTGTCTACAACTCCCTGAAGGGAGGCTGTAGCCAGGTGGGGTTGGGCTCTGCTGCCAGGCAAGCAAGGGGACACATCCTCAAGCTGTGCCAGGGCAGGTCTAGGCTGGATGTTAGGAGGAAGTTGTTGTCAGAGAGAGTGATTGGCATTGGAATGGGCTGCCCAGGGAGGTGGTGGAGTCGCCGTGCCTGGAGGTGTTGAAGCCAAGCCTGGCTGGGGCACTTAGTGCCATGGTCTGGTTGCTTGGGCAGGGCTGGGTGCTAGGTTGGACTGGCTGAGCTTGGAGGTCTCTTCCAAGCTGGTTGCTTCTGTGAGAGTATTTCTGTGCATGGACCATTCCACAGAGGACCCCAGGACGCTGCCAAGAGCTGAGAAGCAGCACAGGGGCCTTTAACCTCCTGCTGTGTTCACTGCATAGCGATGTGAATTAAGCATCAAGTTAAACCTTACCTTGAATTGTAATCGTGCTCCATAACAACCTAACATACTTTTTTATTTTTCCAGTGGTTTAATTTCCTTTTTATTTCCCTACTGATGGATTCTTAACAATCCAGACATGCCTCAGTGCTGGCAGCTTACCTAGACTTCAACCAGTTCTTCATTTTCACAGCTTAGAGTGAGCAGAGCACTCAAGTGCTGCAAAAGCAAGGTGTAAATATTGTATAACCGTTGGGAACAAACTTCTAAAGAGTTGATTTTCATGTTCAGAGAGCTCTTATTACTGATTTTTAAAAAAAATCTTCTATTATATATTTTCCATCTTAATTTTTCTTTGGGGAGGTGCCAGTCATAGCCTGGCTCTCAGATATGAGTGTGCACTTGCAGCCCGCAGGGCCACCCAGAGCCTGGGCTGCAGCAGCAGAAGTGTAGCCAGCAGGGCCAGGGAGGGGATTCTCCCCCTCTGCTGTGCTCTGCTGAGACCCCACCTGCAGTACTGCAGCCAGCTCTGGAGCCCCCATTGCAAGAGGGCTGTGGAGATGCTGGAGAGTGTCCAGAGCAGGGCCAGGAGGATGCTCAGAGGCTGCAGCAGCTCTGCTGTGAGCACAGCCTGAAAGAGTTGGGGCTGTGCAGGCTGGAGCAGAGGAGGCTCCCAGGTGACCTTCTTGTGGCCTTCCAGCATCTGAAGGGGGCTACAAAAAATCTGGGGAGGGACTTTTGAGGCTGTCAGGGAGTAGGGACAGGAGTGGGGGGAATGGAGCAAAGCTGGAGGTGGGGAGAGTGAGAGTGGCTGTGAAGAGGAAGTTGTTGAGCAGGAGAGTGGTGAGAGGCTGGAATGGGTTGCCCAGGGAGGTGGTTGAGGCCCCCTGGCTGGAGGTGTTTGAGTCCAGGCTGGCTGAGGCTGTGTGCAGCCTGCTCTAGGGTAGAGTGTCCCTGGGCATGGCAGGGGGTTGGAACTGGCTAATCCCTGTGGTCCCTTCCAGCCCTGACTGATTCTGTGAATTCAAGGCTGTGAGGAAAGTGTTCCCATTAGGAAATGCACATGACATAATTTGTTCTTGAGCTTTTGCCTTTGAAGAACACTGAAAAGCTTTCTTCCTGTGTGTTTGCTGCTCTGGGTGCTTACACGCCACTGATGATGCAGGCTTTTCTAAAGAGGAAACAGTCACAGAATGATGGAGGTTGGAGAGGACCTCTGGAAATCATTGGAGTGGGCTGCCCTGGGAGGTGGTGGAGGCACCATCCCTTGAGGTGTTGATGCCAAGCCTGGCTGGGGCACTTAGTGCCATGGTCTGGTTGATTGGCCAGGGCTGGGTGCTAGGTTGGACTGGCTGAGCTTGGAGGTCTCTTCCAATCTGGTTGATTCTGTGATTATATGAATTAGTCCAACCCCTCTGCTAAAACAGGCTTTCCTGGAGCAGATTGCACAGGAATGTGTCCAGGTGGATTTTGAAGATGCCCAGAAAAGGATTAACTACTGCTAACAAGGAAAATGTTCTGTTTTTTTCTTTAGAGAAACATGGATTCTGCAGCTGAGGGAAGAGAGGAAGGCATTTCAAAGCTACCTTTTATGCTAGGATAAGTCATTCTCCTCAACAAAGCCAGCATGGGGTCTGGAGGTGTCTTATGAGGAGCAGCTGAGGGAACAGGAGTTGCTTAGATTTGGGAAAAGGAATCTGAGGGGACATCTACTTGCATTCCACTACCACCTAAAAAGAAGTTGTAGTGAGGGGGTGGTTGGTGTCTTCTCCCTAATTACAAGTGATAGGATGAGAGGAAATGTTCTCAGGTTGCACTGGAGAGGTTTCGGTTAGGTAGTCCCTTCCAACCATGACCGATTGTATTACTTGAGTGCTGGCTACAGAATCTGAGCTTGACTCCTGAGAGTATCACAGAGTTGTAGTGTTAGAAAGGTCCTCTGGAGATCCTCTGGTCCAGCCTCCCTGCTAGAGCAGGTTGCACAGGAATGTGTGCAGGTGGGTTTTGACAGTCTCCAGAGAAGACTCCACACGCAACCAGGCTGGATAGCCTTGTCCAGTGCCCCCTCCACCCTCCAGGTAAAAAAGCCTGCCCCCAGCCTGGGCTGTCAGCAGCTGCTCTCAAGTTTCCGGTGTGTGCTGGCATGTTGGTGGTGTGGAAAGCCTGAGGACAGCATTTGCTTTGTCCCCAGGAGCCTGTGTCCCTGCAGTGTGGGAGGATCTCAGCCAGCTGCGAGTGCTCCCGGGCAGCCAGAGAGTGGCATGTGGTATACACAGGAGTGTGTGAACTCAGTCAAACTTCACAAACAAGGATAAGAGCAGAGCCGGGACACAATCAGTGCTCAAATATAGCAACTCAAGGTTTCTGGAGAGACACAAGTGAAACAGCCAGGCAGAGCAGGTGTCGCAGTCTCTGTGGCTTTCACTTCCCATTGCCTTGGTCTCTCAGCAGTGAAGCTGGTGCTGGCCATGTGGCCTGATTTAACCTAAGAGCAGTAATGTAGCCCTTCACAGGCAGCTTTGTTGCTATGCAGGACAGAAAATGTACTGTGCCCTGCATGGTGGCATGACCTGGTGCCATGCAAGTCCCTCACTTCTGGCAGAGTGGCTACAGCCAGCCCCCACCTTCTGCCCATCTCCAGTGCTGCTGCTGAGCCAGCTGAGCCTGGTCCCAGCCAGCCGTTTGGTGCAGCCTCATGGCTGGCTTATGGACTGACGGTTGAGGAACTGTGCTGCTCTTCTTCACAGCCCAGCATTAACTGGCAGGGCTGGAGGTCCAGGGACAGAGCCAGCTCCTCCTATCACAGAGATTGCAGTGCCTGAGAAAGGTTTGGTGGATCAAAATAAAGGTCTGGAGTTTTGCCTCTAGAGCAAGGCTAGGCAACTGGAGGTCATCTAAATACTGGTAGATGGGCTTCCTGCAGCCCCTTCTTCAGTGAGGAGATGAGTCAGATTGCTTTGCAGCACTGCTCAGATTCAACTCAGCTTGGCTCCTCTGTCAAGTCTGCCTACAGCTTTTGTGTGGTGGGAAGGTTTGTGTTGGTGAAGCCAACCAAAGTGGCTCCAATCTCTCACTCCCTGGAAGATGTTATAGCGAGGATCACAGCTGGCCAGCAGCCTTCTCAGCCCCGTGAGATGTGCTGCTTCAGCTTTCCCCGAGGAGAAGACTCATGGTAGGACAATGTGAACAGATTAAATGTATCCCTTCCCTGGTGTGCCTTGGTGTGCTGGCCTAATGTGGTTATGCCTGTGGTTGCAACCAGTAAACTGCTGAGCCTGCAGGGAGCTGCTGTAACACATGACAGAGGAGAGGTGGGCACAAGCCAACCTCATGAGGTGCAACACGACCAAGTGCAAGGTCCTGCACCTGGGTGGAGGCAATGCCAAGCACAAATCCAGGCTGGGCAGTGAATGGCTGGAGAGCAGCCCTGAGGAGAGGGACTTGGGGGTGCTGCTGAAGGAGAAGCTCAACAGGAGCCAGCAGTGTGCACTTGCAGCCCAGAAAGCCAAGCAGAGCCTGGGCTGCAGTAGCAGAAGTGTAGCCAGCAGGGCCAGGGAGGGGATTCTCCCCCTCTGCTCTGCTCTGCTGAGACTCCACCTGCAGTACTGCATCCAGCTCTGGAGCCCCCACGACAAGAGGGCTGTGGAGATGCTGGAGTGTGTCCAGAGCAGGGCCAGGAGGATGCTGAGAGGCTGCAGCAGCTCTGCTGTGAGCACAGCCTGAAAGAGTTGGGGCTGTGCAGGCTGGAGCAGAGGAGGCTCCCAGGTGACCTTCTTGTGGCCTTCCAGCATCTGAAAGGGGCTCCAAAAAAATCTGGGGAGGGACTTTTGAGGCTGTGAGGGAGTGGCAGGACTGGGGGGAATGGAGCAAAGCTGGAGGTGGGGAGAGTGAGAGTGGCTGTGAGGAGGAAGTTGTTGAGCAGGAGAGTGGTGAGAGGCTGGAGTGGGTTGCCCAGGGAGGTGGTTGAGGCCCCATGGCTGGAGGTGTTTGAGTCCAGGCTGGCTGAGGCTGTGTGCAGCCTGCTCTAGGGTAGATGTCCCTGGGCATGGCAGAGGGCTTGGCACTGGCTGATCCTTGTAGTCCCTTCCAGCCCTGACTGATTCTATGAGCTCTCTGGGTATCCCAGGCAGCTTGCATGAGGAGAGTCTCCTGTAGCAGTCTGTAGACTTGGACATGACTTGCAGTGAGGGAGCTGTGTGTTGGACACGGCCTGAGGAAGTGGAAAAGGAAGCCTATGGATTTCGGGCTCTCCTAGGGGTGGATCTAGGGCAGAGCTGGCTCATGCTCAATTGGGTGCAAAGGAAGACGCTCTCTGCTGGAGGTGTTGTGTGTGCTTGGCTTTGCTGTTGGCACAGCAGTGGCGAGGGGCAGCAAGTACTGTGGTCACCACGGCCGTGCCATGGCCTTGGAGGAGACGCCAGGCTTGCCGGGGAGCCAGAAGCCAAAGGGGGAACCTGCAGGAACAGGAGCCTTGTGGTTACACTGAAGCCAGGACTCCTGGGGGCTTTCAGTGTCATGGGAAGCATGTCCCTCTTCTGACCAGCTGGCTGCCGTGGCGCAGCAGGGTTTGTGGCTGGAAACAGCTGCTGTGTGAGTGCCCTTCTCAGGCTCCGAACGGCAGCTCTCGAGAGGACAGGGCAGCTGAACCGGGATGAAGCTGAAGGGCCAGGTGCAGCCTGCGCAGGAGCTGCCATAGTGTGCCAGGTGCTGGTGACGTACTGAGCCAGGCAGGGGGAAAAGGAGAGAGCAACCAGATGCGTCCCCTGCGTGCACACAGCAGCCCAGGGACCTGGCTGAGACCTGAGCCAGGTGTTTCCTGGGGTACATGAGCGAAGGGCCTTTTTTGCAAGTTACTTTGATTTCCTTCTTCCTCGCATGTCATGCTTAAGGACAGCAAGGGAAGGGGAGCTGCCTCTGCCCCTCTGAGATAAGGACTGTTCCATTGCTTTCCTGCACTTCTACACCCTGCCAAATGATTCTTGCCCCTGGTTTTCTGCTGTGACCCAAGCACCAGAAGCTTCAGGCTCTGTGACTGGCAGAGAGCACATCACACCAGAGCTCTGCTCTATATCCTTTGGTCTCCATCAGTCACTGTGGTTGCCTGCAGCCGCAGGGTTTGCCGCAGGCACGTGGAGGAGACTTGCACCCAGGCAACTGGCTGGCTTGAGCAAAAGTCTTTCAACAGAGATGTCATTTGATGCCTTCAAAAAGCTGGTGGTTGCCTTGCAAGCAAAATGCCACACACTGGTGAGATCCCACACGTGCTCCTGTCTTCCCTGGTTCAGCCTGGTGATGGATCAGCTCACCATCTTGGCACTAGCTTGGTGCCTGCTGCCAGAGCAGTGGCCTGCAACAGGGTCTGTGACTCATACAACAAGTGCTCCATGCATGGATCTTTAGTGAACTGCCTGTGCTGTTCCCAAACCTGAATCCAGTCCACTGTGTGCCTAGTGCCACACATACTCTGCTCGTGCTCATCTCCATCCCATCCTGGGGAGCCTGAAGCTGACGGAGTGGTTGGGTGGGGGAGGATGTTCCTGGAGGACCAATGTGTGGGTGTACCTAGAGAGCAGCTTAGGAAGCTTTTGAGCTGTTCATAGTCCATCCCAGTAACCAATCTGATAAAGTGGTGCATGCATTCCCTGGAAGCACTTGCTCCTTTGGAGAATATGGACTGTGTGGTCTTCCCAAAAGGTCTCTGTGATGCCATGAGGGATTGTGCCCCTGTCTCTGAGCAGTGTAGTGCAGCAGACAGTAACGTGCTTGCTTGGCCAACTCCTCTGTTTTGCATCAGGGAGAGGCTCTTTGAAGTGTTTCAAAGACATTGGCAGCTGTGGATGGCGGCCGTGGTGCATCTGATAGAGTCACAGTACTGGCTGAACCTCATGGCTGCTCTGCCCCATGCCAGGAGCCAGTCCTCTGGTGTTTGCATCTGGGCCAGCACACGGTGACTCTGGAAGCTGCCTCTCATTTTTGCAGGGGAGCCAGGACTGGTGCTAAGGACATGTCATAGCTCTGACCCTCGTTCAGTGGCCTGAGAGCTCTGCAATGCAAAATCTCTGCAAGCCAGTGATCCCTATGAGGCAGCACGGGCTGGAGACACAGCAGCGAGGTCAGACTAAACATCAGCTGCTTGCAAGGTTGTTGATGTTTTCTCTTGGAGGAAAAGGACCTGGAGAAGGCAGTGAGGCGAGGTTCCATGCCAAGATGAGACCCCTTCTCCAAGCACAGCCTGTTTGGAGAGACCCTTTGTGCATGCCTCTGCCCGCTGGCTGCGCTCGCTGCCCTGCCACACGTCCCCAGCCTTGCGTGGCTGGGCATTTATCCCGGAAAGGGGGAGGCACAGCAAGCCTTGAGCTTGTGCTGTGCTTTGGGATGCTGCAAAAGCTGTGTCCCCGGGGAGACGGCACCTGCTCAAACCCCTCTCCTGAGTGCCGGCAGCCGGCGCTATACCTGCACTGCTCTGGCCGTGGCACTAGCCAGACAGGTGCCGGCTGCTGAGCATGCTTGCTGCTGTCGGCATCGCTCCTGCCGTGGAGGCTGCGGGGTGGGTTTTACTGGAGCATGTGCTCCTAGCCTGGGAAATTAGGACCATCTGTTCAAGAGGGCCAAAACCTGTGTTAAACATGGGTCTACTGAGCTGCTGCGTGCTGTTTCCAGGATGGAAGCGGTTGGTATGATCACGGCAGCAGAGGAGATGCTGGGATGTTGAAAAGCAGCCTCTGCTTGGGCTTTTCTCTGGCTTCATGTGCTCAAAGGACTGCTGAGCCTCTCAGAACCAGTGCCAGCCACTGTTCCAGAGCAGCTGCCTGCTGAAGGGAGCAGAATCTGGGGCTGAGAAAGGTCTGAAGCAGTTGCTTGTGGCTCTGCAGCGCTGCTGGGCACTGCTCTGCATGGAGCTGTCATCTATTTGCAGTGGTGCTTCTAGGGCCTGGGCCCAGTGGTCTGGGAGCTTGGAGCAGGAGGCTGGATGAGGCACTTGGTGCCAGGGGTTAGTTAATTAGAAGGGTTAGGTGGTACGTTGGACTTGATGATCCTGGAGGTCTTTTCCTACCTGGTTAATTCTGTGAACAAAAACTGCTCGTGGTGCTGTCATGAGAGGTGTCTGTCCCTGCACGTGGTGCTGTCATGAGAGATGTCTGTCCTTCCAGCTGTGCTTCAGACAGTTCACAGTAGCACAGGATGGTAGGGGTTGGAGTCAGAATCATTAGGCTTAGAAAAGACCCTTAAGTCCAACCACAACCCAACTACCACAACCACTAAACTATATTCTGATGTGCCACACCTACATGCTTCTGGAAGACTTTCAAGGACAGTGATGTCAGCACCTCCCTGGGCAGCCTGTTCTAATGCTTGACCCTCTTTCTGTGGAAAAAAAATCTTCCTAACATCTGCTCTAAACCTTCCCTGGCACAACTTCAGTCCATTTCCTCTCATCCTGTTGCTAGTTACTTAGGAGGAGAGACCAATGTCAGCCTCACTGCACCCCCCTTCCAGGTAGTTGTGGAGCACAATGAGATCTCCCCTTCTCGAGACTAAGTAACCCCACTTCTCTCAGCTGCTCCTCGTACACATGCCCTCCAAACCTCTTCTCTGGACACACTCCAGGACCTTACACCGTGATGCTTAGAACAGGCCTCACCAGGGCTGAATCCAGGAACACAATAATTTCTCTGGAAGGGACTTCCAGACATCATCTAGTCCAACCTGCCTGCTAAAGCAGGTTTGCCTAGAGCAGGTTGCACAGATGGTATCCAGATGGGTTTTGAACACCTTCAGAGAGGGAGACTTCACAATCTCTCCATACAGCCTTTTCCAGTGCTCCAGCACCCTCATTACTAGCCTAATCTAGAATCAACATTGTCTTTAAGCTTGCTAATCTTAATCATTGCCCTGGAAGGCTATGAAGTATTCCTGCCTGCAGTTGTGTCTCTTTTCCTGGACTGGAACCTCAGCAGCAGTTCTTCTCCCCTTGTACCACAGGAGGGAAGACTTCAGGCTGGGCTTTACTCTTCCTTGGTTCCTCTTCATAGAATCATAGAACCAACGAGTTTGGAAGAGAGCTCCAAGATCATCCAGCCCAACCTAGCACTCAGCCCTATTCAATCAACCAGACCATGGCATCCAGGCTTTGCTTCAACACCTCCAGGCACGGTGACTCCACCACCTCCCTGGGCAGCCCATTCCAATGCCAATCACTCTCTCTGACAACAACTTCCTCCTCACATCCAGCCTAGACCTCCCCTGCCACAGCTTGAGACTCTGTCCCCTTGTTCTGTTGCTGCTTGCCTGGCAGCAGAGCCCAACCCCACCTGGCTACAGCCTCCCTGCAGGGAGTTGTAGCCAGCAATGAGCTCTGCCCTGAGCCTCCTCTGCTGCAGGCTGCACACCCTCAGCTCCCTCAGCCTCTCCTCACAGGGCTGTGCTCCAGGCCCCTCCCCAGCCTTGCTGCCCTTCTCTGGACACCCTCCAGCACCTCAACATCTCTCTTGAATGGAGGAGCCCAGAACTGGGCACAGCACTCAAGGTGCTTCCTCTTGCTCAGGAACCAACCAGTAAAGACCACATGGCCTGGTACTAAACACCACAAGGCAGAATGACTAGGAAAGAAACCCAACCCTCAAGCCTGTGGCCCTACACTGTCTGCAGATTATTTTACAAAAGACCGTGTTAAAACCCTTTGAGAGTCCAAATAACTGTCAGTTCATTCCCTTTCAGCCCCTTTTGGCTGGCTCAGCTGAACACCCTGCTGGATTCGTGAGATGACGGCACTCACTCCGCAGGAGACATCCCAGGCTGCAGTCAGTGCTTGGAGATTTTGCTGAACAGATCTTTGCTTCTCCCTTGTTTGTTGCCTCCAGTGGTTTGCCAGGTAAGGCTATGAGTCCTATGGGCCTTGAAAATGGTAGGCTAAAGCTTTCTGGAAGCCTCCACCCAAATTCCATTCTGTTTGCAACTTGAAAGTAGTAAAGCAGTAAGAAGAGCTGCTGTGCCAGTCTGAGCCTAGCTGGGATATTTTAGTGAGGGGAATGAGATGCCAGGCTGTGAAAAGGAAGCAGTGGTGATGGCTGCTGCACTCATAGGCTTGCTGAGATGGGTAAGAACAAGAACACAAACAGACATAACAGAGCTGCTCTGTGCCTCTGGCTGCCTCCCTTTTCTTCCTAACCTGCCAACTCTCGAAGCTACCCTGAGCGTAAGGCAAAGTCTGGGGTGGCAGAGGGGTGGGAAGGAGGTGGCAGGGTGGTTGGGATCCCCTGCTGGGTACTCTGGTTTCTGGGAGGGCTGCTGTGTTTCTGTATCACTTTTTCACTTGTCTGTGTCTGTCTCTAGCTGTAAAGTGTCAATACCTGCTTGGGTATTGTGCTAAGCTGTACATAGAAAGCTTCAGTCTTTCATTTCCAGCTCAGCTGAGTCTAGTTTGGGGGATTTCATAGGAGTGGGGGGGCAGGTCACACACAAAACATCACAGCTGCCTTTCTAACCCACCTGGCAAGGTGTAGGAGGAAGGACAGTGGCTTTGGGGAGATGGTTTGGGGGTTTTGCTTCTTTAGAAGTAAATTCAAATACCTGCAGCACTGGCAGGCCTGGGATGCTTGGGTTTGTTTATTTGTTTAGGAAACCAGGCATTTGTTTCTCTTTTTCCCTGGAAGACTTTATCCAGTACTGGTGGTGGTGTAGGATGTGGATGTGATACAGCCCAAACGAGGGGAAGGAAAAACAACAGCACCTAAAGAGGCTTGAAAGACTCTGTCCAGTAGTGGAGGCGGTGTAGGATGTGGATGTGATACAGCCCAAGGGAGGGGAAGGAAAAACAAGAGCACCTAAAGAGGCTCCACAGATATTTTAGTCAATCAAATGACTCAAGATGTACATGTTTTATGTGGAGCAGCCCCGTGTCTCCAGATGTCTGGCAAGTGGTGGGAAGCATTTTATGTGAAAATTCCAAGAGCAATTGCTGATACTGCCAGCAATGAGCAAGGTTTCCATCTCTGTTTATCTCACCATCTTCCTGCTGGAAAGAGGAGAGAGGCAGGAAATGCAGGTTGTGCAAAGAGAACCCAGTTCAGGCTTGACCTCCAAATCTAGGAGTAGAAGGCCCAAAACTCGAAGCTCTTCTTGTCTACCTTGGGGGTTTTACAGACCAGAAAGCAAAAGTCCTGCAACAAAGTCCTTGGTGGATCAGAAGCTCAACAGGAGCCGGCAGTGTGCACTTGCAGCCCAGAAAGCCAAGCAGAGCCTGGGCTGCAGCAGGAGCAGTGTGGCCAGCAGGGCCAGGGAGGGGATTCTCCCCCTCTGCTGTGCTCTGCTGAGACCCCACCTGCAGTACTGCAGCCAGCTCTGGGGCCCCCATTCCAAGAGGGCTGTGGAGATGCTGGAGAGTGTCCAGAGCAGGGCCAGGAGGATGCTCAGAGGCTGCAGCAGCTCTGCTGTGAGCACAGACTGAAAGAGTTGGGGCTGTGCAGGCTGGAGCAGAGGAGGCTCCCAGGTGACCTTCTTGTGGCCTGCCAGCATCTGAAGGGGGCTCCAAAAAATCTGGGGAGGGACTTTTGAGGCTGTGAGGGAGTGGCAGGACTGGGAGGAATGGAGCAAAGCTGGAGGTGGGGAGAGTGAGAGTGGCTGTGAGGAGGAAGTTGTTGAGCAGGAGAGTGGTGAGAGGCTGGAGTGGGCTGCCCAGGGAGGTGGTTGAGGCCCCCTGGCTGGAGGTGTTTGAGGCCAAGCTGGCTGAGGCTGTGTGCAGCCTGCTCTAGGGTCGGGTGTCCCTGGGCATGGCAGGGGGGTTGGAACTGGCTGCTCCTTGTGGTACCTTCCAGCCCTGACTGAGTCCATGATTCTAAATAAAACTTGCACACAAGCACGAATTCCTGTGACCTTTCAGAGAGCAGAAGATACTTTTGTCACCCCTGGGAATGATGATGTGAGTGGCTGACTCGCTCCAGAGCTTGTGCCCTTTTTCTACCTGGGGATCATGCTTCAGCTTGACTGATATTGCTTGTAGCTTGGGAAAGATTGCAGCCTGCCTCAGAAAACCTTCTGCCCTGTTTGACCACTGCCTTTGCTCAGCTGAGTGGCTTCTCAAAACATGAATGAAGCTTTTGCTGCTAAAGTTGTGCAGAAAAAAGGAGAGAGTGCTGCATTGGTGCTCAGGCCACACCTTGAGTGCTGTGCCCAGTTCTGGGCTCCTGAATTCAAGAGAGATGTTGAGGTGCTGGAAGGTGTCCAGAGAAGGGCAGCAAGGCTGGGGAGGGGCCTGGAGCACAGCCCTGTGAGGAGAGGCTGAGGGAGCTGGGGGTGTGCAGCCTGCAGCAGAGGAGGCTCAGGGCAGAGCTCATTGCTGTCTGCAGCTGCCTGCAGGGAGGCTGTAGCCAGGTGGGGTTGGGCTCCGCTGCCAGGCAAGCAGCAACAGAAGAAGGGGACACAGTCTCAAGCTGTGGCAGGGGAGGTCTAGGCTGGATGTTAGGAGGAAGTTGCTGGCAGAGAGAGTGATTGGCATTGGAATGGGCTGCCCAGGGAGGTGGTGGAGTGGCTGTGCCTGGAGGTGTTGAAGCCAAGCCTGGCTGGGGCACTTAGTGCCATGGTCTGGTTGGTTGGGCAGGGCGGGGGGCTAGGTTGGACTGGCTGAGCTTGGAGCTCTCTTCCAGCCTTGTTGCTTCTATGATTCTTGGTCTTGATACAAAGTGGTAATTGCATTTGCTTGAGCAGCAATCTTCTGGAAGCTTGCCTGTCACAGGGCCTGTGTGGTCTGTTCTCACTGCACTCCTCACCTCAGTGCCTTGCTGCAGCACAAAAAGAGACTCCCTGGGCACGACTCTGGCAAATGGGCATGGCCTGTGTCAGGGTCACTTCTATCAAAGGTAACGTCTACCAAAGCAATGATGGAGCAGCAGCTGCTCTGCTTCCCTCTGCCTCAGCCCTGGTGCTGCTTATCTGGTGCCAAACCACGTCCCTCAGAACCACTTCTCTGCGACTTTGAAATACCTCCCTCTATGGGGTTTCAGCCACCTCCTTGGTGGTTTAAAAATGCAAAATATTTACAGTCTGAGAACAAGAAAAACATAATTGTGCTAGTTTCAAACTAGCTGGAATATTTTGGTGAGAGGAATGAGATGCCAGGCTGTGAAAAGCAAACAGTGGTGATGACTGCTGCACTCATAGGCTTGCTGAGATGGATAAGAACAAGAACATAAACAGGTAACAGAGTTGCTCTCTGGGCTCTGGGGCTGCATGAACTCCCCTCTCTAACCTGCCTTCTTCTCACTAAAGTACCTGAGCTAGGCTCAAACTAGCACACTGTGTGTGCCAAGCAGCACTGTGGGTGCTGTGCCTTCTCAAGCAGGCAGCAGGTGGGCGTCTGTCCTGACGCACCAGTGTGTTAGAACACAGCAGCTTGCACAAGGCAGGACTGAGCCCAGCTTGGCAAACCCAATAAGCCAGCCTTCTGGGGCCCTGGGAAACAAAGCCCCTGTGCCACGTCTTCCCTAAGGGGCTGAGAGGTGTGCTGCAGGCACTGCCTTGTCCTGTGCAGGCACTGCCTTGTCCTGTGCAGGCACTGCCTTGTCCTGTGCAGGCACTGCCTTGTCCTGTGCAGGCACTGCCTTGTCCTGTGCAGGCACTGCCTTGTCCTGTGCAGGCACTGCCTTGTCCTGTGCAGGCACTGCCTTGTCCTGGGGGGAGCAATCCCGATGTTGCCCCTGTCCTCCCTGCCAGTCCTCCCTGTGGGAGGTTACTCAAGTGTGTGGATGAAAATAACTTGTATGTCCCAGTTTATTATTCCTCCTAAGCGGATGAGAGGGTTGGAGGCTGATCAGAGCAGAGGATTCTCCTGGTGAGTGCATTCTTCAGAAGCTCGTGTGGGCTGCTTCTCATTAGGACTTGTTACAGAGCCAAGAGAAAAGAATATTTCTCTCTGAATTAATGTGCATACCCCTCTACTGCTGTCCTGGAGCTGCTACAGCTGCTCTTCCCTTGGGATTTGCCAGACACAGCAAAGCCCCTGCTATTTAGACTGCTTGGTGGTGCTGTCAGCTGGAGGTGGAGGGCTCTGAGCAGTGTGAGCTCCCCGCTGTGCAGCTCTGCCATGGCCACAGCACCCATCTCTTCTGTGGTGCCCAGGTGCAGGCACATGCTCCATTCACAGAACCCATGGCACATCAAAGCATGACTGAAATGCCCAGGGAGATGCTTTCTCTCCACCCAAAACACCTCATCCCAAAAACTTCCACACCCACCCTGGAGTACTGCATCCAGTTCTGGAGCCCCCATTCCAAGAAGGATGTGGAGATGCTGGAGTGTGTCCAGAGCAGGGCCAGGAGGATGCTCAGAGGGCTGCAGCAGCTGTGCTGTGAGCACAGACTGAAAGAGTTGGGGCTGTGCAGGCTGGAGCAGAGGAGGCTCCCAGGTGACCTTCTTGTGGCCTTCCAGCATCTGAAGGGGGCTCCAAAAAATCTGGGGAGGGACTTTTGAGGCTGTGAGGGAGTGGCAGGAGTGGGGGGAATGGAGCAAAGCTGGAGATAGGTAGGTTTAACCTGGCCGTGAGCAGGAGAGTGGTGAGAGGCTGGAGTGGGTTGCCCAGGGAGGTGGTTGAGGCCCCATGGCTGGAGGTGTTTGAGGCCAGGCTGGCTGAGGCTGTGTGCAGCCTGCTCTAGGGTAGGGTGTCCCTGGCCATGGCAGGGGAGTTGGAACTGGCTGCTCCTTGTGGTCCCTTCCAGCCCTGACTGATTCTGTGATTCTAAGAGTCTGGAGTCAACATGTTCAGTTTAATGATGATGGTTTAAAGCCTGCACCAATCTGTGCTGTGGGATGGGGTGCTGCTGGAACTGCTTGCCACCTCTGTGATCCTTGCTGATTGCTCCAGGCTTGTAGTGTATTTTCTTGGGATACCTGATGGAGCATTGACTTGGGCAGGAGATGTTGGAATGGCTGCCCAGGGAGGTGGTGGAGTTGCTGTGCCTAGAGGTGTTGAAGCCAAGCCTGGCTGGGGCACTTAGTGCCATGGTCTGGTTGACTGGCTAGGGCTGGGTGCTAGGTTGGACTGGCTGAGCTTGGAGGTCTCTTCCAACCTGCTTGGTTCTATGATTCTATGTGGAAAAAATAAGAAGTTAACCTTGATAAAGATTATCTGCTTTCATTGCTAGGTAGCAACCCAAATTAAGTTGATTCTATGATTCCATGATTCTATGAGTCCCTGATTCTATGATTCTATGTGTGTCAGACCAGGCTGATACCTTCCATCTGAAACCTTTGCTGCTGACTCTGCAACACTCTGTCCCACAGTTTTTTACTGTTTCTAGTTCTACTGCTTGCTGCATCTCTGATCATCCAGCATCAAAAACAACTCCCACCCAACAGCACACACTGACATACTTTTTCAACCCAAGTGTTGGAAGGGTGTTGTGCTTTGAGCCCCTCGGAAGTAGGCCAACAGAGCCTTTAAATGATGGCAGAATCAAGCAACCTCAGGGTCTGAAGTTCTTTCTCCACTCTTCTGTGGAGTGGAACATGTGAGTGGGCACTTGCTGGGCTGGTTTAGTGACTCTTTTGGTATCTCCTGTTGATGGTTCATTGCTGGGTCATTGCATTTTACAGAGGAAGTGGCCTAAAGACGTTCAGGAACTCCCAAATCCACAGGGGATGTATGCAACTCTGAGGGCAGTGTTTAGTTGCTCTTAGTCTGTTATTGCTGCTGGCCATGAATAGGATAGAATAGAATAGACCCAGTTGGAAGAGACCTCCAAGCTCATCCAGTCCAACCTATTACCCAGCCCTGTCCAATCAACTAGACCATGGCACCAAGTGCCTCATGCAGGCTTTGCTTCAACACCTCCAGGGACAGTGGTTTGTTTACTGTGGATCCACCTGCCCAGACTGTACACTTCTTCTTGCATGCTCTTTGCCAATTCCCTTGTGTTTGCTCCAGCAGGGCCATGGTGGCTGAGCACTGCTTTACTGAAACCCAGCACAACGAGATCCATCACTGGGGATGCTGATGGATCAGTGAACCAGAGACCAAGCAGAGCTAACAAATGCCAGCCAGGCATTTCCTTCACTGCCACTACTCATTTAGTCAAGGGGTCATGTTGTACCATCCCTTGTCTTGTGACAATGTGTGTTAGTCTTTGAAATGCAAAGCCACCTTTGAAATCTTCTTCCTGGGCAGACAGGCTCACAGCTCACAGGATGTCAGGGGTTGGAAGGGACCCAAGGAGATCATCCAGTCCAACCCCCTGCCAGAGCAGGACAATCCTATCTAACACAGAGCACAGAGGAACACATCCAGACAGGCCTGGAAAGGCTCCACAGAAGCAGACCCCACAGCCTCTCTGGGCAGCCTGTGCCAGTGCTCTGGGACCCTTCCAGTGAAGAAGTTCCCCCTTGATAGGGTAACACCTTACTTATGAAGACGCAGATCTGTTTGGATGATGTAAACTCAGCGTTTCCTGCCAAGCTACTTGCAATGCCTTGGTGTCTCCAAGTCGTTAGAGCAGCCAGCTGCTGTTCTTAACCTTTTATATTATGTGAGTTGTGAGCTCCTTGTGGTGCAAACCTTCTGGTGAGAACTAGAAAGAGGCTTTGCAGCACCTCTGTGCTTGTGTGAGCCTAGCTAGAATGTTTTGGTGAAAAGAATGAGATGCCAGGCTGTGAAAAGGAAGCAATGCTGATGGCTGCTGCACTCATAGGCTTGCTGAGATGGATAAGAACAGGAACACAAACAGAGATAACAGAGTCACTCTCTGGGGCTCAACCTCTCTAACCTACCATCTGTGTGGCTAATTTTTCTGCTTCCTAACCTCCCTGACCAAACCTCCAAGCTGCCTTGAGCATAAGGCAAAGTCTTGGGTAAGGTAGAGGGGTGGGAAGGAGGTGGCAGGGTGGCTGGGAGCCCCTGCTGGAGACTCTGGTTTCTGGGAGGGCTGCTGTGTTTCTGTATGGCTTTTTAGCTTCTCTGCCTCTAGCTGCATAGATTGTAAATACCTGCTTGGATGTTGTGCTAAGCTGTAAATAGAAAGCTCCATTCTAGTTTGCAGCTCAGCTGATCTCCTCTGGGTCATTTCATAAGAGTGGGGGGGCAGGTAACACCCAGATCCGCGCAGCCTGTCTCTCAGAAAGCAGTCGATGGACAGCGCTCGGGATGTGTTTGGGACGCGCCCCTAACCCCGGTGCTGGTTACTCATTGATACATCTGTCTTGTTTCATGCAGTGTTGCTCTATCTTAGGTGTGAGTTTGTTACAGTGCCACAGAATGGTGTAACTGTTTCAGCTGGAAAGGTCCTTTAAGATCATCAAATCCCTTTGGTGTCTAAGTCTGCCAGGTATGCTGCTAAACCGTCTGCTTTAGCACCGCATCGTTGCCTGTGTGTGACCGGCAGGGGTTGTGCCGCTGTGCTCAGCACTGGGGTGAGGCCATGCCTTGGCACCAGGGCTCAGTTTAGGGGACTCACTACAACAAAGACATTGAGGTGCCAGAGTAGGCCTAGAGAAGATCAAAGAAGATGGTGAAGGGTCTGGGGAACAGGTCTTGTGAGGCTTGCTGAAGGAATTGTTTAATCTGCAGAGAAGAAAGCTCAGGGGAGACAACCTTGATTTCTGCAGTCCCCTGCAAGGGGGTCATAGTGAGGTGGGTATTGGTCTCCTCTTCCTAATAACAAGTGATAGATTGGGAGGAAATGGCTTCAGGTTGCACCAGGGGAGGTTTAGGTTGGACAGTAGGAGAAATTTCTTAATGGAAAGGGTTTTCAAACACTGGAAGAGACTCCTTAGGGAGGTGGTTGAATCCCCATCCCTGGGGGTATTTGGAAGATGCAGAGATGTGGTGGGAGTCCCTAGAGGGACTCACTGCTGCTGACAGCTGCATCTGGAGCCACCACGGAGCAGTGGCTGAGAGCTACCTGCTGGGAAGCAGCACCCAGAGGTTGCCTTTTTTTTTTTTTTTTTGGGGGGGGGGGGGGGGAGGGCAAGGTCACTGTCCCCTATTGCTCATCCCAGCCAAGTGTTGGGCCAACAGCAGCATAGGGCAGCCAGAGCTGGGTGGTTGTGCTGGACACAGGTAGGAAGCCCCTTGAACAGCAGCTTTCAGGCCATTTCCTCTCCTGATCCTAGGGAGCAGAGCCCAGCCCTCATCTCCCTGCAACCTCCTCTCGGGGAGCTGTAGAGAGAAGAGGTCTCCCCTGGAGAACATCGTTTAGCATCAGCCTTGGTAGAGTTAAGTAATGATTGGACTAGATCTCTGCTGCCAGGCAACCAGCACCAGAAGAAGGGGACACAGTCTCAAGCTGTGCCAGGGCAGGTCTAGGCTGGATGTTAGGAGGAAGTTGTTGTCAGAGAGAGTGATTGGCATTGGAATGGGCTGCCCAGGGAGGTGGTGGAGTTGCCGTGCCTGGAAGTGTTGAAGCCAAGCCTGGCTTGGGTGCCATGGTCTGGCTGATTGGGCAGGGCTGGGTGCTAGGTTGGAGGTCTCTTCCAAGCTGGCTGATTCTATGATCTGAAACATCTTTTCCAAGTGAAATTATTTTATAGCTCCCTGGAGTAAGGCTTCCTTCTTGCAGCGTTTTGGTGAAAGCATTGAGCACAAGATAATGGTTTGTGCTTTGCTGCCCCTGTGCTAACCGTGCTGCTGTCACAAGCAGTGCTGCCCCAGCTGGACAAGAAATCTGGTTTTCAAGGGAAACACAGCTGAAAAAAAAAGGGCTTCAAATAGGACCTGATTAGCTGATTAAACCCAGATGCTGTGCTGGCAGACAGGCTGCCCTGGCTCATCCGATACAATCCCCTTCCCCTCCTTTCTGTACATAGTGTCCTTCCAAGCAAAGCCTCCTCCCCCATAGCTATGTCTAAGTTGCATTAGGAATCTTGGCATCTTTTCACTTATACATGTTGGGAATGGTGGGTTTTTTTACCCTTTCAGATAGTTGAGGGGAATCTGAGAGTCAAGTGGTTGACCTGCTTATCAGAAATTCTCCCTGTGTTCCGAGGCGGCAGAGGTCACGCTGCGGTCTTTAGCCCCTGCACTGGATGAGGAACCTCCCCACTGCCCTGCACGCTTTGCTGCAGTTTTTAAGCACGTGAGATAAGCAGGCTCAGTATCCCAATGCTGAGGCATCAATCACTTTTTCTCTCACCCAGTTTTGGAAGGAAACAGCTTAGTGCAGACACTGCATGTTGCTGGTCTGTGTCCTCAGTCATTTCCCCCTTTAACTTGGGGCTGATTCCTTTCCCGGGGAGGCTGCCTTAGGAGCACAGGATGGGTATTGGTGTTAGTCCTCCTGGCACTGGAGAACCAGGGGTTCAGTAGTTTTAGGTAAGGCTTCCTTCCTTCCTTCCTTCCTTCCTTCCTTCCTTCCTTCCTTCCTTCCTTCCTTCCTTCCTTCCTTCCTTCCTTCCTTCCTTCCTTCCTTCCTTCCTTCCTTCCTTCCTTCCTTCCTTCCTTCCTTCCTTCCTTCCTTCCTTCCTTCCTTCCTCTCTCATTCTCTTTTTCTCTTTCTCTCTTTCTCTCTCTCTCGTTCTCTCTCTCGTTCTCGTTCTCTCGTTCTCTCTCTCGTTCTCTCTCATTCTCTCTCTCGTTCTCTCTCTCTCTCTCTCTCTCGTTCTCTCTCGTTCTCTCTCTCTCTCTCTTCCGTTCTCTCTCTCTTCTGTTCTCTCTCTCTTTCTCTCTTCCAGGCTGGAGGAGACCTCCAAGCTCAGCCAGTCCAACCTGTCACCCAGCCCTGTCCGATCAACCAGACCATGGCACTAAGTGCCTCAGCCAGGCTTGGCTTCAGCACCTCCCCAGGCAGCTCCTCTTCCTCTCTTCCCCAAGAGCAGCCCAACCCGTTCCCTTGCCCTCCCAACAGCACTCTTGCTAACAGAAGTCACTGGACTCAGTCCCTCTTTAGCCAGAATCAACATATTGAGGAATTTCTGTAATATGCTTAGAGGTGCAAACAAGTTCCACATAGAGACTATTCATTCGCTTGCTCGGTCACAGATGTAAGAGGAGATTCATCCCAGAGAGGCCATGGAAAGGGAGTAACTCCTTTTGCTCTTGTTTTTCAGTTTGACAGAGGACAAGGACTGGTATCAGCTTGCTGAACAGCAGAACCATCTAAATTAATTTCACATGGAGTGTCTGGTCTCAGCAGCAGGATGCTAATCCTTTGCAGTGCTACAGCTAGGGGACAGGCCAGGGAGAAGGCCTCACTCAGTGCAAAGCTGAGGCCACAGAGGCATATGTGATAGGAAAAACAGGGGTTTAGGCTACTGCTGGAGAAGAGAAGATGCCAAAGTCAGCAGCTCAGTTTTCATTCTAGGATCCTGTAAGCAGGAAAGCACAGGAAAAGAGCAGCTCAGCTTGAAGTGTAGATGACAAATTCATGCCAGCTCAACAGCCTGTAAAAAGGTGACTTTCTGACCTTGCCTACATCTTTCTGCCACTTCCTACTCCCAAGAATATAAAGTTAAGAGACTAGCACAAAACACAAGAGGAGGAGAAGCCACCAGATACTTTGCCCTTTCACTGCTGTGGCAGTTGCTTCAAACTGTCTTCACCAAACGACTCCAGGTGAGTTGAGACAGTTTGAGTCACCTGCCCCCAGACAGACATCAGCTTGACAGACTCCAGCTCTTGAGACAACTAAAGGCAGTTCTGGCAAGGGAATATAGGCTGCTTTCAGACCTCCTGTGGCTGGAGACACGAGGCTCTTCAGCCTGGAACACCAGGAAAAGCTTTACTGTGAGGGTGCTGGAGCACTGGAACAGGCTGCCCAGAGAGGTTTTAGAGTCTTCTTCTCTGGAGACTTTCAAAACCTGACTGGATGCGTTCCTGAGCAACTCGCTGTAGGCAAACCTGCTTTGACAGGGGGATGGGATTAGAGGATCTCTGGAGGTTCCTCCCAGTCCCCACCATTTCTTACCTGTATGGATGCCTGAGCACCACAACAGTGTCACTCTACTTGAGTGTACACACCTTGAGTGCTGTGTCCAGTTCTGGGCTCCTCCATTCCAGAAAGATGTTGAGGTACTGGAAGGTGTCCAGAGAAAGGAGATGAAGGTGGTGAGGGGCCTGGAGCACAGCCCTGTGAGGAGAGGCTGAGGGAGCTGGGGGTGTGCAGCCTGCAGCAGAGGAGGCTCAGGGCAGAGCTCATTGCTGTCTGCAGCTCCCTGCAGGGAGGCTGTAGCCAGGTGGGGTTGGTCTCCTCTCCCAGGCACCCAGGAACAGACACAGTGTGAAGTTGTGCCAGGGCAGGTCTAGGCTGGATGTTAGGAGGAAGTTGTTGTCAGAGAGAGTGATTGGCATTGGAATGGGCTGCCCAGGGAGGTGGTGGAGTGGCTGTGCCTGGAGGTGTTGAAGCCAAGCCTGGCTGGGGCACTTAGTGCCATGGTCTGGTTGCTTGGGCAGGGCTGGGTGCTAGGTTGGACTGGCTGAGCTTGGAGCTCTCTTCCAACCTGCTTGGTTCTATGATTCTATACTGTCAGCATCACTCAGGGCATTACAGTGGTAATAAAGGCATCCATGCAACATTACACTAATATACTTCTCTTTTGAGACAGACCCATCCCCCGCTGTGATCTTGAAGAAGGTGTGAAATAGCTTTAAGCAAGGCAATATAACTTTGAGCAGAACTTTTAATTCTACACTGTCTGAACTAGGCAGCAGTGTTAAAATGCAGGCAGAATGCTGATATACACAGACTGCCTCCCTGGCCGCTTCCAGGAGGAAATCGTTACCGCTGCCCTCAAGCAGGGCACGGCAGTGCTTATCTCAGCCTAAATCGAAGGGAGTTCAGCTACTGTAATGCTAATTTCTTACATAACAAACAGTTAAGCATTTTAATAGCAATTAATATCCTGAGCACTTCGATTTTTTTCCACTGGTGTGCCACATTTAGAAGCCTCCATTAAAAAAACCAAGATAAATAAATTGGTGAATTGCCACAATTCCAGACTTGGAGGAAAGTGCAGCACCTCTGCCTTGCAATGCTGGTGGATCAGAAGCTCAACAGGAGCCAGCAGAGTGCACTTGCTGCCCGGAGGGGCAAACAGAGCCTGGGCTGCAGCAGGAGCAGTGTGGCCAGCAGGGCCAGGGAGGGGATTCTCCCCCTCTGCTGTGCTCTGCTGAGACCCCACCTGCAGTACTGCAGCCAGCTCTGGGGCCCCCATTGCAAGAGGGCTGTGGAGATGCTGGAGTGTGTCCAGAGCAGGGCCAGGAGGATGCTGAGAGGCTGCAGCAGCTCTGCTGTGAGCACAGCCTGAAATAGTTGGGGCTGTGCAGGCTGGAGCAGAGGAGGCTCCCAGGTGACCTTCTTGTGGCCTGCCAGCATCTGAAGGGGGCTACAAAAAATCTGGGGAGGGACTTTTGAGGCTGCCAGGGACTAGGGACGGGACTGGGGGGAATGGAGCAAAGCTGGAGGTGGGGAGAGTGAGAGTGGCTGTGCGGAGGAAGTTGTTGAGCAGGAGAGTGGTGAGAGGCTGGAGTGGGTTGCCCAGGGAGGTGGTTGAGGCCCCCTGGCTGGAGGTGTTTGAGGCCAGGCTGGCTGAGGCTGTGTGCAGCCTGCTCTAGGGTAGGGTGTCCCTGGCCATGGCAGGGAGTTTGGAACTGGCTGCTCCTTGTGGTCCTGGTCCCTTCCTACCCTGGCTGATGCTATGATTACAGGATTCAATGCAGGTTCTGTCTTGCCACTGAGATTTGAGAGACTTGGGTAAGGGGAAAAAGAAAGAAGCCAAGTCTTTCAAGGGAAAAATATACACAATAAGAAGCATGCTGCCAAGATCTCCTTTCTGCTTTGCAAAAGCTCTGGAGGCACATTCACACTTGACTGAGCCAAGTCATTTCTTAAAATGACTGGACTGGGGTTTGAAAAACGTGCAGGCTGAGTCCCTAAGAGGAACTCTTTCAGCTTTATGGCTCTGAGCCATCTGCGAGCTAAAAGGACAGAAACCATCTAAGAAGTGCAAAGCTAAGAGTCTTGGTTTTTCACAGTATGTTCTGAGTCTCCTTTAATCTGCTTGTGGACACTGCAGCAGCCTCACTGAAAATGCCAGGGGTGTGAAAAACAGCAGCTGGTGACTGTGGGTGGAAAGCCATACAAATCGTTAGAGAAGCATGGAAAATTCATTGCTGGCTAAAAAGTCACTAGACAAGGGCAGCTGGCAACTGCGAGGTGGAAAAAGGCAGTAGGGGCACATGGTGGCTGCTCTGCAGAGGTTGCTGCTGCTGCTCTCCAAAAGAATGATGTGTGAACTGAGCAGAAGGTGCAGCGCTTCCAAGTATTAGCTCCAAGGTAGTTTTCCGATGTGCTGCAGCTTCCAGCTTTGAGCAGGCACCTTGGAGCTGGTAAAGGAATCAGGCGAGGCCCCTTTGGACACTTCAAAAGCAACACTGCCTTGCTTTTAATAGGTGCCATGTGCCTGGCTGCTGACACCAGCCAAGCCAGTAGCTTCTGCAACTGACATGCATACCAGCATGCTGAGGATAGGTTGGGCTGGATGATCTTAGAGGCCTCTTCCAACCTGGCTGATTCTGTGATTCTTCCTTCTGGGGAGCAATAACAGACTGCAGCAGTACAGGCTGGGAGGTGACTGCTGGAGAGCAGCCCTGTGCAGAGGGCCCTGGGGGTGCTGGTGGCTAACAAGTTCCCCATGGCACAGCAATGTGCCCTTGTGGCCAGGAAGGCCAATGGGAGCCTGGGCTGTGTTAGGAGCAGTGTGTCCAGCAGATCAAGGGAGGGTCTCCTCCCCCTCTACTCTGCCCTGCTGAGACCTCATCTTGAATACTGCCTTCAGTTTTGGGCTGCCCAGTTTCAGAGGGACAGGGATCTGCTGGAGAGGGTCCAGCAGAGGGCTGCGAGGATGATGAGGGGACTGGAGGGCATGGCTGATGAGGAGAGGCTGAGGGCCCTGGGGCTGCTCAGTCTGGAGAAGAGAAGACTGAGAGGGGATTTGATCAATGTTTATCAGTATCTGAGGGCTGCCAGGAGGGGGGGACAGGCTCTGCTCACTGCTCCCTGGCACAGGACAAGCAGCAATGGGTGTTAGCTGCAGTACAGGAGGTTCTGCCTCAACACAAGGGGGAACTTCTTTGCTGGAAGGGTCCCAGAGCACTGGCACAGGCTGCCCAGAGAGGCTGTGGGGTCTGCTTCTGTGGAGCCTTTCCAGGCCTGTCTGGATGTGTTCCTCTGTGCTCTGTGTTACATAGGATTGTCCTGCTCTGGCAGGGGGTTGGACTGGATGATCTCCTTGGGTCCCTTCCAAGCCCTGACATCCTGTGAGCTGTGATATGTGGAGTAAGAATGTAACATTAAGCCATGAGGCCACAGTAAGAAAGCATCACCGTGGCAGGGGTTGGAAGGGACCTCTGGAAATCATCTAGTCCCAAGCCCCTGCTAAAGCAGTATCACCTAGAGCAGGTTGCACAGGAATGTGTCTAAGCAGGTTTTGACAGTCTGCAGAGAAGGAGACTCAACAACCTCTCTGAGCAGCCTGGTCCAGTGCTCAGGCACCCTGAAAGGAAAGAGGTTTTTTTCCTCATGCTTAAGTGAAATCTCCTCTGTTCTCATTTGTGAAAGGAGACTTGGTATGGCTCACCTTTCACTGCACTCCCAGCTTGCAAAAGCCTACACTCCAACTGCAAACACAAACTGTGATATGCAATCAGACAGCCAAGATCAAGGGGATTTATTTTCCTGTTTATCCCAGCAATTTATAGAATCTTTAAAGGGAAGAAAGAGATCTCTTTCCAGTCAACACACTGGATGTGAATAAACCCCAGCTAAGGTTATAATAAGTTAATAACTTGAGTTTACAGTTAGAAAAGTTATTGCAGCAGTGGTAGAACAAGGGGAACTGAAGGTTGTAAAGAGCCACTAGCCCACAAATCAGGGCAGAAAGCAGCTAGAACGAAGCCATGACAACCACACTGTCATTTTCCTGGGCGGTACTGTTGTGACATTCTTCCTGCCAGGCCTTCCAGGTGCTGGGGACTGCCACCCCTCGCTATAGGAGCCCTCTCCATCGCTTTTCGCTTTCCATTGACTGGCTGAAAGACTTCACCTCCACTTCTCTACGTACCCTGTGGCTAGGCCCTTTTACACAGAGTCATGGCTGTCAAAAATCAGCATCAGGGTACCAGGAAATAACTCTGCTATCTCTAAGAAACAACCTCTGGCACTAGGGATTGGGGTTGGAGCCAACTTTTCCCCCTCCCTTCCATACACACTTTGGCCACAACATCCCCAAGCAGCGCTACAGGCTGGGGCCAGAGTGGCTGAGAGCAGCCAGGCAGAGAGGGAGCTGGGAGTAGTGGTAGATAGTAGCTGAACATGAGCCAGCAGCATGCCTGGGAGAGCATCCTGGGCCACCTTTCCCCCCTCCCCTTCATACATACTTCAGGCAGATGGCATTCATTTATCAGGTGAAAACACCTGCCCAGCTGAAAAGAAGATTAACTGCAGTTAGAGAAAAGAAGCCGCACATGTTCTTCAGTTTTATTCTTAGTGGAGGGTCGTGGCCCCCTGCCAAGTCACAGCATCCCATGAGAGCTAGCAGGAGCCTCAGCAGGCTCCTGGCTCACCTGGCGTTTACGGCAGCTAGGGCTTGCAGCAACCTTGGCTGGGCTGTAGTGTTGTGTCAGCCTGCAGACATGGCATTCCCAATTCCAGACAGTTTGCCTTTGGTCGAGACCAAAAGTAATCAGCACTAACAGAAAGGGAAACCGAGCAGAAGTGAAAGGCAGAGGCTGGGTGATGACCAGGGTGTCAGGCTGGCACCGCACAGCATTTGTGCAGCCCAGTAAGAAAGGGTCTGTAAACGGGGCTGGAAAATGGCTGGAAGTTAAGAACAGGACAGGATGGGAGATCTGAGGAGACAAGTCCATTCAGAAAGACATGCCACAGTTAACAACCAAACCAAAGCCCCACCCCCAAAATGAAACCCTCCTGCTGATTTCTTCTTTTGTAAATCAACATTTACATTGGATAAGTACATTTTGAAAGAGTTGTACAGTAGTTCACAGTGGCATAAAGTTCTCTGATTGCTTGAGTGCTTGAAAATATCTCATCAGTAAAAAAATACCAGAGCTGGGGGAGGAAAACCCTCTCTCTGAATTCTGTCCATGGGTGAATGCACAGGTTTTGGCAGGCAGCAGGTCGCTGGATCCGTGGGAAAAGCAGCAGCATGGCAGGAGTGTGGCTCACAAGTCAGGGGATGGAGGGTAAGAAGAGTAGTAAGGCCCATTTTCCTGCAGTGAGGACAGAAGGAGCAGGTAAATAAAGGTCTCCTCCAGTACACCTGGATGATACAGGCAAGTATGCAGTGACTGCCCCAATCCCCCCGGGAGAGGGCTCTGCTGGCGACTAAGCAAAAACACAGCTTGCATTTGCCTTGGGTTTCAGTGAAGTGCCTTGCACAAACACAGCTCTGGCTGCTACTGCAGAGCTCCAGCACAGCAGAGAACCACAGAATCAACCAGCTTGGAAGAGACCTCCAGGATCATCCAGTCCAACCTATTAAAGCCTGGATGAGGCACTCAGTGCCATGGTCTAGTTGACTGGAGAGGGCTGGGTGCTAGGTTGGACTGGACAGAGCTTGGAGGGTCTCTGTGATCACCCCAGGCCCTATGCGGTCAACTGGACCATGGCTCTAGTGCCTCATCAGGCTTTGCTTGAACACCTCAGGGACAGCAACTCCACCATCCTCCTCTTTAGAATGATTTGGCCAATACAAGCCACATGCATTCCATTAGGTGGCTAGAGATGGAGAAGGGATGGATTAGGGAAGGAAGAGCAGGAAGCCCTTTTCAAGTTCCACTTCCTCCCCGCCCCCCTTTGTATGCTTGTTGATAAATGGGGACAGGGAAGATGAAACATGGGTCTGGAGAAGGGGAGGCTCCCAGGTGACCTTCTTGTGGGCCTTCCAGTATCTGAGGGGGGCCTACAAAAAAGCTGGGGAGGGGGACTTTTTAGCCTCTCAGGGAGTGACAGGACTGGGGAGGAAGATCACAGGCTCGACAGAATGTAGGGGTTGAAGGGACCCAAAGAGATAATCGAGTTCAACCCCCCTGCCAGAGCAGGACAATCCTGTCTAACACAGAGCACAGAGGAACACATCCAGACAGGCCTGGAAAGGCTCCACAGAAGGAATGGAGCAAAGCTGGAGATAGGTAGGTTCAGAGTGGCTGTGAGGAGGAAGTTGTTGAGGCAGAGGGTGGTGGAGGCTGGCAGGGGTTGCCCAGGGAGGTGGTTGAGGCCCCCTGGCTGGAGGTGTTTGAGTCCAGGCTGGCTGAGGCTGTGTGCAGCCTGCTCTAGGGTAGGGTGTCCCTGGGCATGGCAGGGGGGTTGGAACTGGCTGATCCTTGTGGTCCCTTCCAGCCTTGACTGATTCTAAGATTCAAGGTAGGATATTTTGCAGTCAATGGAAGGTATGCAGCAGGTATGTAACAGACATTTTACCTTTGCCCACTGTTTTCAGTGTTTTATGGCACAGTTCTTTGCTGAGGAAAGGCAGTCTGCCTTTTATGCACATGGGAGACTGCTTCTAACCAAGCCCTCCCCCTTGTGCTTGGCCTGCTGTAGAAGAATTAACTTAGGGGAAAAACAGTTACAGAAGAACAATTAGACCTCTCCAGGAACCTTCCCTTTATTCTGGATGCTTAAGTTGTGAAGTGAGGCCCTTTAAGCTTCTTTCAGTAAGCGAGAATTGAGAGAAGCCCAAGAACTACACTTAGAGCAAAGACTCATAATGGCTACATGCAGCACTTACCCCTGGCATCAAACTCGAGGACGATAAGGAGGGAGATCAATCTGTCTGGGGTATGGCTGAGAATAACTGCTTGATGGCTTTCAACATAGTGAATTTGTCCTTTAGCCCTAGAGACTGTAAAAGGATAGTGAAAAAACCATGCTGAGACCTGGAAAATAAATTCCAGCAAAGGCCAAGTAAAAGATGGTGCTGCTTCCAAACCATCAAGTTCAGGCATTATACTCTAGCCTGCAGGGCCCGAGTTACACTAACCATCACAGCAGTAACACAAGCTGTGCTAGTTCAACACAGCCTTTTCCCTGCAGCACAGGAGGGAGGGGAAAGTTACACACAAAAACCTCTGCGTGCAGATGAGAGCTTACTGAATAAAGGAGACAACAGTGACAGAATGCACGATGACCTTAGCCCGTTGGCAGAAAAAGCACAGCAGAAAGCAGCAAGCAAGCCAAACCCATGCCAGGGAGCTGCTCCCCCCACCCCTTGCTGGGCCTGCTGGCATCTCAGCAGAAGAGAGCCAACACCCAAAATCCCAGAACCCAAAAGCACCAGAACAGGAAAACCTCCCATGTATCAATTTGAACTTGGAGCCCCAAAATTACTGTGCTCCAGCCAGCACTTTCGTTTTGAAGCTCGTGTGAGCAGGATGGTTCTGAATGACAGCAAATACTCAACCCAACCCGTGAGACAAAGTCAAGCAATGCCAACCACAGAGTCAGAAATGCCAGCAAGCACTGTCTGCAGTTTCCTGACTCTACACTTGGAATCACGAATCAGTCAGAGCTGAAAGGACCCACGAGGATCAGCCAGTTCCAACCCCCTGCCATGCCAGGACACCCTACCCTAGAGGCAGGCTGCACACAGGCCTCAGCCAGCCTGGCCTTAAACCCCTCAGCCATGGGGGCCTCAACCACCTCCCTGGGCAACCCACCCAGCCTCTCACCACTCTCCTGCTCAACAACTTCCTCTCACAGCCACTCTCACTCTCCCCACCTCCAGCTCTGCTCCATTCCCCCCACTCCTGCCACTCCCTCACAGCCTCAAAAGTCCCTCCCCAGCTTTTTTGGTAGCCCACTTCAGATGCTGCAGGCCACAAGAAGGTCACCTGGGAGCCTCCTCTGCTCCAGCCTGCACAGCCCCAACTCTTTCAGTCTGTGCTCACAGCAGAGCTGCTCCTCCTGAACTGCCAGCTGAAGGTGCCTCTGTAATGTGAGCTGTTGCTGCTGTTTGCTTCCAAAACACCATCAGATAGTGGCACATTTTCACAGTGAATTTAGGCCAGGCTCAAATCCCAGCCTGACTTTATATGACCTCAGGTTTGCACCAGGGAGGTTTAGGATGGCTATGAGAAGAAACTTCTTGAATTAAAGACTGGTACAGGTTCCCCCAGCAGGTGGTTGATCCCCATCTCTGTAGATGTTTCAAAGATGCAGAGATGTGGTGCCAAGGGACACAGTTTAACACCAGCGTGGCAGAGCTACATAATGGTTGGGACTCAATGATCTTCCCAAGTCTTTTCCAACCAAAACAATTCCATGGCTCTATATTCCACGGAAATGTTTTTACCCATTGCATTGAAGTCTTCACAGCAATTGAAGGAAGAGAGACTTCCAGCTGTTCAGAGGTCCTACCGAGAACTCATCTCTGCTGTGGATTGGCTGAGTGTGTGATGTTTCTCCACGGTTCACAGCAAAGCCTGACTATCTTAGTCTGCAAGGTTTTACTTGAGTATACATGGCCAAAAGAGGAGGCTCAGGGCAGACCCCATTGCTCTCTACAATTACCTGCAGGGAGGCTGTAGCCAGGTGGGGTTGGGCTCTGCTGCCAGGCACCCAGCAGCAGAACAAGGGGGGACAGTCTCAAAGTTGTGCCAGGGGAGCTATAGGCTGGAATCACAGAATCAAGCAGGTTGGAAGAGACCTCCAAGCTCAGCCAGCCCAACCTAGCACCCAGCCCTGCCCAATCAACCAGACCATGGCACTAAGTGCCTCATCCAGGCGTTGCTTGACCACCTCCAGGCACAGCAACTCCACCACCTCCCTGGGCAGCCCATTCCAATACCAATCACTCTCTCTGCCAACAACTTCCTCCTCACATCCAGCCTCTGGCACAGCTTGAGACTGTGTCCCCTTGTTCTGTTGCTGGGTGCCTGGCAGCAGAGCCCAACCCCACCTGGGTACAGCCTCCCTTCAGGTAGTGGTGGCCAGCAGTGAGGTCTGCCCTGAGCCTCCTCTTCTTCAGGCTAAACAAGCCCAGAAGTAAATCTCAGACTAAAGATGAACCCTCCTCCCTGCATACCCAAACTCACACATTCCAGACAGGCAATTATCCTCAGACAATTGTTTCACTTGGAAAAGACCTTCCTGATCACTGAACCAACCATTATCTAACTGCAGCAACTCTGGCACTAAACAATGTCCTGTGTCTTTGAAAGGCCCCCAGGGATAGGGATTGAACCACCTCCCTGGGAGTCTCTTCTAGTGTTTGAGAATGCTTTCAGGAAAGAAATTTCTCCTAATCACAGAGTCTCATAGATTGGCAAAGCCCTTCAAGCTCATGGAGTCCAGTCATGAGTTTCACACTGACAAGTCTCTGGCCAAAAGCAAACCCTCAGCACAATATCTCATCACTGTGAATCGCTGTGGTTGGAAAGGACCACCAGGATCAGCCAGTCCAACCTGCATCCCAGCATCCTTCAGCACCAGACCATAGCCTCCAGTGCCACATCCACTCTCCTCTTAAGCACCTCCAGGGATGGTGACTCCACCACCTCCCTGGGCAGCCTGTGCCAGTGCCTGACCACCCACTCAGGAGAGAACTTCCTCCCAACAGCCAACCTAAACCTCCCCTGACGCAGCTTGAGGCCATTTCCTCTTGTCCTGCAGCAAGTCTTCCTCCTGCACTTGAGACAAGGGGTATTTTTCCCTACTTCTAGGGAAAGAAGTCAGTGCTCCAGATACAAAATCAACATGCCAAAGACTTCTGAGCCAGCAATCATCCATGGGGAGAACAGCCCTGAAATAACTGAAAAAGGAGGAGAGGAAAAGAATTCCATCTTAGCAGCCACCTGCTCCTTCTGCTGCCTACCCCCCATCATTTTTCATGAGCTGATAGTCTCTACAACAGCCAGCAGCAACCCCACTTGCCTTTCACTTAGGGAAAAACACTTGGCAGCAAGACACGGACACACATTCTCCTCTTTCTCCTCCAGCTGTGCTGCTAGAATGGGATACAAACCAATTCTGTTTCCAGCAAGTTGAAGAGTCTCTCACCCTCCCTGTTTCCCACCCACTCTCTGCTTGTCCCCACTAAGTTTCACTGCAGTTCCTAAAGGGGCAGAGAACATGGTAATGGAATAGCAAAGCCCAGTTCTTATCCTACAAAGCTGAGTTCTTGTCCTACTACAACTGAAAAAAACCACCACTCACTTCTCTCAACCAAATGGGAAGAGAGGAGGGAGATAAAGTGCTGCTGGGAATATAAACCACTGGCTGCTTCTGGGTTTTGATTTTTCCACTTGGCTTTGTGACCTTAGTAATGTTCTATGCTAGCTGCCACATGTTCAGGAATAAGAGCTAGAAGCTATATTTGTAGATCCAGACCTGTACCATATGGGAATAATTAACATGCTGACACAAACCAGAAGGTATCTGTTGGGAAGCCTCTGTCTCACCTACACAGGTGATCCTGCTCTGCCAGGGGGATTGGACTAAATGATTTTTTGAGGGCCTTTCCAACCTCTGACATTCAGTGAAGCTCAAAGTCTCATGGTGTCCCATTTGTAAAGGCACAAAAGGAGAGACTCTAGAAGGACTTGCAATGTTGGTGGACGAGAGGCTCAGCATGAGCCAGCAGTGTGCACTTGCAGCCCAGAAAGCCAAGCAGAGCCTGGGCTGCAGCAGCAGAAGTGTGGCCAGCAGGGCCAGGGAGGGGATTCTCCCCCTCTGCTGTGCTCTGCTGAGACCCCACCTGCAGTACTGCATCCAGCTCTGGAGCCCCCATTCCAAGAGGGATGTGGAGATGCTGGAGTGTGTCCAGAGCAGGGCCAGGAGGATGCTCAGAGGCTGCAGCAGCTGTGCTGTGAGCACAGACTGAAAGAGTTGGGGCTGTGTAGGCTGGAGCAGAGGAGGCTCCCAGGTGACCTTCTTGTGGCCTGCCAGCATCTGAAGGGGGCTCCAAAAAATCTGGGGAGGGACTTTTGAGGCTGTCAGGGAGTGCCAGGACTGGGGAATGGAGCAAAGCTGGAGGTGGAGAGAGTGAGCCTGGAGGTGAGGAGGAAGTTGTTGAGCAGGAGAGTGGTGAGAGGCTGGAATGGGTTGCCCAGGGAGGTGGTTGAGGCCCCATGGCTGGAGGTGTTTGAGTCCAGGCTGGCTGAGGCTGTGTGCAGCCTGCTCTAGGGTAGGGTTGTCCCTGGGCATGGCAGGGGGGTTGGAACTGGCTGCTCCTTGTGGTCCCTTCCAACCCTGACTGATTCTGTGATTCTATGAAGTGCAGCAGTTAAAGAACTTCTTGCTTGAAAATGTGCAAACAGATGTGGGTTTTTTTCCCCAGACATATAAATGTTCTCAAATTTGATGAATGTCAGCAAAAAAGCAGAATAAACACAGAGGTTAATCTGCTGTGCACATGGAGGATCACATTTCTGTTTTAACAAGAGAAACTAAAATTCTAGGAAGGGCTGCTGCTGACACACGATTCATCTGCAGTACTCATACTCCTGAAACCTGAGCACAAAGTTCAGAAGGGAGTGAGCACCACCTCCTGTTGGTCCACAGACAGCATGTTACAGAATCAGTCAGGGTTGGAAGGGACCACAAGGAGCAGCCAGTTCCAACCCCCCTGCCATGCTCAGGGACACCCTACCCTACAGCAGGCTGCCCACAGCCTCAGCCAGCCTGGCCTCAAACACCTCCAAACTACTGTTTGAAGAGTTCAGTTTTCCATCTCCTGAAGGCAGAAGAGGATTTTTCTGCTCTCCATCACAAAGGCATTCTTCCCACCTTTCCCAGCTACTCTACACTCTCAGTCCTAGCTAACCTCATTGCTGCTCAGCACACATCTCTAAGAAAAGGATGAATTTCAAGTTGTGATGGTGGATCCAGAAGCTACTGCTTGCTTTTGGAAGTCTTCTATATACCTCCCTGTTCCTCATAGTGCAGTCTGAGAGGCTACTCTGCCAAACACACGGAACACACCCTCCTTTGGTACTGTTTACCTCACCTTTGAGCGAAATGTTGGGTGGACAAAATACAGAGCCTTCAAGTTCCTCTTGTACCTGGTTTGGAGAAAGGTGGAAGAAAACATTTCAAAGGGGCTTCTGATTAAGCTCACCTATGCAGCCCAACTACCAAAGCAGGGCATTCTGCTTAAGTGATGGAGTTTATAAAGTAACACCAAAGCATCCCAGTAGGAAACCAGGCCCAGGGAATGGCAAGCATTTGCCAAGAGCAGCAGGGGCTCTTTTCTCATGGGCACTCACTTGGTGTCGACAACATCGTACAGCTTCTTCAGGAAATTGGAGTCCAGTTGATTGTAGTCGTTTGTGAGCGTATGGAAGTACACCAGGACGTACTCCTTCACTGCAATGTGATCCATGACGTGGATGAAGTACAGCAGAGCCTGAGGCAGGAAGGAACACTGTGTGGCAGAGAACACTTTGACTGCTATTACATCTTACCACGCTTCCCTTCCTTCACAGGTCAGGAAGCACGAGGCTGGGTGGCAGCCAGTTTCAGCTACAGAGGGAAGGTGAACATTGGCAAGTGTTCAGCTGCAATAGGCAAGTGAGCACTGCCAAGTGTTCAGCTCAGCTGTGGTAACTTAGATGTCTGTCTTTGTCCAGCTGATGTCAGAGATGGCCAGAAATGCTTGCTTTGCTGTGAAAGACTGACTGCATTTGTTACATTCAGTTACCCATGTCTTGGCAGTCTCTTCCTTGAGAACAGAAAGGAGCTCAGGTTTAGGCTTCCTTTCTAACACCAGTCCAGTTCCTCCTGGGAAAAACCCACCCCAATACACACAAAGCTTCTTAAGGCAATACATTTTCATCCACCTGTAGTCTCTGCTGAGTATTTCAAGCCTTCTACAGATACCATTTCTAGTATTAACACTGAATTATGCTGTAAGCCAGGCTCTTGCATCCTGAAGCTCTGGTTTCACAAAGCCTTACCTTTTCCATGTCTATCAGAGTTACAGGGATGTTCCTTCCAACCACCACCATCACTGTGCGTCCCACAGTTATCTACACCTACAGGAGAAACAAAAAAGGCTCCTGAGCTTCTCTAAGTTGTGCCAGGTGCTGCAGCTGCTGCCTTTCGAGCCAGGGGAACCAGCCACAGCTCACAACTTCTGCAACACTCAGTTTCATCTTGACAACAGAAAAAGTTGACAACAGAGAATGAGAAGGAAGTTGTTGAGCATGAGAGTGGTGAGAGCTGGAGTGGGTTGCCCAGGGAGGTGTTTGAGGCCAGGCTGGCTGAGGCTGTGTGCAGCCTGCTCTAGGGTAGGGTGTCCCTGGGCATGGCAGGGGTTGGAACTGGCTGCTCCTTGTGGTCCCTTCCAACCTGACTGATTCTATGAAATAACACTTAATTACTGTTCTCACTATACCGTAGCTATTCTGACTCAAAAAATGGGTTGCATCACATCAGAGATATTTAAGTCTAAAGGACGTCCAATTTTATGCTGCCTGCGTACTCCATATTTGCTGAAATCCAGGTAGCAGAAAGGTTTCTGTTTAAAACCCCCAAACACAACATCCCTTCAGTTTCAGTTCTACCAAGCTAGGAGCAGCTGTGGAGCAGCTGGAAGGTAGGAGAGCCCTGCAGAGGGACCTGGCCAGGCTGGATGGGTGGGCAGAGGCCAATGGGATGGAGACTGAACAAGGCCCAAATGCAGGGTTCTGCACTTTGGCCACAACCCCAAGCAGCACTACAGGCTGGGGACAGAGTGGCTGAGAGCAGCCAGGGAGAGAGGGACCTGGGGGTGCTGGTAGAGATGAGCCAGCAGTGTGCCCAGGTGGGCAGCAGAACCAATGGCATCCTGGGCTGGCTCAGCAGCAGTGTGGCCAGCAGGACAAGGGATGTTCTTCTGCCTCTGTGCTCAGCACTGCTCAGGCCACACCTTGAGTGCTGTGTCCAGTTCTGGGCTCCTCCATTGCAGAGAGATGTTGCAGTACTGGAAGGTGTCCACAGGAGGGCGACAAAGCTGTGAGGGGCCTGGAGCACAGCCCTGTGAGGAGAGGCTGAGGGAGCTGGAGGGGTGCAGCCTGCAGCAGAGGAGGCTCAGGGCAGAGCTCATTGCTGTCTGCAGCTGCCTGCGGGGAGGCTGTAGCCAGGTGGGGTTGGGCTCTGCTGCCAGGCACACAGCAACAGAACAAGGGGATACAGCCTCAAGCTGTGCCAGGGCAGGTCTAGGCTGGATGTTAGGAGGAAGTTGTTGTCAGAGAGAGTGATTGGCATTGGAATGGGCTGTCCAGGGAGGTGGTGGAGTTGCTGTCCCTGGAGGTGTTGAAGCCAAGCCTGGCTGGGGCACTTAGTGCCATGGTCTGGTTGACTGGCTAGGGCTGGGTGCTAGGTTGGACTGGATGAGCTTGGAGGTCTCTTCCAACCCAGCTGATTCTGTGATTTGATATTTAACCTGCTTCAGTAACTGCTTATTCTCTGCATTAATCATCTGAGAGCAACACACATTTATTTGTAGCATAAGGCTGGAGATAGTTCTTCTTTTGGTCCAAATTAGCTGATACAGAGCACTGCATGCACTGACTTAACCTAACAGCAGTGCTTTGCACCTGAAGCTCCAGCTAATTCAGGGCATGCAGGTATCCTCAGGCTGGTACAGCTCAGTGGCTTGTGAGTTTACCATAGTCTCGAAAATCAAGAGCAAATCCCTGCCTTGCTGCAGAGACCTTGTCCAGTTCATACACTAACATAATAGAATCCTGTGGTGAGATGACATACTGTCTGCTCAAGACCAAAGACACAATGATGTTCTTATTTTGTATTTATTTTCCCATCAGTCACTGCTACTCTGAACTTACCTGTCTGGTACAAGGCCTTAAGAGAGGCAATATCAGAGAGGTCTTCAGCTCTTGCCTGACACAGCCAGCGATTGTAACTAGAAAGGTAGAAGAAAAATCTGGTCAGATCTGGGATTAGAATCAGAAGCCTGGAAAAGTATATGGGAAGGGAAGGCCAAAAGCAGCTCTAACTCAGTCCTCTCTCTAATGGTGCACTTCTCGGGTTTGTGCAGCAGGTGCCAGTTGTTAAATGCTGGGGGAAGAAAAGAAAAGGAATGGTGCCTTAGTCTTTGGACTTAGTTTTGTACTGGGGTTAGTTCTGTAATTAATGATTTCCACTGGGGCAATGAATGTGCACCAAGTAGCTGACTGTAGTTAGTGGCATTGTGTTTGGATCTCAGTTTTTTACATCTCAGAAGTTAAATACCTCCATGCTAGTGTTGAAATCAAAAAAGGGGCAAGGGCAACTCACTCACTCAAAAAAGGGGCAAGGGGAAAGAGGAAGACCACCTTAGCCTTCCCTTATTTATCTGTCCGTTCTGAAAGATGGAAGAGTTGTGCTATCTGCCCAGAGCCTCAGCAGCAGGCGACTCCACTGTATGAGTGGTGACTGTGACATCTCGTGGCAAAGAGAGAAGACAGCTAGTGGGAAGCACTGGCTACGCTTCCCTTCACCTCCTACTGCCTTTCCCTTCTACCTTCAGGCCAAAGGGGCTCCCACTGAGATCCAGGGCGGCACCCGTTGCCAGATCAGGCCTTACAAATGCATCGCAAGGGCTGCTCCTACGAAGCCCTAACAGAAAGCATTGTCACAGGTAAGGCAATTCTCACTTCCTCTGATGCTGCTTTTGCAGGGCTGCCTCTGACAACTGTCCCTGAAGGATGAGGCGTCTCTGTTTATCGACGTCTCCCTCCATGCGGGCAAAAGCATGGGAACCAATGAAAGACAAATCTGCCTCCAGACCCTCTTCATCTGAAGCATCTGCAGTAGAAACAAAGGCAGTGCAAAACCGTTCAAACTGCATGCAAGACAGCAGTGCTGCTGCTGCTGAGTTGCCACACATTGCAGTGAGCCAGCCCAGCCATTCTGCTGCAAACCAGCACCACACCCCCACCATCTCCCATGCTGTGGTTCTGGTCTCTCACCAGTACCACAGACAGATGATAGCAGTGACAGATGATTTAAGGGAATCCAAAGTTGGATGTACTGGAAACTAACTCAGCAAGTCTCAGCTTGCAGTGACAGGATAATGGTTAATACCCTCAAAAGCCTCGGGGTCTGGAGAGAGCAAGTTGTGCTTTACAGCTGTCTTACTTTCACAAGCAAAAACGTTAGCTTGGTGCAACTTCACTCAGTTTAGAAGCTGTGCTGCAGAAAGGCCTCAGGTCTTATATCACTGCCACTGCTTGGACAGTTGCTGTAGAGCTGGCAATAAACTAAGTTGAGATATCTTTAGGCTAGAGTTGATGACTCAATAATGAAATACAAGAGGACTTGCTGGTATGAGTATAGAATGATCATAGTATACTTTTGGTTAGAACAGACTTAAGGTCATCCAATACAAGCATTGTCTAACTCTTACCAAGTCTGATACACCACATCTCTGCATATTTTAAACACCCCCAAGGATGGGAATTAAACTACCTCCTTGTGGAGTCTGTTCTGGTATTTGAGAACCCCTTCAGTCAAGAAGTTTCTTCTAACCTAATCCTCCCCTGGGGTAACATAAGGGCACTTCTTCCTGTCCCATTACTTGTTGCTAGGAAGAGACCAACACCCACCTCACTGCAGTCCCCTTTCAGGTAGCTGCAGGGTGAGAAGGTCTCCCTTCAGCCTTGTTTTCTCCAGACTAAACAACCCCAGCTCCCTCAGCTGCTCCTCACAAGACCTGTTCTCCAGGTCCTTCACCAGCTTTGTTGCCCTTCCCTGGACCTGCTCCAACACCTCAGTATTTATCTTGGAGAGTGGGTCCTAAAACTGAACCCAATACTCAAGGTATGACCTTGCCAGTGCAGGGGAACAATCCCTTTCCTTGTCCTCCTGCTCACAGTGTTCTTGATACAGGGGAAGCTGTTGGCCATCTGGACACACACTGGCTTGTGTTCAGCCAGCTGCTGGCCAGCAACCCCAGGTCCTTTTCTGCTGAGCAGCTTTCCAGCTGCTCTGCCCCCAGGCATGCAGCATTGCATGGTGCTGTGATTCAAGTGCAAGACCCAGCACCTGGACTTGTTGATCAAGAATAATCAGATAACCAGGAGTACCAAGTTGTCTGTATCACCACTGCATATTCAGCCTTACCCCAAGTAGCCATGCAAAGGCAGAAAACTTCAGAGACTTATTCCAAGTTATCTGATATCTAATTCTTCACACTAAGAAATGTGGAACTTTTACAGCACTGCTTAATAAATACCTGCCAGCTATGTCCATTCATACACCAAATTGTTCTGCCATATGCATCTCACCTCCTCAATCCTGACATCAAGGCAAGCTCTTCATAACCAGACTTCCTTCGCTCAGCTTTAGCAACCTTATGCCAAACACTGATCTCTGGCTTGACCTAGCTCTATCTTTTAGGTAATTTCTGCTAGTGTTCATTCAGCATCTACTAGTTGGATGCACATGCTGTGTGAACAGAGCCTATCATCTGGGACATCATTTGCTAAGAGATAAGCAACATTTACCTAGTGTATGAAATAGATCACAGAGTCAGTCAGGGTTGGAAGGGACAACAAGGATCACCTAGTTCCAACCCCCCTGCCATAGGCAGGGACACCCTACCCTAGAGCAGGCTGGCAAGAGCCAAAGCTGGCCAGATCATAGAATGGTCTAGGTTGGAAGGGACCTCAAGGATCATCCAGCTCCAACCCCCTACCGTAGGCAGGGACACCTCCCACTAGAGCAGGCTGCTCAAGGCCTCATCCAACCTGGCCTTAAACACCTCCAGGGACGAAGCAGCCACAGCCTCCTTGGGCAACCTGTTCCAGTGTCTCACCACCCTCACTGCAAAGAACTTCTTCCTAACATCCAGTCTAAATCTCCCCTCTTGCAGTTCAAACCCATTTCTCCTTGTCCTGTCATAACCAAGACCTTGTCAATAGTCCCTCCCAGCCTTCCTGTAGCCCTCTTCAGACACTGGAAGGCCACTCTAAGGTCACCTTGATCATCAACAACAATGCTCTTTTAAGTGATGGGCCATACAAGACACTGCAAAAGGCCTGCAAAGGTACTCATCACTTTGAGAGAATATTTGCATAGAGAATAAACCACCTTCCCTCTCCTCCCAAGAAAGAAAAAGACTGAACAGCAGCTCTACCACGACCTCTAACCGCACTACTCTACACAGCAAGGCAGGAAACAGAAGTTGCTGCTGCGGAACACAAAGCCAGCAAGGCAGCTTGGTAACTGTCATCATTATAGCTTGCTTTAGGTGAGGTGGGGGGCAAAAAAAGAGGCTGCTTCCTAGGTGCCTCTTCTGGTTTTCACTCGACTTGGACTCTGATAAGATACTCATTCCAAACTTCAGGCAGGAACTCACCATCTGGAACCCCTGGCTTCTCGCTGATCCTGATCTGCCGCTCTGGCACTACAGGCTCCCCTTCCGCATTGCCAATGTCTGCAGGGAGGTAAGGCAGGGATCGGGCCTCTTCCTCCAGAGATCTTGGGAAGTACAGAGGAAGCAGCTTCTGGTAAGTGGCCTGCGAGCAAGAAAAAGGTGAAGGGTCTGGCAGGCTCCCTTGCTTTGCAGTTAAGTAACATCTGCCCTTGCGGCAGGGGCCTTTCCCAGCAGCTTGGAGACAAGATACCACTGCCCTCAATGGCTTCATTTGGGTTGCTACCTAGCAATGAAAGCAGATAATCTTTATCAAGTTACATATACAAGAGAAGTCAATACCCAGACTGCTAGCACCTGTCTGCATACAGATCATTACATGCCAGGCTTGCTGTTTTAGCAAGCCAGCAAGCAACGTTTAGGATGCCTGTAGGCAACCTGTGGGCATGCTAAACTAGTCCTTTTAAAGCAGAAGGGATGCACCACTATGTAAGGAGGAAATCTTGTACAAGAAGTTTCCTTTCTGGCTGGCAGGTACCATCCAGTACAATTCCATGCTGTAACTTCTAGCACTGGTTCCTGTTTATGGCTCAGGAACACTGAAGCCAGGAGAGGAAAAATTCTGTCTGTAGTGACTGCTAAGAGCATAAACAGTACTGGAAGAATTGGTATGCTAATAGGAGACAAAAGGATGCTGTGGGACCAAATGTCTCTAAGATTTGGAAGGGAAACCCAAATTCAGCTCTACAAGGCAAGAGTTAATACTGCTGGAGAGAAGATCAAACATGCCCATTAATTTTGGTGGAATGAATATCAAAGAGATACCTCTTCAAGGTCAGAGACTGCAAACACCACCTTCTCCAGAGTCTCTCCATGAATCTCCAGGAACCTTCTAACTGTGCCTGCAAGGAAGAAGATCAAATATAGTTAGTACAACAGGAGGAGACATTCAGACAGACAACCACAACTGAAGAAGAGTGCAGAACAAAGAGGCAGATCTCCTACAACACAGCTCCACAGGTTGTATGCAAGTGTGGGTTAAGTGTTAGTTTAACACACCAAATGGCCTGTTTGCCACACTGGAACTCTCCCCTCCGCTCTCTCCTGTTGCTTACTTTACAGAGGCTTTTTAACTTGTCTGTGTCTGTCTCTAGCTGCACAGATTGCAAATACCTGCTTGGGTACTGTGCTAAGCTGTACATAGAAAGCTTTGGTCTTCGATTTCCTGCTCAGCTGAGTCTAGCCTGAGTGATTTTCTTACATGTGGGGGAGCAGGGAACACCCAAACCATCACACCCTCCCAGAAACCAGAGTCCCCAGCAGGGGCTCCCAACCACCCTGCCACCTCCTTCCCACCCCTCTGCCTGACCCCAGACTTTGCCTTATGTTCAAGGTGAGTTTGGAGAATCAGCCAGGGGGGTTAGGAAGCAGAAGGATTAGTTACACAGACAGCAGGTTAGGGAGATAAGGGAGGCAGCCAGAGCCAGAGAGCAGCTCTGATATCTGTGTTTGTGTTCTTGTTCTTATCCCTCTCAGCAAGCCTATGAGTGCAGCAGCCATCACCACTGCTTCCTTTTCACAGCCTGGCATCTCATTCCTTTCACCAAAACATCCCAGCCAGGCTCAGACTGGCACACCCTGCAAAATTAAGTGCCGGGGAAGTTTAGGTTTGAGAACAGAAGAAACTTCTTGACTGAAAGAGCTCCCACAGACTGGAACAGTCTCCCTGGGGAGGCAGCTGAATCCCCGTTATTTGAAGTGTTTCAAAGACGCAGAGATACGGTGCTAAAGAACATGGTTTAGCCGCTTGGTAGAGAGAGATGAAGTTTGGGCTTGATTCTTTGTGGTCTTCTCCAACCAAAATGATTCTGTTAAACTACAACCCCCTGAAAAATAAAACAGTTTCCCCATATCAAGAGTAGTCTTCCAGAAGTAAGCAATCTGCTGAACACTACCATCAACTTTATGTCACTTCCCAAGAAACTTACGCAGTGCTATGTGGGTTGCATCCTCCAAGGGGTAGCATCTTTTCAGAGAATTAATGACACAAAACCCTATGGAGCACATTGCCTGTTCCCTGAAACACAGAAAGACAGGAAGGAGTGAATAAGAACAGATAAGAACAAATGCCTGTCTGGACAGTAGGTAACACTAGTGCTTTTTTTCTTGTCTATGCTCCTCTTTCACATTTTCACAGGAGGAGTCTGTCACAGAATCAGTCAGGGTTGGAAGGGACCACAAGGATCATCCAGTTCCAACCTCCCTGCCATGGGCAAGGACACCCTACCCTAGAGCAGGTATGATTTCCTGACATGATCTATACATACCACAATTAAGGAGAGGAGGAGGGAATCATTAATGATTCCCTAATTTCCTCATGTGCTTGTTCTCCAGTTTCTCCTTCTACCTCGGCTAGAAGGTGCTGAGAGGAAGGTGCTCTTTACTGCAACCATTCTCCTTGTCCTTCATGTGAGCTACCACAGAGCAAGGCAGCTTATTCAAACCTAGGCAAGCAATGGCATGGGCTGATACATACTTGAAGATGAGAAAGATTTTTCCAACAGAGACACAAATTTTCAGAAGAGTAAAGCAGAGGTGTGGCCAACCATCATCAGAGGAGTCTCAGCAAGCTCAGAGGTGGTAGGCAACTTTACAATGTCAGAAGTTACTCTGGAGATTGACTGAAAGGTATTCAGAATTCAGTAAGCTGAGTTATTTTAATTCATGTTGGTTTTTAACTTGTTTTAATCCAAGCCTGACTTTGCTTGTTACTTCTGAGGCAGGACAAAAGTGGCACATACTAGAAACCTTAGCTGCAATCTTCATTGTGACACAATTGCTATTCCACTGTAATGCCCAATCTAGACTTGGCAGAATTGATCTTCCCAGCCCTAAGAAACTGTAAAGTGGAATTTCTGACATTGCTCTTGTTCAGGCCTTTTTTTGTGACTGTTATCACTATGACAGCCGTGGCAGGAGAAGAGCAGAATAAAGGAAGGAATACAGAAAGTTAGAAAGAAAAAAAAATCCCAGTTAGCTAAGAGGAAGGAGAAAATACCATAGATGGAAGAGGCAAAGCTACAAACCCACCTGCATCAACTGTAGATTTAGAAATAAGCTTACACCCTGACTCAGAATTTGAGAAGGCAGAGAAGCCAAATACCTGAATTGATCAGCAAGATCTGCCTGGGAATAGGTCCACTCGGCTGCAGAAACACAAGAAACTGCTGCTGGAGCAAGCTCATTTAAGGCTCTCACAGACAGAAGCAACAGTTACCAATGCTGCTTCTTTTGAGAGTAACTGAATGCTGCGCAGCTCCAGCGACACAGATTCACCACTTGTGCCAGCTCAGATCTCCACACAGCAACACAGGTAACAAAAGGTGTGAAGGAAACCAGGACGCCTGGAATGCTCTCGTGCCTTTAAGTCCATAGAGGAGATACCGACATCCACTCGCCTCTGTGCAGACCTGAGCGCCCAAGACAGACGCACCGCGGATGGCAAGCGCTAGGGAGCGGCTGTGCACTTACTTTGCCAGCTGCAGGACGTTGCGGTAACAGCTGTACAGAGAGCTCTCGGCGGCTGTGCGATAGCGGCTCTTGTACTTGGGCCCCACCGTGTGGATGATGAAACGTGCAGCCAAATTAAACCCTTTGGTGAGTTTAGCCTCACCGGTCCTGCAGCCTGCAAAACACAACCACAAAGCCCGCCAGGATAAATGCCGAGGTCATGATAAGAAAGCTGGAAGTATCAAGTCCTTGATTTCCTCCAGAGGGACTCCACTCCACTCCAGATACAGAAGTCAGTGTTTTAGACTGCTATCTTTAGTATTTAATGAGGTCCTTAATACCACCTAGCAAAGCTGAAAAGGAGAGAACTGAAGCACAGAATATATCTGGTTGGAAGAGACCTCAAAGATCATCCAGTCCAACCCCTGACCCAGCATTGAAGGGCCAACACCAAACCATATCCCTAAGCATCACGTCCATGTGCTGCTTGAACACCTCCCAGGACAGTGACTCCACCACTGCTCTGGGCAGATCAATCCAGTGTTTGATAACCCTTTCAGTGAATAAACATTTCCTAATATCCAGGCTAACTCTGCTCATTCCTCTCCATTTCAAAGTCTGTATATACACAGCAACCCAGCCATGGTAAGAAATACTGCCTTAACTGCAGTGTTTACCATGCTACATACAAAGCCATAGGAGAGGTGATTTCATGATGTGCAGAAGAACTGATGCACAAAGCTTATACATCCAGCAACAGAAGCACTTCTGAATGTACAAACTTGGTTTGCATTTTACTTCAGCTGTTAGAAGAAGCTTCTTCACTGAAAGGGTTCTCAAACACTGAAATAGGCTTCCCAGGATGGTGGTTGAACCCTTATCCCTTGGAGGTGTCTGAAGGACACAGAGAACGTGGCACTGAGGAACATGGTTTAGCATCAGGAGAGCTGGGCACAGAGGAACCAGATGAGGTTCAACAAGGACAACTGCAGCGTCCTGCACCTGGGGAGGAATAACAAACTGCAGCAGTCCAGGCTGGGAGGTGACTGCTGGAGAGCAGCCCTGTGCAGAGGGCCCTGGGGGTGCTGGTGGCTAACAAGTTCCCCATGGCACAGCAATGTGCCCTTGTGGCCAAGAAGGCCAATGGGAGCCTGGGGTGTGTTAGGAGCAGTGTGTCCAGCAGATCAAGGGAGGGTCTCCTCCCCCTCTACTCTCCCCTGCTGAGACCTCATCTTGAACACTGCCTTCAGTTTTGAGCTCCCCAGGTTCAGAGGCACAGGGATCTGCTGGAGAGGGTGCAGCAGAGGGCTAGGAGGATGATGAGGGGACTGGAGGGCATGGCTGATGAGGAGAGGCTGAGGGACCTGGGGCTGCTCAGTCTGGAGAAGAGAAGACTGAGAGGGGATTTGATCAATGTTTATCAGTATCTGAGGGCTGCCAGGAGGGGGGGGACAGGCTCTGCTCACTGCTCCCTGGCACAGGACAAGCAGCAATGGGTGTAAGCTGCAGCACAGGAGGTGCTGCCTCAACACAAGGGGGAACTTCTTTGCTGGAAGGGTCCCAGAGCACTGGCACAGGCTGCCCAGAGAGGCTGTGGGGTCTCCTTCTGTGGAGCCTTTCCAGGCCTGTCTGGATGTGTTCCTCTGTGCTCTGTGTTAGATAGGATTGTCCTGCTCTGGTGGCAGGGGGTTGGCTTGATGTCCTTGAGTCCTTTCCAACCCCTAGCATCCTGTGATCAGACTTGGTAGAGTTAGCCAATGGTTGAAGCTGATGATCTTAGAAGACCTTTTCCAAGCAAAAGAGTTCCCTGGCTCTATAAAGCACTGCATCCTCCTTTACCAAGCCCACCGGCTGCTCAGCAGGTTATTAAGCCACAGAACAAACACCTGTTTCATCTACGCTCCCAGAACAAGGTAGCTTTCTCTGTTCTGCAAGTTTTTTCACGTCCACAAGGCAGAGGAATGATAATCATCAAGTTTACATGTTCTTGACAGACATGTCTAGTCTCAAGGCAATGAAGTTCAAACAGCACACTTAACTGTTCCACCCATAGCACCCTCCAGTTACATCCTCAAGGATCATGTACTGCAGGCAAACATACTTCATGTCTTTACCTCTTTCTGTGTTTGACTGCTCTTTTCCCCTGCAAGTTACTCCCACTTAATCCTTGTCATTTTTCCCTTTGTCAGAAACCTCAGTGGCATCCAGAGACCACTGAATTCCCTTCACTTTGTCAACACATTCAAATCCAGGAACAGCTACTGTGTTTGAAGCCTGACTTTTCTCGGATGCCTGGAGGAGTCTGCTATCTCTCCCCTTCCTCACCCAAATCTACTCTGCCCCAGTTCTGGACAGCTGAATCATAAAGTCAAGGAGGTTGGAAGAGACCTCCAAGCTCAGCCAGGCCAACCTAGCACCCAGCCCTACTCAGTCAACTAGACCATGGCACTAAGTGCCTCATGCAGGCTTTGCTTGAACACTTCCAGGGAAAATAAGTGCTTCTAGTCTCTTTCCCCATCTGCAAAGACAATAATTTTCCATCTTCTTCCTTCTACTTGCATAACTGCAATTTAGCTTTTTCATCTGGGAGAAAATGATTAGCTTCATTGGATTACCTTTCAGCCTGATCTTTCAGGTTATGCTAAGTGCCCACAAAAAGGAATGGGACACAAATGAGTGGCTGTGACCACCTTTTTGGCAGCAACACTGCACCAGCTTGGCTTAAGTCATAGAACAGAATCACAGAAACAGTCAGGTTGGAAGGGACCACAAGGATCATCTAGGTCCAACACCTCTGCCATGGGCAGGGGTGAAAAAGAGGCAAGTTCACCATATCATTAGAAACCACTTAACTTGTGCAGTCATCAGGTTTAGCTCCTGTCTTCTACAATGCATACATACTGACCAGGGTAAGAGCAAAATTCAAAGAAGGTTGCTCCCAAGAGTCCAAGCTCTGATAAGTTAACCACTCTAAGTGGCTCCAGATAACAGTGGGAATTGTTGTATCACAAAGTAGGGGCCCTGCAACTCCAGTATCTGCCGCAGGTGTTCAACAATCTATGGTCTGAACAGCCAAATGAGAAGAGACTACATTGCTATGCATTCCCTCCACTCATTTCACATCACTGTCAGATGCTGGGGGAAAAAAACCCAAACCACTACAAAACAGCAAGACCTTGACTTAATTGCTGTCTAAATCTTGATCATTGCACTATGCAAGGACAGTTGCTTTCAATACAATAGAAACATCTCTGGCTACTTACCTTTGAGCTTCTGGAGTTCATCCCTCAGGTCAGGCCCAGCATGCATGAATATACTTTCAGATACCGGATTCTTATCAGTGAGAGACTCATTGCTAGTATTGACTATGGCTGTGCAGTTCAGTAATGCTACGTCTCCTTTCCTGAGGAAACAAGGACATGGTTTATTTTTGAGCCAAATGGAAGATTAATCAGGATATTCTAAACTAAGGGCTCGCAAGAGCAGGGAAGTGACAAGGTAAAGAATTAGCAGTACTTCAGTGCCCAAAAACACTGGCATACCTGACACCTCTCCATGCAGAACCACCTTTTGCCTCTGACTGATGCAGAAAGATCATAGAATCAAGCAGGTTGGAAGAGACCTCCAAGTTCAGCCAGCCCAACCTAGCCCCCAGCCCTGCCCAAGCAACCAGACCATGGCACTAAGTGCCTCAGCCAGGCTTGGCTTCAACACCTCCAGGCACTCCACCACCTCCCTGGGCAGCCCATTCCAATGCCAATCACTCTGACAACAACTTCCTCCTAACATCCAGCCTAGACCTGCCCTGCCACAGCTTGAGACTCTGTCCCCTTCTTCTGTTGGTGCTTGCCTGGCAGCAGAGACCAACCCCACTTGGCTACAGCCTCCCTGCAGGGAGCTGCAGACAGCAATGGGCTCTGCCCTGAGCCTCCTCTGCTGCAGGCTGCACACCCCCAGCTCCCTCAGCCTCTCCTCACAGGGCTGTGCTCCAGGCCCCTCCCCAGCCTTGCTGCCCTTCTCCAGACACCTTCCAGCACCTCAACATCTCTCTTGAATGGAGGAGCCCAGAACTGGACACAGCACTCAAGGTGTGGCCTGAGCAGTGCTGAGCACAGGGGCAGAAGAACCTCCCTTGTTCTGCTGCCCACACTGCTGCTGAGCCAGGCCAGGATGCCACTGGCTCTATTTGCCACCTGGGCATCAAGCCCCATTATATGGACTTACCTTCAAGGGCTGTTCCAACCTAAACAGTTCTACTTAGTTAAAAACTCCCATCCTGGACCGTAACTGACAATGGCCATGTTCAAACCAAGCCTGGCTGGGGCACTTAGTGCCATGGTCTTGTTGATTGACCAGGGCTGGGTGCTAGGTTGGACTGGATGAGCTTGGAGGTCTCTTCCAACCTGGTTGATTCAATGATTCTGTCCTGGTGGTCCTTTCCATCCATAGCAATCCATAGTGATGAGATGCTGTGCTGAGGGGTTTGGTTTGGTCAAGCACTTGTCAGTGTTAAACTCATGACTGGACTTACTGAGCCTGAAGGGCTTTGCCAACCTAAGGAATTCTGTGATAAATGGCATAAGAAGGCAAACTTCTAAAAAGCATAATGAGGCTCACTCTAAACTATCCTACTGCCCCCTCGGCAACTTTGGATGATCTTGGAGGTCTCTTCCAACCTGGCTGATTCTATGAATGGAGTATGGAGCAAAGGCAGCATTGTAGCTGCAAGCAGTGCAGTTCAACTAGCAGAATACATGAAGCAATGTGCTAATCTGATGGGAGTGTGATGTGTTCCAAAAAGCATCTACTGTCCCCTGGAGATAAGAGAACAGTCCTTGTGCTGTATTACTCTCAAAACAGTCTCCTCAATGTACTTCTTCATTTTTTGGGTGTGCATACACACTACCCAGGGCACCTGAGTACTACAACTGCTCTTCCTCAGGCCATTGAGAATCTACAGTGCCACTGCAGCTAAGCACATAGAATCAGTCAGGAAGCTTTGCTCCATTCCTCCCAGTCCTGGCACTCCCTCACAGCCTCAAAAGTCCCTCCCCAGCTTTTTTGGAGCCCCCTTCAGATCCTGGCAGGCCCCAAGAAGGTCACCTGGGAGCCTCCTCTGCTCCAGCCTGCACAGCCCCAACTCTTTCAGTCTGTGCTCACAGCAGAGCTGCTGCAGCCCTCTGAGCATCCTCCTGGCCCTGCTCTGGACACACTCCAGCATCTCCACATCCCTCTTGGAATGGGGGCTCCAGAGCTGGCTGCAGTACTGCAGGTGGGGTCTCAGCAGAGCACAGCAGAGGGGGAGAATTTGTGAACCATCAGTTTGATCCTGTTTGCTCTGGTGTTCCAGGGTCAGACACGCAGAAGATAACCAAAGCAGTGACACGTGAGGGACAATGGAGTGGCAGAGCTCTGCTTTTTGTCACAGTGCCAAGCCATCAGAGAGCACAGAAAGAGGAACAAAAGATTCCCACGCACAGGGAGAGACTCCAGTAGCAGTTTAAATCACATACATTTATTACACTCAAGGCCAAGGCACAAGAAATGTTTAACCTTCTACTTGGCTTCACTACTCGGGTTCACAAACATCCATGAATGCTGCTGGTTCCTGCCTGTATTAACCACAAAGAGGATCCCGCTGAGCCCCGCATCTCTGCCTGAGAAATCCTTCTCTCTTCACACTGCTTAACAGAGTGCTGCTCATCTAGAGAGCAGCTTCACACATCTGTGTGACAGAGAAAATGGAGTCAGTTCATCTCAGCATGCTCTACAGCAAGAGATTTTGGGATAAAATCTATGAGACATGGCACACAAGTAGAGAGGAAGTTAAAGAAACCCCAAAACATAAAAGGACCCAAAGCAAGCCACAAGACCCATGTAAAAGAAATACTCGATCTACAGTGGAGAAGAGAAGACTGAGAGGGGATTTGATCAATGTTTATCAGTATCTGAGGGCTGCCAGGAGGGGGGGACAGGCTCTGCTCACTGCTCCCTGGCATAGGACAAGCAGCAATGGGTGTAAGCTGCAGCACAGGAGGTGCTGCCTCAACACAAGGGGGAACTTCTTTGCTGGAAGGGTCCCAGAGCACTGGCACAGGCTGCCCAGAGAGGCTGTGGGGTCTCCTTCTGTGGAGCCTTTCCAGGCCTGTCTGGATGTGTTCCTCTGTGCTCTGTGTTAGATAGGATTGTCCTGCTCTGGCAGGGGCTTGGACTGGATGCTCTCCTTGGGTCCCTTCCAACCCCTAACATGCTGTGATACAGTAGAAAGATGAAAGTAGAATAAAGCAAAGCAAGAAAGGAGCCATGAGACAGCAAGGTATATTGTATGAGATCAAAGGGCAAAATTACCTTTGATATTCGAGTGTGCAGCCTGAGAGCAAGCAGCACAGCTCCAGCCTGCTGCATCAAGCAATGCCTATGAACATGCAGTTTGTAACCTACGATGGAGCAAATCTCAGACTTGAAGATTTACAGAGAACAAAATAGATTAACTTTATTCCAAGAGCCCACAAGGTTTGATTCAAGCAAAGAGGCCTTGAAGGATTTATTCTAGGGCAATAATTGTTAAACAAGGCAATGGGATGCCACAGTAAATGAAGCAGTGATGACAAACACATGGAACTTACCATAAGACTATTTTTGCATTGATGTCTTTCCTGTATGGAAAAGGTGATCTAACATCAACTGGAGCTTTTTCGTCAGGGCTTGGGCCAGACTCAAGCTGCCTGTCCTCATAGGTATCAGTCCAGCACGACAGACTCTCAATGTCCACAAACTGGGAAGGAGCACCCAAGGGATCCATGAGATGGAAAAAACAACTCCTCTCCTCTGGTAATCTGACACTACAATTCTCACTGGAGTCTTCCAGCTGTTTAAAGAAGAAAATCAGATCAGGTCACCAGCTGTTCTCTAAAAGTAATTCCTGTGGAGCCAGCCCTTCTCAGGACTGCAGTGGAACTACAGTTAGCAGAAAACAGAATCACAGAATCAGGCAGGTTGGAAGAGACCTCCAAGCTCAACCAGCCCAACCTAGCACCCAGGCCTGGCCAATCACCCAGACCATGGCACTAAGTGCCCCAGCCAGGCTTGGCTCCAACACCTGAAATGGGTTGCTCAGGGAGGTGGTTGAGGCCCCATCCCTGGAGGTGTTTCAGGCCAGGCTGGATGGGGCTCAGGCCAGCCTGCTCTAGGGTAGGGTGTCCCTGGCCATGGCAGGGGGGTTAGAACCAGATGATCCTTGTGGTTGCTTCCAACCTTGACTGATTCCATGACCTCCAGGCACAGCGACTCCACCACCTCCCTGGGCAGCCCATTCCAATGCCAATCACTCTCTCTGACAACAGCTTCCTCCTAACATCCAGCCTAGACCTGCCCTGGCACAGCTTGAGACTGTGTCCCCTGTTCTATTGCTGCTTGCCTGGCAGCAGAGCCTAATCCCACCTGGCTCTCAACTGACTCCAATTTCTGTGCAATATCTGTGCAAAAAGGCAATGGAAATCCTTGCAGTCAGACAAGTGCTTTCAAATAGTGCAAGATGAAAACTCTTTCTCTATTAAATTGGCCCACCTGACTTGTGATCTTGCACCTTAAAAATGCTGAACACAAGCTCCCAGGTGCAGAAAGGGCTTGAGATAAAAGAAAAAATAAGAAGTTTCAGAAGACTAAAACAAAGCCAATTTGTAGCCTTATTGCAGGATGGAGATGGAGGTTCTGGAGCACGTTCAGAGGAGGGCAGTGAGGCTCAGGAGGGGCATGGAGCACGTGTCCTTTACCTGCTTGTTGCCCTTCTCTGGACATGCTTCAGCACCTCAGTATCTTTCCGAGCGCTCCAAGACTGCGCTCCGTACTGCAGGGGTGGCCCCGGCGCTGGGGGCTGCTGGTGTCGCTGCTGCCAGCCACACGCACCCCTATTATGTAGGGCTTGTCACAGCCCCAGCAGAAAAGAACGTTTTAGGAGATGTGCGAGGGCAGTTCGCTCTCCAGCAACAGAGCCCCGGCCAAGCAAACAGCGAGACCTCCAACTAAACCTGGCACCGCTTCCACAACAGCCCTAAGAGCACCGAAACGCATTTTTTTCGCCACGAAGAGCAATGGATGAACAAAGGCAACGAACGAGAAGGTAACAGCGGTCGGAGCGGTTCCAATCAAGAGCTCCTCTACGACAGCCTCTTCCCTCCGACTAACAGCTAAACCCTCAGCACAAGCGGCAGGCAGCGGGGAAGGGAGGCACAAGCTCTGCCTGATGTCCTCCCCGCTTTGCCCGAGGCCCTCCGCGGCAGAGGCACCCCTCTTAGGGGTGGCAGACTTGGAAAGCGGAACAAAACCGGCGGGAGCCGAGGAGCCCGAAGCCCTTCACGCCAACCAGCCGCCCGCGCCCCGGCTGCCGGTAGGACGCATCGCCGGAGACGAGGCCAGCGAGCAGGCAGCTTGCTTCGCCCTTCGCCGCCGGTTACGAGCAGCCCTCCCCCAGCGCGCAAGCACCGGCAGAAGCGGCGGGCGGAAACTCACCGGCAGATCGCAGCGCCGCTGCCAGGCCCGCCCGGCCACAGGGTCTCGATCGGCGCCGCGGTGCCGACATCACCCAGAGGCGCGGAGCGGCCGCTACCCGCTTCCGCTTCCGGCGCCGCCCAGCGCCCCACCACCCGTGCGCGTCACTTCCGGCGGGGCGCCGGCTCCGCCCGCTCACGCGCTCCCGGCCTCGGCACGTGCGGCGGCGGCAGCGCTCGCGCCGCGGGGACAGCCCAGGCCGGGTCCGATCGGCGCCGCGGGGACAGCCCGGGCCGGGTCCGATCGGCGCCGCGGGGACAGCCCGGGCCGGGTCCGATCGGCGCCGCGGGGACAGCCCGGGCCGGGTCCGATCGGCGCCGCGGGGACAGCCCGGGCCGGGTCCGATCGGCGCCGCGGGGACAGCCCAGGCCGGGTCCGATCGGCGCCGCGGGGACAGCCCGGGCCGGGTCCGATCGGCGCCGCGGGGACAGCCCGGGCCGGGTCCGATCCGATCGGCGCCGCGGGGACAGCCCGGGCCGGGTCCGATCGGCGCCGCGGGGACAGGCCGGGCCGGGTCCGATCCGATCGGCGCCGCGGGGACAGCCCGGGCCGGGTCCGATCCGATCGGCGCCGCGGGGACAGGCCGGGCCGGGTCCGATCGGCGCCGCGGGGACAGGCCGGGCCGGGTCCGATCGGCGCCGCGGGGACAGCCCGGGCCGGGTCCGATCGGCGCCGCGGGGACAGCCCGGGCCGGGTCCGATCGGCGCCGCGGGGACAGCCCGGGCCGGGTCCGATCGGCGCCGCCCGCCCGCTGCCCGGCCTTGCCCTCGCCGCTGCACAGCCCTCCCGTCGCCGCCATGGGCCTGACGCGGCAGTACCTGCGCTACGCGCCGGCCGCGCTCTTCGGGCTGGTGGCCAGCGCCAGGGCGAACGTGGCCTTCGTTGCGCTGCGCGGTGAGCGGGGCCGCTGCGTGGCCGTGCCGGCCTGCGAGCACGTCTTCGTCTGGGACACGCGGAAAGGAGAGAAGGTGGGAGCCGGGGATGCCCGGCGCTGGGGTGTCGGGGCTGAGGAGCAGCGGGGCTGCAGCGTGCGGGGCTCCTGCGCCGTCCCACGCAGAGCTGTTGGTGTTCGGGGTTGCGTTTTAAGGGCAGCGTCGTCTCTGCAGCTTCTCCGTTCTGCAGCCACTCTGACTCTCCCCACCTCCAGCTTTGCTCCCTTCCCCCCAGTCCTGTCACTCCCTGACAGCCACGAAAGTCCCTCCCCAGATTTTTTGTAGCCCCCTTCAGATGCTGGAAGGCCACAAGAAGGGCACCTGGGAGCCTTCTCTGCTCCAGCCTGCACAGCCCCAACTCTTTCAGTCTGTGCTCACAGCAGAGCTGCTGCAGCCTCTGAGCATCCTCCTGGCCCTGCTCTGGACACACTCCAGCATCTCCACAGCCCTCTTGCAATGGGGGCTCCAGAGCTGGCTGCAGTACTCCAGGTGGGGTCTCAGCAGAGCACAGCAGTGGGGGAGAATCCCCTCCCTGGCCCTGCTGGCCACACTGCTGCTGCTGCAGCCCAGGCTCTGCTTGGCTTTCTGGGCTGCAAGTGCACACTGCTGGCTCCTGTTGAGCTTCTCCTTCAGCAGCACCCCCAAGTCCCTCTGCTCAGGGCTGCTCTCCAGCCTGGCATTGTCCAGCCTGGACTTGTGCCTGGCATTGCCTCGACCCAGCACTCAGCTGCAGCTCAGTAGAAAAGCAGAGACTATTTTTTCCTGCTGCAGAAGTACCTGGCTCTGACATGCTGTTTATCAACACTGTGTGTGTTTTTTTGTATCCTAAACATTGCAGGTTCTTATCCTTAAGGGTCTCAAGCAGGAGGTCAGTTGCCTCTGCCCGTCTCCAGACGGGCTGCACTTGGCTGTCGGGTATGAAGATGGCTCAATCCGTATCTTCAGCCTTCTAAGTGGAGAAGCAAATGTCACTTTCAATGGACACAAGGCTGCAGTGACAGTCATGCATTATGACCACTTGGGTGGCCAACTGGTATCTGGCTCAAAGGTGAGAACTGCATATCTAGGGGACAGTCCTTTCATCGACATGCTCTATGGAGGACACTGAACTGCACTGTAGACAGAGGATGGCAATGAGACAACAATAGAGCTGGGGAGCCAGGGGTTGGGAGGGCAGCAGGGAGGAGGCAGAGCAGGAGTGGGATCCTAGTAGAGCTGTTGAGGGGTAAAAGCTTGTGAGGTCACTGACAGCAAAAGCCACTCAAGCCACAACAGAGGAGCATTTACTGGTCTGAATGCATCTCTGGGGACGGAGTGTCATTTGCCTTCTCATCCCTGGCATTAAAATTCAAAGTGAGAAAGATGAGAAATCATTTCAGTCTCAGAGGTAGATGTTTTACAGGAAGAAAACTCCAGTGCTTTGGAGACTCTCTTGTCTGTTCCAGGATACAGATGTCATTGTGTGGGATGTCATCAATGAGAGTGGCATGTACCGGCTGAGAGGACACAAGGATGCTGTCACTCAAGCCCTTTTCTTGAAGGAGAAGAACCTACTGGTCACCAGGTGAGCCAGAAAAAGTGAGTGGTCTGAGTGTCTTTATTTGCAGTTTGTACATCCCAGGTGCTACTGCCATTTACATTTTCCTTCTTGGCTGGTATGTCCGACCCACCAGCGCCTGAGATTTTGTCCTGCACAGGGATTTCTTAAGTCTGGTGCTTGGGTCCAGCTAGAGTCTTAGAATTGCTTTGGTTGGGAGCAACCTGTAAGATCATTGAGTCCAGCCATTACCTATCTCTGCCAAGGCTTCTGCTAACCCTTCTCCCTCAGCATCTCTGCACCTTTGAAACACCTGGGGATTCAGCCACATCCCTGGGGAGGCTGTGGCAGCATTTGAGAACCATTTCAGTGAAGAAGTTTCTTCTAACATCCAACCTAACCCTCCTCTGGTACAACTCGAGGCCATTTTCCCTCATCCTGTCACTTCATAAAATCAACCAGGTTGGAAGAGACATCCAAGATCATGCAGTCCAACCTAGGACTGCCAACAAGGCAGAATAGAGGGGAGGAGGAGAACCTCCCTGGACTTGCTGGACACTTTTCTTGATGCACCCCAGATCATCCAGTCCAACCTATCTGCTAGAGCAGGATCACCTAGAGGAACACCTGGGGAAGTCACAGGCTCACAGGATGTCAGGGGTTGGAAGGGACCCCAGGAGAGCATCCAGTCCAAGCCCCTGCCAGAGCAGGACAATCCTATCTAACACAGAGCACACAGGAGCACATCCAGACAGCCAGTGTCTGAGCAGCTGCTCTGTGATAATGTGGTGGTGTGGTTTAGATTGTTTTGTTTGGTAAGTGTGCAAGGCTCTGGTGGTTTTTCCTCATGTCTTAACCTTTTCATTTTTCTTAAAGTGGCAAAGACACCTTGGTGAAATGGTGGGACCTGAACACCCAGCACTGCTTCAAAACTCTAGTTGGACACCGTACTGAGGTAAAGAGATGTATGAGGAGCTGATGGGGTGGAGGGACTATGGATTGTCATGGCTGACTCTGCTTTTCCCTGCAACTCCTGCTCTCAGGAATTGTAAACAGGCATTGGGATATATTTTGCTTGTTGTTAGGCTTTAGGAGTGAGCAAGTAGGAAACTTCCAAACTTTCCAGGAGCTGTCAGCAACATGCAGTGGGTGACAACTGCCATACAAATGTTCCTGGAAAAGGTCCTGGCTAAATCTGATCTCTTCCTGGTTGCCATTTAAATAAATCGTAAAATCTTGGGCTGGGTGAGCTTGGAGCTCTCTGCCAACCTAGCACCCAGCCCTGGCCAACCAACCAGACCATGGCACTAAGTGCCCCAGCCAGGCTTGGCATCAACACCTCCAGCCACAGACACTCCACCACTTCCCTGGGCAGCCCATTCCAATGCAAATCACTCTCTCTGCCAGCAACTTGCTGTCTACAACTACCTGAGGGGAGGTTGTGGCCAGGAGGAGGTTGCTCTCTTCTCTCAGGTGGCCAGCACCAGAACGAGAGGACACAGCCTCAAGCTGCACCAGGGGAGATTTAGGCTGGAGGTGAGGAGAAAGTTCTTCACTGAGAGAGTCATTGGACACTGGAATGGGCTGCCCGGGGAGGTGGTGGAGTCACCGTCCCTGGGGCTGTTCAAGGCAGGATTGGACGTGGCACTTGGTGCCATGGTCTAGCCTTGAGCTCTGTGGTAAAGGGTTGGACTTGATGATCTATGAGGTCTCTTCCAACCTTGGTGATACTGTGATACTGTGTGAACTTCCTCCTAACATCCAGCCTAGACCTCCCCTGGCACAACTTGAGACTGTCTCCCCTTGTTCTGTTGCTGGGTGCCTGGCAGCAGAGCCCAACCCCACCTGACTACAGCCTCCCTGCAGGCAGCTGCAGCCAGCAATGAGCTCTGCCCTGAGCCTCCTCTTCTCCAGGCTGCACAGCCCAAGCTCCCTCAGCCTCTCCTCACAGGGCTCTGCTCCAGGCCCCTCCCCAGCCTTGCTGCCCTTCTCCAAACACCTTCCAGCACCTCAACATCTCTCTGCAACTCAGCAGTCCAGAACTGGACACAGCACTCCAGGTGTGGTCTGAGCAGTGCTGAGCACAGGAGCAGAAGAACCTCCCTTGTCCTGCTGCCCACACTGCTCCTGAGCCAGCCCGGGATGCCACTGGCTCTGCTGCCTACCTGGGCACACTGCTGGCTCATCTTCAGCTACTCTGCCGTTGGTATGATAGTTAAAGGAGCTGTAAGCTAATTCTTCACGTTGTGTCTTTGGACAGGTTTGGGGGATGGCTTTGGTATCTGAAGAGAAGCGTCTGATCACTGGGAGTGCTGACAGTGAGCTGAGGGCCTGGGATATTACTTACATCCAGGAGGTAAGGTATTCCCTCTCTGACCCTTCACAGCCTTGTCTTTGAACTAAGGTGGGACTGGCATGTGTTTAGATCTAACCAATGTTGTGGAAACAGCCAAAGCAGTGTCTTTGCTGTTTGAGAGATCCAGAAACTGCTCTTGGGTAATCTTGGCTGTTCTGTGTGTTGTGAGCTTCCAGGTGAAGTTGTGAGTACTTCCTGAACAGTATTTCCAGAGTGTGTCACATCTCTCTGCCTTCTGGCTTAGAGCTAGACAAGACAGTCTTAGCAGTAAATGATGAATGATCTCTTACAACCAGATGTCACCTGTGATTCTGTGATAAGCAGGGGAGGACACAGCTTTTGGTGTCTGGAGGCATGCTATAGGCCACTCCTTTGTTGCAGTGTTTGCTAACCACTTGTTCCTCCAGGGAAATGAAGTGTGAGGCAAAACCCCAAACACTTAGGTTTGGTTTTTATGTGTCTGTGAATAGGTAAAAGACCCTGATGAGCCAGAATCAAAGAAAAGCAAAGGGGTTTCACCTGGAGCAGAAGAAAACACCGAAGAGGATGAGACCCTAGAGTTGGATGAGCATCCTGAGGATGTAAGCTCAGTTTTCCACACTGCCTGTGGCATGGTGTCTCTAACCCTATTGGCATGGTGTCTCTAACCCCACTGGCATGGTGCTGCTCCAGAGTTGCTCACACGCTGCTGCTCTCTAGTGGATTTATCCTCTGAGTGTCATAGTTAGCCTCTTAGGGAAACCATGGCGATTCCTGTCTTGCTTTGTAGCACTCTCCTCAGCAGCAGTTGCTACCTCCTCTACCTGCAAAACATTAGCAGAAGTCTGTGTGCTAAACCAACTTCTATTCTCAGTGGAAAGCGTTTTCTTTGCCTTCTTTTTGGGGAGGACAATCCCACTCTCAAACTTGACAGTGCTAGCAGAGCTCTTCCATTAAACAGCATGGGAATAAAATAGTTGGGTGGAAAGCTCCTGAGTTCAGAGCAGCAACATAATGCAGTACAGTATGAGATCCTGTTGCAGAAAGCCATTCCCACTCGTGCCTCTGGTGGAGACTTAACTGAATCTGCTTTCTGGTGAAACTTTGTGGGGTCCTGCTCAGATTTCTAACCTACCCTATGTAGTTATGGCAGGTACCTGACCTTGTTAAGTACTTTTCCAACTTCATCTCCAGAAAAGTCAGTAAATCAGCAACTCAGGTGTAGGATTTGGCTTAACCATAAAATGAGTTGTTGGTTGGAGATAGAACTTGTATTGGAGCCCCAAGCAAGTGCCACCAGGTCTTGCATCCCTTCTCAAATTCTCAAGCTCTGGAACCTGCTTTTCCATATACACTTCTGCTTTGGAGCTTCTCTCCCTTCAACCACACGTTTAAGAGTCTTTGTTCTCATCTTCTTTGCTATTTCTGAGAGAGGAGCTGAGCTCTGCTGTCTTTGCAGCATAAAAGTTCAGCTGTCTCTTAAATGACTGTGGTTTGCCAGTAAAGTTATTCTTTCACTGTCAGTGCTTATTTCCCCTAAAATAAACCAAACCAGACCTCCCTGAAGGGAGGCTGTGGCCAGGTGGGGTTGGGCTCTGCTGCCAGGCAAGCAGCAACAGAACAAGGGGACACAGCCTCAAGTTGTGCCAGGGCAGGTCTGGGCTGGATGTTAGGAGGAAGTTGTTGTCAGAGAGAGTGATTGGCATTAGAATGGGCTGCCCAGGGAGGTGGTGGAGTGGCTGTGGCTGGAGGTGTTGAAGCCAAGCCTGGCTGGGGCACTTAGTGCCATGGTCTGGTTGCTTGGGCAGGGCTGGGTGCTAGGTTGGGCTGGCTGAGCTTGAAGGTCTCTTCCAACCTGCTTGATTCTATGATCTTGTAGGTTTATTTCTCCTTTTGTTTTTCCTTGCTAGCAGGTTTCTGAGTTTGCTTGAGAAGATGAGCTTTCAGATCACAATTGTTCATTCTTTCCCCACAGCGCCTGGTGAAGTGCAGCAGGGCTGGATCCATCCTGCGGGAAGGCAGAGACCGAGTAGTGACTCTTGCCACAGACCCGACGGGCAAGATCTTGGCCTGCCATGTATGTAATGGGGGGCTCTGCTCTGCAGCTGTAGAAGAGGCTCTTCAAGAGATTGTATGATTTCTGCAAGGGCCAGCCTGGGCTTTGCATGCCTTTGATTTTGTTTGCTCTGCCTCTAGGGAACAGATGCTGTTCTGGAAGTGTTCTCTGTCCTTTCTGAAGAGGAAGTTCAAAAGAAATTGGAAAAGAAAATGAAGAAAGCAAAGAAAAAAGCCAAGTAAGCAGTCTCTTGGATGGATCTGGGTGCTGCCTGCGTCCAGAGAGCTGCTAGAAAAGCCCCTCAGCAGGATGACATGGTGGTACAACTGCAAACTACTGATCATGCTGTCTGTGTTTTGGGCTTACTGTTCCTGCGCATCAGGTAGTGACAGGACTGGGGGGAATGGAGCAGAGCTGGAGATGGGTTGGTTCAGACTGGACGTGAGGAGGAAGTTGCTGAGCATGAGAGTGGTGAGAGGCTGGAGTGGGTTGCCCAGGGAGGTGGTTGAGGCCCCCTGGCTGGAGGTGTTTGAGGCCAGGCTGGCTGAGGCTGTGTGCAGCCTGCTCTAGGGTAGGGTGTCCCTGGGCATGGCAGGGGGTTGGAACTGGCTGCTCCTTGTGGTCCCTTCCAGCCCTGACTGATTCTGTGATCCTTGATCTTTGTCTGAGCAACACTTGCTCCTGAGGACTAAGGAGATGCCTTCCTTTCTGAGTTTTTGCCCTGCAAGAAAAGGTAATCTATGGCAAGGAGTGAACATAAAGTGGATGTTTAGCTATCTGACATTCACACTGCTTGGAGCATCAAATAAATTCATGCTAGGACATGCAGGAATGAGAGCTTCATCGAAGAAGTCAGAGTGACTCTGGTTACCTCCTCTCCTCTTTTACCACAGACAGAAATACAGGCAAGAGCTTTCTCAATATTTACTTCATGTTGAGTGGATTTCTGGGTATCTTGGGTCTTACCAAGAGCCTCATAGCAGCCCCTAGGGAGAGATCTCAGTCCAGGATAGAAACTGAAGCACAGGTCATGTAAATCTGGAGATACTTTTGGCAGTGGTTAAGGACTTCTTTTGGGTGACAGGAGATGAGCAAAAGCTGAACTGCCTGTCAAACACTTCTTTCTACTGTCAGTTCTGTATCCATCTTTCTAGCATGCCTCTTTCAGGTGCTTTGGCTCCAGAAGAGGTTTCCTTCTGTAGGACAGTTGTTGTGTTTGGCAGTTTGTGTAAGAGGATGAACTTCACTGTCTCACTCTGTTCTTAAATGTCGTTAGCACTGATGAATAAAGGGTGCTTGTTTTCAGCAGGCTAAGTGGTTTCAAAATGCTGTTCTCTGTGCTAGCTGTGTTGAGTTTTTTTGACTGTCTTCCATTATCTGACGTTTCTAGACAGAACTCTGAAGAGGAGCCTGAAAAGAGTGTGGAGCTGAGCCTGCAGGAGGAGATTCAGCGGGTCACTAACATCAGAGCTTCTTCTAAAATCAAGTGAGTGGAGAGGCTGTTGTAGAGACTGAGCTGAGCTGATGCAGTTACCCGGGGGCAGCTGTGCAGCTCAGTGCAGGCAGGCGTGCAAGGCACTGGAGCCGGGGAGGAGCCTACCATCCTCTCAGTCCCTTCACACCTCTTGCACAAGTGGTCCCTGTACACACCTCTGTGTCTTGGAGTGCATGCCAACAGCAAGTGCACTCCATCTGTTTGATCCTGCCTGCATGTTGTGTTTATTGCCTTTGTGTGCAGCTCTGACTTCTGTCTAATCCAATAGGTCCTTTGACTTGTTTCTCTCTCCAAAAGGAGAGCTGAAGATCGTCCTGCTGCTCCAGAACAACGTCATTGAGTCATACAACCTGAACCTGTCAGCACAAGTCCTGCAGGCTGTCCGTGCATCCAAGATAACCGTTGGAGGCCACTGCAGCGATGTCAGGACCTTGGCTTTTAGCTCTGACAACATTGCCATTCTCTCAGCAGCTGCAGAGTCTGTGAAGATTTGGAACAGGTATGCAGGCTGGTTGTGTCAGCCCCCCCTGCCTCACGTGTGTCAGTGTCCCAGCACTTGGAGATGTTCTGTTCAGAGGCAATGATAAGGAAGAAGGGATGATGGAGAAATATGAAATAGTGAATGAAGGAAGAAAATGGAAAACTGTTTGACTGTTTTCCTTTTTAGGGAAACTGAGAAGCTGTAGAGCTAAAGCTATGTAGATAACTCAGAGTTTACTCTAATGCAACACAGAGGCTGAGTTTAGTGACAGGTATGGGAAACCAAATCCCTAAATGCAAAGGTCACACATGATACAGTCATAGAATCAGCAGGAACATCTCCAGAGAAGGGCAATGAAGCTGGTGAGGGGCCTGGAGCAGAGCCCTGTGAGGAGAGGCTGAGGGAGCTGGGGGTGTGCAGCCTGCAGCAGAGGAGGCTCAGGGCAGCGCTCATTGCTGTCTGCAGCTCCCTGAAGAGAGGCTGTAGCCAGGTGGGGTTGGGCTCTGCTGCCAGGCACCCAGCAACAGAATGAGGGGACACAGTCTCAAGCTGTGCCAGGGGTGGTCTAGGCTGGATGTTAGGAGGAAGTTCCTGGCAAAGAGAGTGATTGGCATTGGAATGGGCTGCCCAGGGAGGTTGTGGAGTTGTTGTCCCTGGAGGTGTTGAAGCCAAGCCTGGCTGGGGCACTTAGTGCCATGGTCTGGTTGGTTGGGCAGGGCTGGGTGCTAGGTTGGGCTGGCTGAGCTTGGAGCTCTCTTCCAATCTGGTTGATGCTGCGATTCTATGACTAGATGATCTCTGGAGGTCTCTTCCAAGCCCTACCATTCTGTGACTGTGTCACAGCAGATTGTGTGTGTGGTGAGGGTTTGGGTCTGCCTGTGTCCGCAGGACGACGCTGCAGTGCATCCGCACGATGGAGTGTGAGTACGCGCTCTGCTCGCTCTTTGTCCCCGGGGATCGGCAGGTCATCCTTGGCACCAAGGTAAATACTGTCCTTCTGCTCTGCAAATGCCAGTGAGGTGTCAAACCCTCTCTGACTTCAGCTTCTGTTCTATTCCTAGACTCTCTAGCTCTTGTGACTTGACTTGGATAGCTGGGAAGAGCTTTGGGAAGTATATGATGGAGATCCAAAGTTTGGCCATCTGTTTGTCACAGCCATCTAATAAGGCTGCCTGGGTGGTGGGTGGCAGGGGTGCTCTCCTGCTAGGAGCTGTTGTGTGTTGTGAAGGCAGAGTGTCTGATTTGTCCTCTGTGACTTCTTTCTCCACAGACTGGGAAGCTGCAGCTGTATGACCTGGCATCCGGGAGTCTGATGGAGACACTGGATGCTCATGATGGAGCAGTGTGGTCTATTGCTCTTTCTCCAGACCAGGTAACTCAGCCACCCTTCTGAGTATCACCTGCTGCACATCTTTTCACGTAGCTCCTTCCTGTAGTGCTGTTTGCACTACTGAAGGGAGTGTGAGATCTCTTCATTCTGGGAGATGGAGGATGCAGCTGATGGTGTCTAAGAACTTTAGCTGTGGGTATGCACGCAGCTTTGTGACTTGTCTTCTAGTTGAGTCGCTGTCCCTGGCAGTGTTGCAGCCAAGCCTGACTGGGGCACTTAGTGCCATGGTCTGGTTGATTGGCCAGGGCTGGGTGCTAGGTTGGGCTGGATGAGCTTGGAGCTCTTTTCCAACCTGCTTAATTCTGTGATTTCGAATACCTCCTTGTGTGTTGCTGGTTCCTTGCTCTCCCCCTTCTCTGGCTCCACAGTAATTGTGTTTTCTGGTTTTCCCTGCAGCGTGGCTTTGTGACAGGAGGTGCTGATAAATGTGTCAAGTTCTGGGAGTTTGAGCTTGTGAAGGATGAGAGCAGTGTACAGAAGAGGTGAGGAAAGAATCTTTCTAGGGCACATTCAGCTTCACTCTTGCTCAAGTCATACTGAGGAATGAAAATTACACAATTAGAGAATTTTTTAGGTTGCCAAAGCCCTTCAAGATCCTTGAGTCCAGTCATGAGTTTCACACTGCAAGTCCTTGACTAACCCAAATACCTCAGCACAGCATCTCATCACCGTGAGTGGCGATGGTTGGAAAGGACTGCCAGGAGATGCTGTGTTAGAATTGACTTGCTTGCCCAGGGTGCAGTGTGGGAGCTGTGTTCATGCCTCTTCCCAGCTGGTTTGTGTGGGTAACAGTGGGGTTTTGCCTCTTCTGGTCGCAGGCTCTCCATGAGGCAGGTGCGCATCTTGCAGCTGGATGAAGATGTTCTCTGCGTTCGGTACAGCCCCAGCCAGAAGCTGCTGGCTGTCTCCTTACTGGACTGCACAGTGAAGGTCTTCTACGTTGACACACTCAAGGTGTGTGGCCACATGGGCTGTGAGGCCACAAGCAGTGGGAGCTCCAGAATATGTAGGAAGAGTGTTGCAGAAGAGTTGTAGGAATCAAAGGAAGACCAAACATTCCACTTCAGATACCTCTAGATGCCTTTCTGCTAGAAAGGCTGTCAGAGCCATGGCTGGCCTGCATGGGGAAGGAGATGCATTTTCCACCAGGACAGTGCTGGGAAGCTTCAGGCGGCACAGTTCACTCAACTCAGAGCACAGGCACAGGCTGCCCAGAGAGGCTGTGGGGTCTCCTTCTGTGGAGCCTTTCCAGGCCTGTCTGGATGTGTTCCTCTGTGCTCTGTGTTAGATAGGATTGTCCTGCTCTGGCAGGGGGTTGGACTGGATGATCTCCTTGGGTCCCTTCCAACCCCTGACATCCTGTGAGCCTGTGAACTCTGTTGGCATGATGGTACTGCAGCGCTGTGAGGCACTGTAAGGCTGGGGATGGTACAGGCTGGTTGGCTGTGTAGGCTGGATGTTAGGAGGAAGTTGTTGGCAGAGAGAGTGATTGGCATTGGAATGGGCTGCCCAGGGAGGTGGTGGAGTCTCTGTGGCTGGAGGTGTTGAAGCCAAGCCTGGCTGGGGCACTTAGTGCCATGGTCTGGTTGCTTGGGCAGGGCTGGGTGCTAGGTTGGACTGGTTGAGCTTGGAGCTCTCTTCCAACCTGCTTGATTCTGTTATTCTATGGGTGTGTCACACTTGGCATTAAATAAGGCATGTCAGAGGCAAAGCTTGAGGGGGAAACATCTTCCTTGTGAGCGGTGTGTGGTGGGTTTGTGAGCTGTGTGCTAGCTCGTGAATGCTGGGGAGTGACAGAAGACAGACCAGCAACCACATGTGAGGAGAAAGAGATAAACTCTGAGGAGTGGTGATTAGCACCACTTAGCTCATCTTGCTTGGATACTCTCACACTTCTCTCAGGGTGGAGAGCTGGGTAGATGTGAACCTCATGAAGTTCAAGAAGACCAAATGTTGAGTCCTGTACCTGGGGTGAAATAACCCCCTGCAGCAGTACAGATTAGGGGCTGACCTGCTGGAAAGCAGCTCTGCAGAGAAGGACCTGGTAGTCCTGGTGGACAGCAGTGAGCCAGCAATGTGCTTTTGTGTCCAAGGCAGCCAACGCTCTTCTGGGGATGCGTTAAGAAGAATGTGGTGAGCGGGTCAAGGGAGGTTCTCCTTCCTCACCAGAGCAGAGTAGAGAGGCCACACCTGGAGTACTCTGTCCAGTTCTGGATGCTAGGTCCCTTCCAACCCCTACCATCCTTTGTGTTTCTGTGTGATTGTGGCCCTGCTGCTAACAGTGTTGAGGGTAAGAGTGGAAGTTGGGCAGTGACAGAAAAAGCCCCTGAAGCAGAGCAGGGCTAGCCTGGAGCTTGAGTTTTTCTTGTCTCTCTACCCAGCATATCTAACTGAGATGTTGTTGTTCTGCTTCAGTTTTTCCTCTCCCTGTATGGACACAAGCTGCCAGTGCTGTGTATGGACATCTCCTACGTAAGTAGTAGTATGGCTGTGTGTTAGGTGGGACTGTGGTGACACAGATGACTGAGAACCTCTGTGGGCAGCAGGGCCTCTAAGATAATGATTTCTTGTCACCTCCGTGCTCCTGACTTAGCAGTTTTTTGATGGGGGGCAGCAGAAGCCCCTCCATAGCCCACAGCCATGTGCTCACTGGGAGGGACCATGGAGTAGCAGTCGTCATAGAATTGCCCAAGACACTTTGTGAGCAAGTGGAAATCAAAACGCTGTGGTGGTGCCACACACTGTCCAGAGAGGAACAGCCTGCCCTGCTAAAGGCACAGCTGTGAGAGAGGAGCCTCAGTTCTTCATTAATGAGAGCAGAGAGCAGGTGCTGAGGTGGAGCAGCCTCTTCATGCCTCTTCATTCTTGGGCTGCCTTTTGCTCTGGGGTGTCTGTGGAACAAGGCCAATGGGAAGCCAGATCAAGATACATTTATGGTCTTAAATGCCTGCAGAGGTTCATCAGAGAGGCAGAGTGCTGTCAGTGAGTTGTGCTGATACCATAAGCTTGATCCACTTCATTCAGATGAGGTGGAGGAGTCAGGAGGGTGTGTTTCAGGAGCCATGTGTGTGTCTACTCAATGCTGCTTAGTCCCTGGTTCAGCAGCAGTTCCTTTTGGGGCTGCTAGCCAGCTGCCCATGCTCTCCTCTCCTTGTTGCTCTGTAGGATGGGACTCTAATTGCAACTGGCTCTGCTGACAGGAATGTGAAGATTTGGGGCTTGGATTTTGGGGACTGTCACCGCTCTCTCTTCGCCCACGATGACAGGTCAGTCAAATCCTACAGCGTCTCTGCGCTGGGAGCTGACTTACTGCCAGGGTTGTGGTCCAGCAATAACAATTTTGTCCAGCATAGAGTGAGGAGAGGTCTGCAGCATTCCCCAAGTGAGTTAACTGGAGCCTTTTTCCCTTCCAGTGTGATGTATCTGCAGTTTGTGGCAAAATCCCATCTCTTCTTCACAGCTGGGAAGGACAGCAAGATAAAGCAGTGGGATGCAGATAAATTTGAGCACATCCAGACCCTGGAGGTAGGAGGTTTTGGAGCTGTGAAACGAAGCATTATCCCAGAATGGGCAGCATGTCCCTCAGGGGCTGGGAGCTGTTCACAGCTTTTCTCCCCTGTCTGTCATACAGGGGCATCACAAGGAAGTGTGGTGTTTGGCACTCAGTCCCAATGGAGACTACCTGGTGTCCTCGTCCCATGACAAGTCCCTGCGCCTCTGGGAAAGGACGAGGGAGCCACTTATTTTGGAAGAGGAGAGGGAGATGGTGAGAGCCACATCTTTGCTGCCAAAGACAACTGCCAGAACTGTTTTCTCAGCAGCAGGCATTTTCCACTGTGGAACAGTCTGGCTCCACACTTGGCAGACTTGCTGAGCACTAACTGCAGCTTGGCACTGAGGTCCTCAAGGTAGACTGGTGTCTTTTGCATGATGGGACTGGTGCCCTGTGTCTGGAAGCACCTCTGCAGATGTTGCAAGTGCTTTGGCTGTCTGTACTGCACTGCAGATGCCTGAACAAACTCCTCCCTGCTTTGCTTCTCTCTTGCTTCCCAGACTGTCCCCTACAGCTGTGTTTTTGCACAGATCTGTTGGCTACAGTCTTTGACCTTCTCTTACTCTGCTTGCAATGCAAGTGTGCTTTGGAGGCAGCTCAGCAGGTGGTGGTGTGAAGTGGTGGAGAGCACTGCTTCTGTTCAATGAATTTCTTCTTGATTTCCCTTTCTGCAACTGCAAAAGGTCCATTCTATCTCAGTAGCTCAGGGATGCTGGAAGAAGCTCCTTCCTACTCCATTTGAGCCTCTATTGTGAGGAATCACACTCACGTGAGGACTTCAAGACGAAGGTGTTTCTGGTCCAACCACTTGCTCACTGCAGGATAACTTTAAAGCTGTACCAGGCTGCTCATGGACTTGTCTTCACACATGACAGTCTCCAAGGAAGGAGCTCTTCCAGGCTGCCTGAACTGAACCAGTGCTGAACTACTGCTGGGACTGGCAGACATATTTGTCTCCTATCCAATTGGAAATTCCCTTGGAACAACTTCTAACTCTTGCCTTTTCACTGTCCCTCAAAGGAATCTGTCTCTCCTCTTAAAGTGTTTTTGATACTACAGTGGGGGAAGGACGTAGAAATGTGCAGAAGGATGAGATTGAACAAGGCCAAGTGCAGGGTTCTGCACTTTGGCCACAACAACCCCAAACAGCACTACAGGCTGGGGCCAGAGTGGCTGAGAGCAGCCAGGCAGAGAGGGAGCTGGGGGTGCTGGGAGAGAGGAGCTGAAGATGAGGCAGCAGTGCCCAGGTGGGCAGCAGAGCCAATGGCATCCTGGGCTGGCTCAGGCCACCTCAGGGAGGTGGTAGAGTCACCGTCCCTGGAAGTGTTGAAGCCAAGCCTGGCTGGGGCACTTAGTGCCGTGGTCTGGTTGGTTGGGCAGGGCTGGGTGCTAGGTTGGGCTGGCTGAGCTTGGAGCTCTCTGCCAACCTGGCTGATTCTATGAAATCTGCAATAAACTGGGAAGGATTTTTTTTATCTTAGCCTGTTTGCAGAGAACTCAGGTGACCTATAGACAGGATCTTGCTGCCCAGTGATTAGTGTGCCAGGAATGAAGGTGGTAAAAGCACAGATAGAGACAGCTCCTTTCCCAGGTACCAGTGTGTTTTGGGTCAGGTGGGCATGGATACACCAGCAGTGAATTACACATTACTGGGCTCCTATCCATATGAGAGACACTGGGCAGGAGGCTCTTTGCTCTTGTACTCTAAGACAGCCCTGAAACTTTGCCAGGCTTGTTTCTTCTGTGATCTGTGCCAAAGTGGAAGGTCTGTTGCTGAGTTGCTGTTTTCCCTACCTCAGCTTGGAGGGCTGCCTAAGGGTTATCTCTGCATCCAGAGCAGGGACCTTGATTTGTCTGGGAGATTGCAGAGTTCTCTGTGGGCTTGGGGCCAGGAACAAGTGGACATTTTGCACTGGCATTGCTGATCTCTGCTGATTTGTCCTGGTTTTGCAATGGGCTGCATGAAGATGCAGACTCCTTTGTGCTTGCCTGGTCTGGAAAGGACTTGTACCCTTGCTTGCTTCCTGCTCTCCTGTGCCAACATGTTGTGTTCTCTTCCCCACTGTAGCAACGAGAAGCTGAATACGAGGAGAGCGTGGCAAAGGAGGAACAGCCTGTGGTGAGCTGCACCATCTGAGTGTCTGACTGTACAAAATCTGAACAACTCTTTCTGTGAGAGGCATAGAAGAGATGTCACAGTGGGCTGACAGTTTCCCTGCTTTGGGGAGGTGCTGCTGCAGCTGTGGTTGCCAAGTGATGCAGTTAGTCAAACACAGTAGCTGTGACAGTGAAACTTTGCTGTGCTGTTGCCCTTCCTATCTCCCCAGTTCAGGTCCACGGCAGCAGTGTACCAAAGTTGGACTGCCTTCTGACAGCTGCTTCAAGTCCCTGTAGTCAGGATGGGTGGGGAAACCTGATCAGTCTTGCTCAAATGCTAGGGATATGTGTTGCTGATTGTGTCTCTGGCAGAACAAGAGCTGTGTTTGGAGCTCACTGTTAGCGTGGTGCCTCTGTCCTGAGGAAGAGCTGTGTGCTCTGGAAATCCAGTGTTTCTCCAGATAAATGCCCAGCCTAGGGAATGGGGTTGGTGCTTTTCTTAGTATGGGCTGGGGCAGGATGCAGGGGGAGCCTGTGCATGTCAGCTGCAGAAGCTGCTAACTGTTTTGTAGGTGGCTGGAGAGACGCAAGGAGAGACAGGGCTGGCAGGAAGGAAGACCATTGAAACCATCAAAGCGGTAAGACTGCATGGGTCTGCCAGCATGACTTTGTGCCTTACCAGTCTCTCAAGGGGAAGGAGCTGGCACAGGCTCACAGCATCACTCTGAAGAGGACTAACCTGTGCAGTAAGGGCACAGTGCCTTGTCCTGCTCGTGACACCTGCTCCAGGTGTGAGGTTCCTCCAGCTGCAGTTTCTGTCTATCACATGTGGGACAGAGGGGGCAGCCCTTGCCCTTTGGAGTTTGCAGCCCACAGGAGCACAAAGCATCCAGGGTGTTCTCTAAGTGCCTCTCTGAAGGACATCTGTGAAAGGTGGCAATGGATCACAGTGCCTGAGGCAGGAGGTGTAGCAAAAAGGTGTGGGAATGAGTAATGTCATGGCGGCAGACACCAGCGCTACGGGCTGGGGGCAGAGTGGCTGAGAGCAGCCAGGAAGAAAGGGAGCTGGGGGTGCTGGGAGAGAGGAGCTGAACAGGAGCCAGCAGTGTGCCCAGGTGGGCAGCAGAGCCAATGGCATCCTGAGCTGGCTCAGGAGCAGTGTGGGCAGCAGGACAAGGGAGGTTTTTCTGCCCCTGTGCTCAGCACTGCTCAGGCCACACCTTGAGTACTGTGTCCAGTGCTGGGCTCCTCCATTGCAGAGATGTTGAGGTGCTGGAAGGTGTCCAGAGAAGGGTAGCAAGGCTGGGGAGGGGCCTGGAACACAGCCCTGTGAGGAGAGGCTGAGCTGTGTCTGCTTTCACTGATGTGCTGTTCTTGTTCTGCACAGGCTGAGCGCATCATGGAAGCTATTGAGCTGTACAGAGAGGAGACAGCAAAACTGAAGGAACATGAGGCCATATGCAAAGCTGCAGGAAAAGAGGTAACAGACCAACCTAGGGTAGGGTGTCCCTGCCCATGGCAGGGGAGTTGGAACTAGATGATCCTTGTGGTCCCTTCCAACCCTGACTGATTCTGTGATTGTATGACTTAGGAATATACTAATCCCAGGATGTGCTGGGTGTATCCTCCTAGCTCAGGTGTGAAGGCTCAGCAAGCAGATAGAACAGTGACAGCTAGAAATAGCAGAGATATGCTGAGATCTTTTGGAGACCAAAAATGGCACTGTGCTCTGGGACATGGTTGGTGGCTGTGTTCTTTCCAGCCATCTTCATGTTTAAGTCACCGTTTCTGTGCCTGTGGGAGCATGCTGCTCCAAAATCATCCCAAAGCCTCTTCTTTGCTGTCATCTCAACGCTCCCTGCTAAAGCTGGACTGTGATGTAAATGGGAGAAGTGGCAGCTAAGAAGAGGAAGAAAATTCATACATGTTTGGGTTAGTCACAGAAATCTGAGGTTGTTCAATATGTTTATTGATGATCTGGAGCAGGGGATTGAGTCAAGCATCAGTAAGTTTGCAGATGACACCAAGATAGGAGCAGCTGTGGAGCTGTTGGAGGGTAGGAGAGCCCTGCAGAGGGACCTGGCCAGGCTGCATGGGTGGGCAGAGGCCAATGGGATGAGACTGAACAAGGCCAAGTGCAGGGTTCTGCACTTTGGCCACAACAACCCCAAGCAGCTGGGGACAGAGCAGCTGAGAGCAGCCAGGCAGAGAGGGACCTGGGGGAGCTGGTAGAGAGTAGCTGAACAGGAGCCAGCAGTGCCCAGGTGAGCCAGTGGCATCCTGGGCTGGCTCAGGAGCAGTGTGGGCAGCAGGACAAGGGAGGTTCTTCTGCCCCTGTGCTCAGCACTGCTCAGGCCACCCCTTCAGTACCGTGTCCAGTTCTGGGCTCCTCCATTCCAGAGAGATGTTGAAGTGCTGGAAGGTGTCCAGAGAAGGGCAGCAAGGCTGGGGAGGGGCCTGGAGCACAGCCCTGTGAGGAGAGGCTGAGGGAGCTGGGGGTGTGCAGCCTGCAGCAGAGGAGGCTCAGGGCAGAGCTCATTGCTGCCTGCAGCTGCCTGCAGGGAGGCTGTAGCCAGGTGGGGTTGGGCTCTGCTGCCAGGCAACAAGCAGCAGAACAAGGGGACACAGCCTCAAGCTGTGCCAGGGGAGGTCTAGGCTGCATGTTAGGAGGAAGTTGTTGTCAGAGAGTGATTGGCATTGGAATGGGCTGCCCAGGGAGGTGGTGGAGTCTCTGTGGCTGGAGGTGTTGAAGCCAAGCCTGGCTGGGGCACTTAGTGCCATGGTCTGGTTGGTTGGGCAGGGCTGGGTGCTAGGTTGGGCTGGCTGAGCTTGGAGGTCTCATCCCACCTGCTTGGTTCTATGGCACACTGGCTGCAAATGAGGCCTTCTGGGTAGGGCAGAAGTGTGAGGGTTGCAGGAGGCCACTTGACCTCACAGTAGAGAGAGGTTCCAGCAGGCTTTCTCTGTGGATGCACATTTGTACACGCACACCTGCCTCATTCTAACCCTTCCTCTCCTCCAGGTCCCCTTCTCTGTCAATCCCATCCTCCGTGCCTGTGGCAGTCTCTCGGTAAGTGGCCGGGGGCGGCCAGGCCCCCGCGGCCGTTCTCAGCTGCGCGGCGCTGGTTGGTTTGCTGCTGTGCCAGAACACTGCACTGCTTGGGTCAGCCGAGAGCTCAGTACTGCTGCTTGTGCAGAGGGACCAGCTGGGAGCTCTGTGGGGCTCTGCTGTGGGAGAGGAGGCTGGGTTTGTTCTGGGACGGGAGGACTTGGCAGCCTGCAGCTGACTGAGGCCAAGGGAGTTCCCCTGCTACATTCAGCTTGCTTTGCTCATCCCACAAGAAGTGCTTGTGTGGTGTAACGGTGTGAAATGGACCTCAAGGCACCTGTTAGTCCTGGAAGGTTTCTTGGTAAGGAGAGCTGATGTCTTTCCTCTCTTGCAGCCTTCTGCCTACGTGCTGGAAGTTTTCAAGAAGGTCAAGTCAAGGTGAGTCCCAAGAGCCTTACTGCTGAAACTGACCATTGGACTTCTGGGCCCAGCACTGGCTGAGGGCTGGGAACAGTCTCTGGTGCTGGGTGTGGGCAGTGCTGAGAATTCTGGAGCTGCTATTCCTGACAGCCTATTTTGGAGTGTGTGTGGAACTGGGGAATGGAAGCGGTTTATTTCACGGGGAGTACTGGATGAAGCTTGTGCATGTGTGAGTTGGCTGCTTGCAGAAGCACATACATGTGCAGAGCAGCTTTGGGATGCTGAAGAGGGAGGATTTTGTGCCTGAGTTGCGTGCCTGTTCCCCATGCCAGATGTCTGCTGGCCTGGGTTGTAATCTGTGCACATGCACTGACCTGCAATGATGACTGCTTAGCACAGCTTATGTACCAGAACCTACCTTCATGGAGTTGTTTCCTGCTCGTCTTTGGCAGTGCAGGGACTGAAGCTAATGCCTCTGTCCCTTTGCTTTCTCCTCAGTGAGTTGGAGGAGGCCCTCCTGGTGCTGCCCTTCTCCTATATCCCAGACCTACTCAAACTCTTCAACGAATATATTCACCTGGGTTCAGAAGTTGAGCTCCTGTGCCGAGCTCTCCTCTTCCTGCTCAAGTGAGTTTCACCTGCACAGACAGATCTGCTAGTTTAGAAGCTGGACCTCAGGAGGGCCTCTCAGGCCTCTCTGGTCAGCAGTGGGCCCATTGCTTCCTCTGGGAGCCTCACACTGGTGCACATCTTGCCTAACTTTGTGAGTTATGTGACTGGAAGGGTCCTTGCTCCTGTGGTGTGAGTCAGGGCTTAGGGGCAGCAGAGAGCTGGAGAACACAGACTGCTGGAGCTGCAAAGGTGATGTTCCTTGCTTGTGAATGTGTGTAGCATGAGAGCAGAGTGGGGAAAATGTGGTCTTATCTCTGGGTCTGAAGCTCTTGGAAAGTGTCTTTGGGAATAACAGTGTGGTCTCTGCCACAGATAAGCAGTCTGTAACCCACAGCACATGGTTTATGGGAATGGATTGATTGGATGCAGTGTGGCACTTCTCACTGGCATGGAGTCACTCTAGAGCCTGTGCCTTCAGGGAGTGCCTCACAGAGGCCTTTGCTTGGAACCAGTGTCCTCAAGAGCAGCTTCAGAGAGCATGCCCAGATAAATCTGCCCACGTTTATTACACAGGGCTGGTCTAGAGAGGCCAAATTTAAGAAAAATACTATGTCCAGAGCGTGGAGAAACTTGGGAGAGGAGCTGTGAGGTCCCTGTAAGAGAGGAGCTGTGTGGTCCCTGTAAGAGAGAGAGAGGAGCTGTGAGGTCCCTGTAAGAGAGAGAGGGGAGCTGTGAGGTCCCTGTAAGAGAGAGAGGGGAGCTGTGAGGTCCCTGTAAGAGAGAGAGGGGAGCTGTGAGGTCCCTGTAAGAGAGAGAGAGGAGCTGTGAGGTCCCTGTAAGAGAGAGAGGGGAGCTGTGAGGTCCCTGTAAGAGAGAGAGGGGAGCTGTGAGGTCCCTGTAAGAGAGGAGCTGTGTGGTCCCTGTAAGAGAGAGAGGAGCTGTGAGGTCCCTGTAAGAGAGAGAGGAGCTGTGAGGTCCCTGTAAGAAAGAGAGAGGGGAGCTGTGAGGTCCCTGTAAGAGAGAGAGGGGAGCTGTGAGGTCCCTGTAAGAGAGAGAGAGAGGAGCTGTGAGGTCCCTGTAAGAGAGAGAGAGAGGAGCTGTGAGGTCCCTGTAAGAGAGAGAGAGAGGAGCTGTGAGGTCCCTGTAAGAGAGAGAGGGGAGCTGTGAGGTCCCTGTAAGAGAGAGAGGAGCTGTGAGGTCCCTGTAAGAAAGAGAGAGGGGAGCTGTGAGGTCCCTGTAAGAGAGAGAGGGGAGCTGTGAGGTCCCTGTAAGAGAGAGAGAGAGGAGCTGTGAGGTCCCTGTAAGAGAGAGAGAGAGGAGCTGTGAGGTCCCTGTAAGAGAGAGAGAGAGGAGCTGTGAGGTCCCTGTAAGAAAGAGAGAGAGGAGCTGTGAGGTCCCTGTAAGAGAGAGAGGGGAGCTGTGAGGTCCCTGTAAGAGAGAGAGGAGCTGTGAGGTCCCTGTAAGAAAGAGAGAGAGGAGCTGTGAGGTCCCTGTAAGAGAGAGAGGAGCTGTGAGGTCCCTGTAAGAGAGAGAGAGGAGCTGTGAGGTCCCTGTAAGAGAGAGAGGAGCTGTGAGGTCCCTGTAAGAGAGAGAGAGGAGCTGTGAGGTCCCTGTAAGAGAGAGAGAGAGGAGCTGTGAGGTCCCTGTAAGAGAGAGAAAGGAGCTGTGAGGTCCCTGTAAGAAAGAGAGAGAGGAGCTGTGAGGTCCCTGTAAGAGAGAGAGGGGAGCTGTGTGGTCCCTGTAAGAGAGAGAGAGGAGCTGTGAGGTCCCTGTAAGAGAGAGAGAGGAGCTGTGAGGTCCCTGTAAGAGAGAGAAAGGAGCTGTGAGGTCCCTGTAAGAGAGAGAGAGAGGAGCTGTGAGGTCCCTGTAAGAGAGAGAGAGAGGAGCTGTGAGGTCCCTGTAAGAGAGAGAGAGGAGCTGTGTGGTCCCTGTAAGAGAGAGAGAGGAGCTGTGTGGTCCCTGTAAGAGAGAGGAGCTGTGAGGTCCCTGTAAGAGAGAGAGAGAGGAGCTGTGAGGTCCCTGTAAGAGAGAGAGAGGAGCTGTGAGGTCCCTGTAAGAGAGAGAGAGGAGCTGTGTGGTCCCTGTAAGAGAGAGGAGCTGTGAGGTCCCTGTAAGAGAGAGAGAGAGGAGCTGTGAGGTCCCTGTAAGAGAGAGAGAGGAGCTGTGAGGTCCCTGTAAGAGAGAGAGAGGAGCTGTGAGGTCCCTGTAAGAGAGAGAGAGGAGCTGTGTGGTCCCTGTAAGAGAGAGGAGCTGTGAGGTCCCTGTAAGAGAGAGAGAGGAGCTGTGTGGTCCCTGTAAGAGAGAGGAGCTGTGAGGTCCCTGTAAGAGAGAGAGAGAGGAGCTGTGAGGTCCCTGTAAGAGAGAGAGAGGAGCTGTGAGGTCCCTGTAAGAGAGAGAGAGGAGCTGTGAGGTCCCTGTAAGAGAGAGAGAGGAGCTGTGTGGTCCCTGTAAGAGAGAGGAGCTGTGAGGTCCCTGTAAGAGAGAGAGAGGAGCTGTGTGGTCCCTGTAAGAGAGAGGAGCTGTGAGGTCCCTGTAAGAGAGAGAGAGAGGAGCTGTGAGGTCCCTGTAAGAGAGAGGAGCTGTGAGGTCCCTGTAAGAGAGAGAGAGGAGCTGTGAGGTCCCTGTAAGAGAGAGAGAGGAGCTGTGAGGTCCCTGTAAGAGCAGTGCTGCAGCCCATCCCTGCTTGGTTTGTTCCCAGGATACATTTTGGACAGATCACAAGCAACCACATGTTGGTGACAGTGATAGAAGGGCTGAAGAAAACTACCATCTCCAGAGTCAGTCAGGCCCGGGTGAGTGTTGCACCTTCCTGTTTTCCAAGACTGGGAATAATAAGGTGGGGCAGCATCTGGGAGTGTGCATTGCCTATGCTGTGCAATTGGAAGGTTTGCTGGGGCAGCCCAGGGCTCTCTGCCCTGCAACAGGCTGGAGCTGCACCCAGCAGTGTGGTGCTGGTCTGTCTCTGCAGGATGTGCTGGGATTCAACATGGCAGGGCTGCAGTACCTGAAGAGGGAGATAGAGGCCAAAGAGGAGGTGATGTTTTTTGCCGATGCTACTGAACGTTTTGAGGAGAAGAAGAGGAAGAGGAAGAAGAAAGAGAAGATGGTTCTTGCAGTGCTCTAGCTTTTGCTGCCCAAGGCCCAGAGCACCTGGGTGGCATCACATAACCTCAGTGCTGGCCAGGGAAGTGTTCTTGTAACTGAGCATCTGTGATGATGAGACTGGGACAAAGTCTGTCCCCTACTCATGTGCTGTAACCTGGCATATAACCCCAGCTCAGAATGGTTGTCACTGAACTCACCGTAGTCTGCTGCAGCTGTATGGATTGGACCACCTCTGAGGTGACTGTCCAAGGGACCTGCTTTCCTCCGGCAGAATACCTGTTGGAAATGGAGCTGATTTCTCCTACAGCAGGTACTGGCTCGCTCTAGCAGCACTGACTCCATGGGGTGAATGCAGCAGATGGAGCAGCTGGCGAGACCTGTGCCCTGTGCAGGGCAGGCAGCTGGCAAGGTTTGATGATGGTTTGACACCTGCTGGGTTGTGGAGGGCAAAGCCATGTGCTTCCTGCCAGCGTGTGCCGTGGCTCTGCAGCCACTCACATGTCACTCACAGGGAAAGCTCCATTAAAGGCACATTGCTGCACGAGGTGGCTTTGTTCATGCACTGCTGCTGTGACAGTTCTCTAGTAACTGCCTTGCTCTGTGTCTCTTCTCAAAGGGTTCTCCTTTTCCAGTGAATAAAATCTGTGGGAGCAAATGAAAGGGATGAAAGGGCCTGTGCTACTCTGGAGAGAGAGGCATGAGGCTCCTGCACTGTGCTTGCTCCAGCTTTGAGAAACTGCACTGCTGCAGTGGTGTGCTTGTCCTGTATCAGATGAAAAGCAGGGGCACAGGACAAAGCCAGCAACTCTCTGCTGCTGTTGGCAGGGTGTTAGTTTGTGCTGTGCAGTGTCTCATAAAGGCTGAGATGTTTCATAGGATCATAAACTCAGGGTTGGAAGGGACCACAAGGAGCAGCCAGTTCCAACCCCCTGCCATGGCCAGGGACACCCTACCCTAGAGCAGGCTGCACACAGCCTCAGCCAGCCTGGCCTCAAACACCTCCAGCCAGGGGGCCTCAACCACCTCCCTGGGCAACCCACTCCAGCCTCTCACCACTCTCCTGCTCAACAACTTCCTCCTCACAGCCACTCTCACTCTGCCCACCTCCAGATTTGCTCCATTCCCCCCACTCCTGCCACTCCCTCACAGCCTCAAAAGTCCCTCCCCAGATTTTTTTGTAGCCCCCTTCAGATGCTGGCAGGCCACAAGAAGGTCACCTGGGAGCCTCCTCTGCTCCAGCCTGCACAGCCCCAACTCTTTCAGTCTGTGCTCACAGCAGAGCTGCTGCAGCCTCTGAGCATCCTCCTGGCCCTGCTCTGGACATGCTCCTCAAGACCTTCTTATTTCTAGCCCCACACAGAAGGGTAAGGCCTCTGGATGGTGCTGGGACAACCTCTTTTGGTTGAACTTTATACAGTGGCACAGGTTTCCTCTTTCTCCATTTTTTCCTCTTCTTTTTCCTTCCATTTTCCCTTGGCTCTGGTCCATCCAAGCATCTTTAAGGCACTCATGACTGAGACTTTTCAGTGCATCAAGGGGAAGAGACTGAAGGGGGGATCTCAATGCTTAGCAGTATCTAAAGAGTGAGTGTCAGGAGGATGGAGCTAGGTGTTGTGTGACAGAACAAGGGGCAGTGAGCACAAAGTGGGTCCGTGTAAACAGAAGGAAAGAACTCTTCCCTTTGAGGGTGGCAGAGCACTGGAGCAGGCTGCCCAAGGAGTCTCCTTCTCCGGAGGCTTTCAGTGTGACTTACTGTAGGTGATGCTGCTCTAGCAGGCGTGGTTTGGACTAGATGATCTCCAGAGGTCCCTCCCTGCCTCTGCCACTTTGTGATTCTGTGACCAAATCAGAGCAGCAGCTGTTTCTTCACAGAATCACAGCATTTCTCAGATTGGGAAAGCCCTTCAAGCTCATGGAGTCCAATCATGAGTTCCACACTGACAAGTCCCTGACCAAACCAAACCCCTCAGCACAACATCTCATCACTGTGAATCGCTGTGGTTGGAAAGCACCACCAGGATCAGCCAGTCCAACCTGCATCCCAGCATCCTTCAGCACCAGAGCATAGCCCCAAGCACCACATCCACTCTCCCCTTACCTTCAGAGATGATGACTCCACCACCTCCCTGGGCAGCCTGTGCCAGTGCCTGACCACTTGCTCAGGAAAGAACTTCCAACATTGTGATGCAACTTGAGGCCATTTCCTCTTGTCCTATCATTAGTAATCTCACCACAGCCTCCTTTTAGGTAGTTGTAGAGTGCAATAAGGTCCCCTCTTAGCCTTCTCTTCTCCAGACTAAACACCCCCAGCTGCTCCTCATAGGTGATGTTCTCTGGCCCTCTCCCCAGCCTCGTCGCCCTTCTCTGCACCTGCTCCAGCACTTGAATCCAGGATTCCTGAAGAATCACAGCTGGTTTGGTGAAACCTGCTGCATGCTCAGTACTTAAAGATTTTTAGGTGCCTCAACACAGGTCCAAGAAACCTAACCCCTTCTCAAAAGGAAATAAACCTGAGTGGACCCTTCCTCACTGCTGAATGCAGAGAATTGGCTGTTGGTGCTGAATGGCATCCATCTGTTTGCATTTCAGACCCCCAGCTCATGAGGCTGTGCAGTTTATGGACCATGGTTTCCATCAGGAGGAGGCAAGGTGAAGTATTTATTCCCGTCAATCTGGTTAAAGAAAAGGTCTACACTAGGGACATTTCCACCCTTTCAGACTAAAATTCAGCTATTTCAGTACTACTGATCATGGTCCTCTTCCAGGGACTCTGTAGTGAAAAAGGAGAGAAAATTGACACGAAAGAGAAGAAAACAAACAAAAATTAAAACCAAAAGAAAAAAAAAACAAAACAACAACAACAACAACAACAACAAACCAACCAAAAAAAAAACACCCAAAGAAAACCCCAAAGCAAAGCCAACCAAACCCCAACTCTGCCTTGGTGGAGCTCTAACAGGGCTCTCTGGTCAGCAGAGAACCTCTTAGTTCCAACATGAGGAGTTCAAAGGAACCAATTTTGTGCCAGTCAAGTGCATTGATTTCATAAATGGAGTGGTGTAAGGATGCACTCTGGACAGCCCTAGTGCAGATGCAGCAGTCAGAGGTGCCTGCTTCTCTGCAGGGTTTCTTGTTGCTTTCCTTTTTCTCCAAAGGGAAAGAAGTGAGAATCTGATGGGATTTCTCTGTCCTGCTTTTAACTCAGCTGGCAGCAGAGCCCTGGCAGTCTGCTCACAACAGAGGGGTTTCTGCTTCCCCACCCCTGGTTTAAAGAGAAATTTCCAACAAGGCTTTCCTGCTGGCAGTGAAGACATCCACTCTGCACAGGCTGGTTCAAGGTGACAGCCTCGGGCTGTGTGAGCCAGCACGGCAGAGTGCTGTGTGTGCTCAGACTTGGCACCTAAAGCTTGCCCTGTCTACCTGCAGCATTCTTGTCATGACTTGCTGCCAGTGTCGAAGGGTCAGCAGGAAGACTTGGTTTTAACAAGTGAACAGTGCTAAGGAGAGGCTGACTTAGGGTTTAGCTGCAGTAAACCCAGCTCTGTTGAGCCTCCTGGCAACAGGACTTGTTCAAGGTGGACACATTAAGTGGAGGCTTTGGGACAGTGTGGTGGCAGACTTGATGGGGCAAACATGGCCTCATCCACGTTGGCTTCCCCAGACGTGTTCCCCTGCTCCTCCTGTGCTGGGGGAGCCAACCGCAGGAGGGGAGGGCACAAGCTCTGGCTTCAGCTAACATGGCCTGGCAAAGTGCCATTCTGATTGACTAATCTATGTCCAATGCCCCACTGATAAAAGGGACAAGCAGGTAGCACAGGGCTGCTGCTGCTGCCTCATTTTGCATCCTGAATCTGCCTGGAGAGCTTACCAGGATCAGGCTCCAAATGCCTGCAGAGCCAGTGTGACACTGTGCTGAGACTGCACACTGCATCACAGCCTGCCTGCACCTGAACGTCTCCTGCTGGGACTAGAAGTGCTGGAGATACACAGACTGTACACAGATTGTCCAGAGCAGCCAGGACACAAGCTCAGAGACTGTTTGCCTCCTTTCCCTGGAAGCCTGGAAAGGATCAAGTCCCAGAGACCAACAAGACAGAGCTCCCTGAAAGTGTTTGGGTACTCTCTGATCTATACTTGGTGAGTAAACACTTAAAAGCCTCTCCCAGGATAATATTTGCTTTGGCCATTTTAAGAAGTAAGTGATGTAGTTTTGCCTGTGCCCTGCCTGTAGGAATTTCCAACCTGTGCATAAGTTTCCTGTCCATAAACAGTTTGCATAGGCATTAACAACCATCACCTGGCTATGAGAATGAACACAGGTTATTAGCTCTGCATCACCCCCCAGACAGGAGCAGCTGCCATCCGTGCCCCTCTGGCAGCGAGCCCTCTTGTTAACAGCCTGCACTCCCTCGCTGTCCGTGCCACGGCTGCGACGTGCGAGGGGCAGCAGCGTGCGGGGTCTGCTGATGTGGCTCCGAAGCCCAAGGAAGTGAAGCAGCGCAGCTGTAGCTGCCTTTGCAGCTGGGCTCGCCGCAGCCGCTACTTACCTTAGACAGACAGCTTCCCGGGGAGCGCGACCCGCAGCCGTGGCCTGGCGCTGGCAGCAAGTGCCCGGACTGCGGCTGCCATCCCGCCCTGGGGGTACCCTTCAGGGCGGCACTCGTAGAGGCCCCTGGCTAGCACTGGTGGAATAGCATGTTAAGGATCTAACCATTCCTGCAGGGCTGTGCACCCAGACTCATGGGCGTGGAGGCTGGGATCAATTCTGGGAATGAGGCTGTGAAGCAACTTGAATCTGGACTACTGGAGGATTCCCAAGTGTGGCCAGCGGGTCCGTGGAGGTCCTCATCATCATCTGCTCTGCCCTGGTGAGGCCACACCTGCAGTATTGTGTCCAGCTCTGGGCTCCCCAGTTCAAGAGAGACAGGGGACTACTGGAAAGAGTCCAACAGAGGGACCACAAGGATGCTGAGGGGACATGAGGAGGAAGTTGTTGAGCAGGAGAGTGGTGAGAGGCTGGAGTGGGCTGCCCAGGGAGGTGGTTGAGGCCCCCTGGCTGGAGGTGTTTGAGGCCAGGCTGGCTGAGGCTGTGTGCAGCCTGCTCTAGGGTAGGGTGTCCCTGGCCATGGCAGGGGGTTGGAACTGGCTGCTCCTTGTGGTCCCTTCCAACCCTGCCTGATTCTGTGATTCTATGACTGAAGCATCTCTCTTACAAGCAAAGGCTGACAGACCTGGGGCCTTTAGCCTGCAGAAGGCTGAGAGTGGATCTTAGCAATGCTTATCAATAGCTAAAGGGTGGCACTCAGGAGGATGGAGCTGGGCTCTTTTCCATGGTGCCCAGTGATAGGATAAGAGGCAAAAGATCCAAACTAGAACACAGGAGATTTTGCTTGAACTTGAGGAGAAGCTTACTTCCTCCGAGGGTGCTGGGAGCACTGGAGCAGGCTGCCCAGAGAGGCTGTGGAGTCTCCATCTGTGGAGACTTTCAAAACCCACCTGGCCATGCTCCTGGGCAGCCTGACCTCGCTGAACCTGATTTAGCAGCAGGACTGGACTAGATGATCTCTAGAGGCCCCTTCCAAGACTATGACCCAACCTATGACTTGGTGATCCTGTCCTCACCTTAAAGGCAGCTCACAGGGCTGTGCTCCAGGCCTCTCACCAGCTTCATCACCCTTCTCTAGACATGTTCCAGTATCTCAGCATCTCTCTTGAGGATGTCAGACGACCTTGGGGTTCTTTCTGTGCTACAAACGGCCTTTTACCAGGCATGGCATGTCTGCTGTGTTTGGAAGCACCCAGCTTTGCTATTTCTTTCACAGGCTTCCAGAAGGCCTCCTTCTGCCAGGCTTTGAAGTATAAATTTGATTACAAGTCAAAAAGCACTTCACACCTCCTCCTTCTTAACTTGCTCTTACAAAGAGGAGCCTGAAATCTTATTTCAGAGTTTCTAGTACCTGAGAAGAGCAACAATGGTTCATGACACAGCTGTTCTCTTGTAGTCTAACGACTCAGGGTGCAGGAAAGCTCACTGAGCCCACACTGTGCTAGTGTCTGACACCACTGCTGAGCTTCTCTGCTGGCGTCTCTGCTCACAGACCCCCTGGGCTGACCCACGACTTACAGCCCACCAGGCTGTACCATCAGATGCCACCCCAGACTCATAAAGGACTGGGCTGGTGTGAAAGGCTTCCCATTGTTTCAGAGCTTACTCATCTTTCTGAGCTTACCGTTTCTCCTTTCCCCACCCTTCAAAACCTTGTTACTCTGGTGGAAATTGCTTCTGGTTGCCCACACTGTGCAGCTGCTGTGCTGTGTGTTTCTGCAAGGGCCAGTGAAGCCTGCCAGCTCAGCAGCCCACGCTGGAAAAGATGCTGAAGGCTCCTAACAGTTGGTCCCCAGGGTTGAAGCTAGAAGATATGTGTGGAAATTAAGACAACAAAGGATATTTGCTCTCACAGGCAGGAGAAGAGTTGCTGTTTCTGTCAATAATTCAATGTCATGGGAAACATCTTCAAGGCCACCAGTACTGTCCTCTCCAAACAGCATGGCAAACATTTCTATCTCCAGTTCAACCTGCAAGCCTGCTGCCACCTAGGAGACAAAGAGGACTGATTACACGAAGGTAAGGTCGGTGTTTCGTACACAGTTCCCTGCAGCAGCCACTGCATGGTTCCTGTTCTGCATTCATAGAACCACAGAATCAGCCCAGCCTAGCACCCAGCCCTGCCCAAGCAACCAGACCATGGCACTAAGTGCCCCAGCCAGGCTTGGCTTCAACACCTCCAGCCACGGCAACTCCACCACCTCCCTGGGCAGCCCATTCCAATGCCAATCACTCTCTCTGCCAGCAACTTCCTCCTAACATCCAGCCTAGACCTCCCCTGGCACAGCTGGAGGCTGTGTCCCCTTGTTCTGCTGCTGGGTGCCTGGCAGCAGAGCCCAACCCCACCTGGCTACAGCCTTCCTGCAGGCAGCTGCAGGCAGCAATGAGCTCTGCCCTGAGCCTCCTCTGCTGCAGGCTGCACTCCCCCAGCTCCCTCAGCCTCTCCTCACAGGGCTCTGCTCCAGGCCCCTCACAGCTTTGGCGCCCTCCTGTGGACACCTTCCAGTACTGCAACATCTCTCTGCAATGGAGGAGCCCAGAACTGGACACAGCACTCAAGGTGCGGCCTGAGCAGTGCTGAGCACAGGGGCACAAGAACCTCCCTGGTCCTGCTGCCCACACTGCTGCTGAGCCAGCCCAGGATGCCATTGGCTCTGCTGCCCACCTTGGCACACTGCTGGCTCCTGTTCAGCTACTACCTAGCAGTACCCCCAGGTCCCACTCTCCCTGGCTGCTCTCAGCCACTCTGGCCCCAGCCTGTAGTGCTGCTTGGGGTTGCTGTGGCCAAAGTGCAGAACCCTGCCCTTGGCCTTGTTCAATCTCATCCCACTGGCCTCTGCCCACCCATCCAGCCTGGCCAGGTCCCTCTGCAGGGCTCTCCTACCCTCCACCAGCTCCACAGCTGCTCCTAGCTTGGTGTCACCTGCAAACTCACTGATGCTGGACTCAATCCCCTGCTCCAGATCATCAATAAAGACATTGCACAGGACTGGGCCCAGCACTGATTCCTGGGGCACACCACTGGTGCCAGCTGCCAACTGGCTGTGGCACCATTCACCACCACTCTCTGGGCCAGGCCCTCCAGCCAGTTCTTGACTCATATCAGACTGAATCTGTCCAAGGCAGGAGCTGCCAGCTGTGCTAGGAGCTGCTTGTGGCAGATGGTGTCAAAGGCTTTGCTGCAGCCCAGGCAGACTCCCTCCACAGCCTGCCCCACATTGTCTGATGGAATTAAAGACAGCTCCCAGCACACATGATGGTGCTTGCCAGTTACTCAGTATCTGTTCTGCAAAAGTGTCTCTTCACATTGTAGCTGGCAAGAAAACCTGCAAGGTGTTGGCAGGTCTGTTCCTTCACAACTTCCTTTTAGATTCTGGGAGAATGGAGAAACTGGGACAGATGAGAGAGAGTCAGAGAGAGGCAACTGATGTCCCATGCCTGTCAGTGTTTGAGAGGTGTTTGCACAGTGTCCTTAGTACTTTCCTTCAATTTTTGGCCAGCCCTGAAGCTGTCAGGCAGTTGAACTAGAGATGATTGTTGAAGGTCTCTTCTAACTGAACTAGTCTGTTCTATTTGAAAATGAACACAGAGGTAGAGGAAAAAGGGAGATCCAAAAGCATGGATATGTGGATAGGAAAAGAGAATGGGAATTGTTCCAGCCAGATAACTGGACTTCTGTAAGGCCTCTGACACAGTAATTCACATCCTTATCTCTAAGTTGGAGAGATATGGGTTGATGGATGGACTCTTTGATGGATGAGTAATTGACTGATGGCCACATCCACAGAGTAGCGGTCAATGGATTGATGGCCACATCCACAGGGTAGTGGTCAATGGTTCAAAGGACATTGAATTGCTGGTGTGTGTCTAGAGGAGGGCAGCAAAGGTGATGAAGACTCTGGAGAACAGGTCTTGCAGGGAGTGGCTGAGGGAGATGGGGTTGTTTAGCCTGGAGAAAAGGAGGCTGAGGGGAGACCTCCTTGCTTGCAACTCCTTTCAGGGTGTTGTAGACAGGGACAAGGTCTCCCCTTGCCTCTTTCTGTCTAGACTAAACAACTCCAGTTCCAACAGCTGCTCCTCAGACCTGTTCTCCAGACTCTTCACTGGCTTTGTTGTCCTCCTCTGGACAGGCTCCAGCATTTCGATGTCCTTCTTGGAGGGCAGGGCTGAAAGCTGAGTACTGAAGTGCTGAGTATTCCCCAGCGCTGAGTACAGTGGGGCAATCCCTTCCCTGGTCTTGCTGGTCACTCTAGTCCTGATAGAGGCCAGGATGCTGTCTGCCACCTGGGCACTGATGGCTCATGCTCAGACATCTGTCAGTCAACACCCCCAGGTCTGTCTTTGCTGGGCAGCTTTTCAGCCACCCTTCCAAGCCTGGCACATTGCATGGGGTTAATGTCTGGGCATAAGACAGAGCAGATACAACAAATACCCTAACAGATGGGAAATCTTGGAGGTAGTGGTAGAGTATCACCTCTGCTTCACAAAAGCTCTTTAACAGCTCAGTGCCTGACCTGCTGCTTTCCCCTGAATACCTTTCTGCCTCTGCATTCTGGCTCAGAGCGCGCAGGGTGCTCAGCTGAAGGCAGCAGAGGGACGGTGGAAGGCAGCATTGCTTCAAATAACTTTAAGCAGATCATGCACTGTGCCAGTGCTGTTCCCAGACAGCAGTTATGAGAGCACCTCTAGGTGGCCTGGGGGCCAGCTAGCTCTGGCAGAACCCCTAAAGCTCTCCTGTGTGACTTACAGGTCCCGGCGTGTACCTCACTCTGAGTCCTGTGTGTGGAGGGGGCTGCTTCACACGGAACCTGTCAGGAGGAGGAGAGAATCACTTTACCAGAAACTGCTTCAGGCAGGCAGAGGTCCTACTGGGCAAGCAGGCACTCTGCTTGTGTAAACACCATCAGAGTTTGTGAGCCTCGTCCAGGCTGAAAGCACGGAAATAAACATCCCCTGTCACAGTGAGAGGCTCACAGGATGTCAGGGCTTGGAAGGGACCCAAGGAGAGCATCCAGTCCAACCCCCTGCCAGAGCAGGGCAATCCTATCTAACACAGAGCACACAGGAACACATCCAGACAGGCCTGGAAAGGCTCCAGAGAAGCAGACCCCACAGCCTCTCTGGGCAGCCTGTGCCAGTGCTCTGGGACCCTTCCAGCAAAGAAGTTCCCCCTTGTGTTGAGGCAGCACCTCCTGTGCTGCAGCTTACACCCATTGCTGCTTGTCCTGTGCCAGGGAGCAGTGAGCAGAGCCTGTCCCCCCCTCCTGGCAGCCCTCAGATACTGATAAACATTGATCAAATCCCCTCTCAGTCTTCTCTTCTCCAGACTGAGCAGCTCCAGGTCCCTCAGCCTCTCCTCATCAGCCATGCCCTCCAGTCCCCTCATCATCCTCCTAGCCCTCTGCTGGACCCTCTCCAGCAGATCCCTGTCCCTCTTCAGGAGAGAATCCTCTCTTGTCCATGTAACTCACCTGGGGATGTGATGATGACATTAAAAGTCAGGAACAACTCCACAACTACAAGATCACTGTGATGTGTCATCCCTGCCCAGCCAGGCAGCCCAAAAGCCCTCAGCAGCCAGAGTACAGTGGTCTCCCCCTGGCAGAAGCAGCCCGTGCTCCTGATGCAATCCACAACGGACTTGGGAACAGAGCTGCCACAGAAGGATGTGGTGGTGCAGGCTGCAGGGAATGCTGCCCGTCCCTGGCAGCAAGGGGCTGAGTGTGGTATGAGCAGGTAGGTGATCTGCTCAGCCAGGGGGCACAGCTGCATGGTGAAGGTGAAGGGCTGCAAGACGCAGTGCAAAGGTGTAGGAGCGTTGGGGAGGCTGACATGGAGATACAGAGCGGTGGAGCCAGGCCCTGCCCTGCCTGCATGGGAGTGGAGCACCCAGACTGAGGGGCCCCTGTACCATCCCTCAGGCAGGCACATCGGCAGACAGGTGAGGAAGAAGAATCCCCTGCTCTCCTGTCACCAGGCCAGCAGTAACAAAAGAGATGAGGGAAGGGGGAAGCAGGTTTCTGCTCAGTGGCAAAGGCATCCCCCTGGGTGGCTCTGGTCTGCAAATGGGCCCTTCTGTTCCCTTCAGGGGAGAGTCACCTACTTCAGAGCCATCCCACAGAGAAGTCTGCTGCCTCCCTGGCACTCAGATTAGAGATGTAAAAAGGAAGCTCGCTGCTCTGACAGGCCTCTGATTATTATGCTTTGTTAGTCGATGAGGCAATTAAGAAGGACTTCAAGGCACTGGGGTGACTAGCTGAAAGCTGGAGTGCACAGGTTCTGCTTTCATCAATCCCTCAAGTGCTATGGAAAACCGCTGGAGGAAGTGGAAAGCACTGATCCCCAGGTGGCACAGGCTGGTGCACTGCTGGGCTTCTGGGTTCCCTGATCATGGGGAGGTTTACACAGCACCTGGTCTGCTGGAGGCAGATGGATCACACCCTTCTCAAAGGGGAAAAGGGACCACAGAGTCAGAGAACCAGTCAGGGCTGGAAGGGGCCACAAGGAGCTGCCAGTTCCAACCCCCTGCCATGCCCAGGGACACCCTACCCTAGAGCAGGCTGCACACAGCCTCAGCCAGCCTGGCCTCAAACACCTCCAGCCATGGGGCCTCAACCCCCTCCCTGGGCAACCCACTCCAGCCTCTCACCACTCTCCTGCTCAACAACTTCCTCCTCACAGCCACTCTCACTCTGCCCCACTCCATTCCCCCCACTCCTGGCACTCCCTCACAGCCTCAAAAGTCCCTCCCCAGATTTTTTGGAGCCCCCTTCAGATGCTGGCAGGCCACAAGAAGGTCCCCTGGGAGCCTCCTCTGCTCCAGCCTGCACAGCCCCAACTCTTTCAGTCTGTGCTCACAGCAGAGCTGCTGCAGCCCTCTGAGCATCCTCCTGGCCCTGCTCTGGACACACTCCAGCATCTCCACAGCCCTCTTGCAATGGGGGCTCCAGAGCTGGATGCAGGACTCCAGGTGGGGTCTCAGCAGAGCAGAGCAGAGGGGGAGAATCCCCTCCCTGGCCCTGCTGGCCACACTGCTGCTGCTGCAGCCCAGGCTCTGCTTGGCTTTCTGGGCTGCAAGTGCACACTGCTGGCTCCTGTTGAGCTTCTCCTCCAGCAGCATCCCCAAGTCCCTCCCCTCAGGGCTGCTCTCCAGCCACTCACTGCCCAGCCTTCAGCTGTGCTTGGCCCTGCCCCAACCCAGCTGCAGGACCTTGCCCTTGGTCTTGTTGAACCTCCTGAGCTTGGCTTGTGCCCACCTCTGCAGCCTGTGCAGGTCCCTCTGGATGGATCCCTGCCCTCCAGCCTGGCTGCTGCAGCACACAGCTTGGTGTCAGCAGCAAACTTGCTGAGGTTGCACTCAGTGCTGAATCATTTCTAGCATCTCCTCTGTCCAGTCAGAAATTATCAACTTATTCCAAATATAGAAACACAATTTCCTATCTGGACATAATCAGATTTAAAAGCTGACAGATATCAAGCAATATGCTTCTGGACAGCTAAAAACAACTCCTCTGAAAGTTCAGACTAACCTTAGGAAGTTCACACCAACATTCTTCAAGATCACAGTTGCTGCATAAGTGCAGCCTTCCTTTAGTACTCCAAATGTCACTCTGGCTGGAATGAGATGGAAATCACTAAGCTGCTCTCTGGTTGTTGCAAGGGAAGATGTGTGGACCTTTCCTGCGACAGGATCTTCTACCTTTGAAATGAGATTGGAATATTAGATTAGAGGGAAAGTTAGTGTCCATCAGGTTACCTTCAGAGAGGGAATCACAGAATCACAGAATCAAGCAGGTTGGCAGAGAGCTCCAAGCTCAGCCAGCCCAACCTAGCACCCTGCCCTGGCCAACCAACCAGACCATGGCACTAAGTGCCTCAGCCAGGCTTGGCCTCAACACCTCCAGGCACAGCCACTCCACCACCTCCCTGGGCAGCCCATTCCAATGCCAATCACTCTCTCTGACAACAACTTCCTCCTAACATCCAGCCTAGACCTCCCCTGGCACAGCTTGAGGCTGTGTCCCCTTGTTCTGTTGCTGGGTGCCTGGCAGCAGAGCCCAACCCCACCTGGCTACAGCCTCCCTGCAGGCAGCTGCAGGCAGCAATGAGCTCTGCCCTGAGCCTCCTCTGCTGCAGGCTGCACCCCCCCAGCTCCCTCAGCCTCCCCTCACAGGGCTCTGCTCCAGGCCCCTCACAGCTTTGGCGCCCTCCTGTGGACACCTTCCAGTACTGCAACATCTCTCTGCAATGGAGGAGCCCAGAACTGGACACAGCACTCAAGGTGTGGCCTGAGCAGTGCTGAGCACAGGGGCAGAAGAACCTCCCTTGTCCTGCTGCCCACACTGCTGCTGAGCCAGCCCAGGATGCCATTGGCTCTGCTGCCCACCTTGGCACACTGCTGGCTCCTGTTCAGCTCCTCTCTACCAGTACCCCCAGGTCCCTCTCTGCCTGGCTGCTCTCAGCCACTCTGGCCCCAGCCTCTAGTGCTGCTTGGGGTTGCTGTGGCCAAAGTGTAGAACCCTGCACTTGGCCTTGTTCAATCTCATCCCACTGGCCTCTGCCCACCCATCCAGCCTGGCCAGGTCCCTCTGCAGGGCTCTGCTACCCTCCAGCAGCTCCACAGCTGCTCCTGGCTTGACCTGCATTTGACTTCAGTGCACTAATCCTGAAGAATTACAAACAGGTATCCTGCTCTGAGTAAAGCCTGAAGAGGCACTTGGAATACTGTCTGTACATTTACACTGGCTTGAGCTTTCAGACGTGCTAAGCCTTTGCTATGTCTCAGAGGGAGATGAAGATCTGTTATTCTGGAACTCATCTGGCTGCCTGGGCAGAGCCATGCCTTTGGCATGGGGGTTAGTCCTGGCAGTGGAGAGGAAAGCCACTTCGGCAGCGCCAAGCAAACGTAGGCAGCTTCCATCTAACCGCTGTGCTTCGGGAGACAGCAAACCCCCTGCAGGGCTGCTCCCGACTGCAGGCACTGCGTGAAAGAGATGCCTGAGAGGATACTAACATCAGCAAGCCAAGCCTGGCTGGGGCACTTAGTGCCATGCTCTGGTTCACTGGCCAGGGCTGGGTGCCAGGTTGGGCTGGATGAGCTTGGAGCTCTCTTCCAACCTCCTCGATTCTGTGGTTCTGTGATCAACAACAACAGCAAAAAAAAGATGCTATTTTACCTTTTCATTTGGTATAGAGCTTGGTTTTCTCCCCTGAAGGCAGGATGGCAGGGCCACCTTCCCTTGTCTTGGTTGGCCTGCAGCATTCACCAGCAGACTCTGAACTTTATGCTGGAAGGGTGTCTCTTGTGATCTTGCAATCTGCTTCTGTTGGTTTGAGGCTAATTGGAATATTTTAATGAGAGAAATTACAATCTCAGAATCACAGAATTGTAGAATCAGTCAGGGTTGGAAGCGACCTCAAGGATCACCTAATTCCAACCCCCCTGCCATGGGCTGGGACACCCTACCCTAGAGCTGGATTATTAGATCATTGGCTGTGATGTCTGTGTCACTCATTGCTGCTGCTGAGGGACACCAGGAGTCAAAATGTAACCAAGTCTCTCACTACTTCTTCTTTAGTCTGTGTGCTTGGCTGCATCCTGCCTTCACTCCTCTGCATGAAACCCATGTGGCCTGATCTAACCTTCACTCCTCTGCATGAGGAGATTTTGAAATGCCAGCAGAGAACTCTCCACAAACTCTCTGGGCAGCCTGCTCCAATGCTCTGCCACCCCCAAAAGGAAGACTATTGTCTTAATACTTAGAACCATAGAATCAGGCAGGGCTGGAAGGGACCACAAGGAGCAGCCAGTTCCAACCCCCTGCCATGGCCAGGGACACCCTACCCTAGAGCAGGCTGCACACAGCCTCAGCCAGCCTGGCCTCAAACACCTCCAGCCAGGGGGCCTCAACCACCTCCCTGGGCAACCCACTCCAGCCTCTCACCACTCTCCTGCTCAACAACTTCCTCCTCACAGCCACTCTCACTCTCCCCACCTCCAGCTTTGCTCCATCCCCCCTAGTCCTGGCACTCCCTCACAGCCTCAAAAGTCCCTCCCCAGCTTTTTTGTAGCCCCCTTCAGATGCTGGCAGGCCACAAGAAGGCCACCTCAGAGCCTCCACCTGCATCCCAGTTTGTGTCCATTGCCCTTCGTCCTGTCCCTGGGCACTGAGAAGAGTTTGGCTCCATCCTCCTGACACTCTCCCTTAGCTATTGATAAGCACTTAGGAGATTGCCCTCTTTCTGCCAGTCTTACATCCAGCTGTATTCAGAAGGAGGATCAGAAAGAGGTGGAATTCAATCTCTATTGCAAATGTCTTGCCAAGAGTTTTAAGAAGGATTAGCCTGCTCCAGACTGCCTGATGAAGTCTGCCTTACCTGTGGTGCTGCTGGAATCTTCAGTTTGTTTGGAATGAGCCTGCAGCAGAAGGCCAGGTGAAAGTGAAGCATCACTCGTGGAACTGAGACTTCCAAATGCTAACAGGAAAATAAAGGAATGCTGTGACAACAGCTTTTCACAATCATCATCATTTTCATAAACACAAAACCCCTCAAACCAAACCCAAGTCTTTGGCACCTTAATTAAGACACCCTTTGAAAGCTGTCTGTATAACCATGAGAGGTTAGGTGAATTCTGCACGACTGCTTTGCTCCACTGGGCAAAAGGGATCAAGCAGGCCATCTGGTGAGCAGTCACTCCTCGTTCTCTGGCTGAGCTGATGGACAGGCCCAGCACAGCTCTTCTGGTGACTGCAAAGGAGGGAAAGCAGGAACTGGTGTGGCTCTGACGAAGCCCCACAGAGGACTGCTTTCCTGATACGACTCTTTGTGGCCCATCGTTAGTTTCACCATCTGATTTCAGCTACTTGTCAGAGCTGCTTTTCAGACAGAATGAAGCACTCTTCTTGATGATACGAAGCTCAAATCGATGGTGATGGCTCACTCTGCTACTGGTTGCCATCAGCCAGTCCCTGCTTTCCTCCTGTATCCTCCCCTGCATGTTTCCTATTCCAGTCCCCAAGCTGCCCCTCTGACCACTGAGTTCTAGAATTCCATCTCCCATCTGATCTGGACCAGGGGATTGAGTAAGTTTGCAGATGACACCAAGCTAGGAGCAGATCATGTTCAGCTACTGTGTACCAGCACCCCCAGGTCCCTCTCTGCCTGGCTGCTCTGAGCCACTCTGTCCCCAGTATGAAATAAGACAACTGGCTAAAGCAGTGGGGGAGGTACTATAATGCTGCTTCACAGCAGATTACCTCTGCTGGGCTTTCTGGTCATATCTGGAGTGCAACTTCCACTTTCTTTTGTTTGAACTGGAGGAAGTTCCATAGAGAGTGCTTCCACATCAGGGAACTAGAGAAGAGTGAAAAAGGGGGAGGTTACCTCTGCTGACTCAGCACTTGGGGGAAAAAACCCCAACAGCAGACTTGTACCCCCTGCCATACCCTGCAAAAACAAAACAAAGCACAACCCAGAAGAGCCACCATAAAGAAAAGATGGGAAAGGGAAAGGGGGAAAGGGAAAGGGGAAAAGGAAAAGGGGAAAGTGGAAGGAAAAGGGGAAAGGGGAAAGGGGAAGGGAAAGGGCAAGGGCAAAGGCAAAGCAGAAAGGGGAAAGGGGAAGGGGAAAGGGAAAGGCAAAGGGAAAGGGACGAACTTCAAGCAAAAAGGTGCAAAGGAAACAAGCAGAGAAGCTGAACAGAAATGCTAATGATAAAAAAGACACAGAGTAACAGATTCGCTGTCGATGGAAAGGTCAAGTCCAAACAGCATCTAAGTCTATCAATTCTGATGCTAAACTATGGACCTTAGCACCACATTTCTGCTTCTAGACACATCCAGGGATGGGGATTCAACCACCTCCCCGGGGAGCCTATTCCAGTCACCCTTTCAGTGAAGAAGTTTCCTCTAAGATCCAATCTAAAGCTCACCTTGAGCAACTTGAGGCCATTTCACCTCTGCTATGAGCACAGACTGAAAGAGTTGGGGCTGTGCAGGCTGGAGCAGAGGAGGCTCCCAGGTGACCTTCTTGTGGCCTGCCAGCATCTGAAGGGGGCTACAAAAAAGCTGGGGAGGGACTTTTGAGGCTGTGAGGGAGTGGCAGGAGTGGGGGGAATGGAGCAAAGCTGGAGGTGGGGAGAGTGAGAGTGGCTGTGAGGAGGAAGTTGTTGAGCAGGAGAGTGGTGAGAGGCTGGAGTGGGCTGCCCAGGGAGGTGGTTGAGGCCCCATGGCTGGAGGTGTTTAAGGCCAGGCTGGCTGAGGCTGTGTGCAGCCTGCTCTAGGGTAGGGTGTCCCTGGCCATGGCAGGGGGTTGGAACTGGCTGATGCTTGTGGTCCCTTCCAGCCCTGACTGACTCTGTGATTCTGTGATTTCTTCTCATCCTGTTACTCATTTCTAGGCAGAAAAGTCTAAGCCTCCCCTCACTTTATGCACTATGAACATTTGTTTGATGAGATTATAGCAAGAAAAGTTCCAAGGCAACCTCTTACCTGGGGGGGTTCTCTTACTAATGCTTTTAGTAGCAGAGAGAGGGCTGAGTGATAAGACTTGAGACTCAGCTTCTGCTCTTAGCCAGATTCCAGGGGTCATGTAAAGAATCTGAAGGGTTTGTGCTCAAGAAGCATAAGCCACCTCCAAGACAGCATTTGAGAAGGCCCTACAGCATTCCCAGAATTAATTGTGCCAAGACTGTCCTCTCTAGTGGAGAGGCTGAGAAACAAAGCCACAAGAGCCAGTGTGGGACTGTGGCAGCAGCTACCCAGCCTGGCACACAGCCAGCTTCAGCTACTCACCTTCCCCAGGCAGAAGCCCTTGCTGAGTTCCGATTCGAAGTAGGGAGGCATCACTTTGTTTCTTATTGCCATCAGGGATTCCTTCTCCTCAGCCAGCTCTCTCCTGAGCCAATTTTAACATTGTTGATAAGGAAAAGAAAGTTAACAAAAAGCATTATAACCAAGGTCAGCCTGGCTTAATGGTCTCTGTGACACGCTGAAGAGTGGAAGGGATTTGTGTGTGCAATGCCAAGCACAACTGCAGGCTGGGCAGTGAGTGGCTGGAGAGCAGCCCTGAGGAGAGGAACTTGGGGATGCTGCTGGAGGAGAAGCTCAACAGGAGCCAGCAGTGTGCACTTGCAGCCCAGAGAGCCAAGCAGAGCCTGGGCTGCAGCAGCAGCAGTGTGGCCAGCAGGGCCAGGGAGGGGATTCTCCCCCTCTGCTCTGCTCTGCTGAGACCCCACCTGGAGTCCTGCATCCAGCTCTGGAGCCCCCATTGCAAGAGGGCTGTGGAGATGCTGGAGTGTGTCCAGAGCAGGGCCAGGAGGATGCTCAGAGGCTGCAGCAGCTCTGCTGTGAGCACAGACTGAAAGAGTTGGGGCTGTGCAGGCTGCAGAAGAGGAAGCTCCCCCCAGTCCTGAGAGCTTAAAAAGTCCCTCCCCAGCTTTTTTGGAGCCCCCTTCAGATGCTGGAAGGCCACAAGAAGGTCACCTGGGAGCCTCCTCTGCTCCAGCCTGCACAGCCCCAACTCTTTCAGTCTGTGCTCATAATCCAGGGGATTAGTGTTAAAATCGAGGACTGGTCTCGAATCCTACCCCTAGAGGCAGAAGATGTTAACCTGTGCGTGCATACAGACAGCTCCTCCTGCAACACCACTTCTGGCCTGAGGAGCACAGCACCTGCCCCAGGACCACCAGAACCACAGCCGGGAGGGGCTGGGAGGGGTCTCTGGATACCATCTCCTCTAACCAGAGGGGTTTGAATGTCTCCAGAGGAGACTCAGCCTCTTTGGGCAGCCTGGTCCTGTGCTCCAGCACCCTCAGAGGAAAGAAGTTTCTCTTTAAGCCCAAGTGAAAGTCCCTCTGCTCTAGCTGGTACCCACGGTGCTGCCAATCACTGGGCACCAGGGAAAAGAGCCCAGCCCCACCCTTATGGAGAAGTATTGGTAAGATTCCCTCTAATTCTCCTCTCACTCTCCAGTGGTCCCTGTCTCTCCTGAACTGTGGAACCCAGAACTGGACACAGTACACCAGGGCAAAGTAGAGGGCCTGTGGTTTCAGTTGTGAAGCCCTCAGTGATTTGAGAAACACTGGAGGCTTGAGCTAAAGCATCAGCACTGGGCAGTCTGGATAGCCATTATGTTCCATGCTGGTGGCAGAGCCAGAGAAGAGAGCACAGGGCTTCTAACTTCAGCCCTAGTTTACATGGGGTAAGCTAACACTAATGCAGCTAGGTTTTACAGACAGAAGCATCTCAGAACATCCATGCTGCATTCCTGGACAGATTCACTCTGAAATAGCTCAAGAACTGGCTGGAGGGCCTGGCCCAGAGAGTGGTGGTGAATGGTGCCACAGCCAGTTGACAGCTGGCACCAGTGGTGTGCCCCAGGGATCAGTGCTGGGCCCAGTCCTGTTCAACATCTTTATTGATGATCTGGAGCAGGGGATTGAGTCCAGCATCAGTGAGTTTGCAGGTGGCACCAAGCTAGGAGCAGCTGTGGAGCTGTTGGAGGGTAGGAGAGCCCTGCAGAGGGACCTGGCCAGGCTGCATGGGTGGGCAGAGGCCAAGGGGGTGAGATTGAACAAGGCCAAGTGCAGAGTTCCACACTTTGGCCACAACAACCCCAAGCAGCACTAGAGGCTGGGGCCAGAGTGGCTGAGAGCAGCCAGGCAGAGAGGGACCTGGGGGTGCTGGGAGAGAGGAGCTGAAGCTGAGGCAGCAGTGCCCAGGTGGGCAGCAGAGCCAATGGCATCCTGGGCTGGCTCAGGAGCAGTGTGGGCAGCAGGACAAGGGAGGTTCTTGTGCCCCTGTGCTCAGCACTGCTCAGGCCACACCTTGAGTGCTGTGTCCAGTTCTGGGCTCCTCCATTGCAGAGAGATGTTGCAGTACTGGAAGGTGTCCACAGGAGGGCGCCAAAGCTGGGGAGGGGCCTGGAGCAGAGCCCTGTGAGGAGAGGCTGAGGGAGCTGGGGGTGTGCAGCCTGCAGCAGAGGAGGCTCAGGGCAGAGCTCATTGCTGTCTGCAGCTGCCTGCAGGGAGGCTGTAGCCAGGTGGGGTTGGGCTCTGCTGCCAGGCACCCAGCAATAGAACAAGGGGACACAGCCTCAAGCTGTGACAGGGGAGGTCTAGGCTGGATGTGAGGAGGAAGTTGTTGTCAGAGAGAGTGATTGGCATTGGAATGGGCTGCCCAGGGAGGTGGTGGGGTCACTGTGCCTGGAGGTGTTGAAGCCAAGCCTGGCTGGGGCACTTAGTGCCATGGT